>NC_091727.1:7876893-8179924 GCF_042477335.2 Ovis canadensis | reverse complement strand
GGGGCGCTCTGCGCCTCCTGCAGGTCTTGGCTCAGGGGCTGCTTGCCCTGAGCTGGGGCTGTGGGCGGGAGCCCAGGCACGCAGGGGCAGGCCCCAACCAGCTGCACACGTCTCTGCTGGGGAGGAGAGCGCTAGGGAAGCTACGTGTGTGAGGCAGCTGCTGGGCGCCCAGGGAGTCAGCCTCCGGGTGTGCGTGGCTGCAGACCCCAGCCAGGGGCCCTGGGAACCTGGTGCACTCCGTGCGGCGCTGAGTCTGGGCGGCCAAGCAACCACTGGAGGAGCCCTGCACTAGCCCTTCCCTTCCTCGCACAGAGCTCTCCCTGCTGGAGCCCTTGGCAGTGTGCAAGCCACCGGCCCCTAAGCCCTCCCGAAGGACGCGTGGGGCCTAGGTGCAAAGGCAAGGCAAGAGCGGAGCTGAGGCCAGGAAGGCGCCAGTGGCGTCTCCCAGCCTCGCGCAGCCTGCTCCTTCCTGGGCAGGAAGCCTAGCAGCGAGGCAAGTCGGGGCAAGGCTCGCCCAGGGCAGAGCAGCCTCACGCCAGCAACTCTGCCAGATCGGGCCTCTGAGCAGAGCTGGATCTCTGCCGTCCTGGAGGCGCACTCGGCTCCAGCCAAGTAGGGCTTGAGCCAAACGAGGCTGGGCTGCCTCTTCTTCCCTCGAGGAGGCTCGCCTCCCCGCCAGCTGTTCACTCGGCTTCCAGGTGGGGGCGCTCTGCGCCTCCTGCAGGTCTTGGCTCAGGGGCTGCTTGCCCTGAGCTGGGGCTGTGGGCGGGAGCCCAGGCCCGCAGGGGCAGGCCCCTACCAGCTGCACACGTCTCTGCTGGGGAGGAGAGCGCTAGGGAAGCTACGTGTGTGAGGCAGCTGCTGGGCGCCCAGGGAGTCATCCTCCGGGTGTGCGTGGCTGCAGACCCCAGCCAGGGGCCCTGGGAACCTGGTGCACTCCGTGCGGCGCTGAGTCTGGGCGGCCAAGCAACCACTGGAGGAGCCCTGCACTAGCCCTTCCCTTCCCTCCCACAGAGCTCTCCCTGCTGGAGCCCTTGGCAGTGTGCAAGCCAGCGGACCCTAAGCCCTCCCCAAGGACGCCTGGGGCCTAGGTGCAAAGGCAAGGCAGGAGAGGAGCTGAGGCCAGGAAGGTGTCAGTGGCGTCTCCCAGCCTCGCGCAGCCGGCTCCTTCCTGGGCAGGAAGCCTAGCAGCAAGGCAAGTCTGGGCAAGGCTCGCCCAGGGCAGAGCAGCCTCGCGCCAGCAACTCTGCCAGATCGGGCCTCTGAGCAGAGCTGGAGCTCTGCCGTCCTGGAGGCGCACTCGGCTCCAGCCAAGTAGGGCTTGAGCCAAACGAGGCTGGGCTGCCTCTTCTTCCCTCGAGGAGGCTCTCCTCCCCGCCAGCTGTTCACTCGGCTTCCAGGTGGGGGCGCTCTGCGCCTCCTGCAGGTCTTGGCTCAGGGGCTGCTTGCCCTGAGCTGGGGCTGTGGGCGGGAGCCCAGGCACGCAGGGGCAGGCCCCAACCAGCTGCACACGTCTCTGCTGGGGAGGAGAGCGCTAGGGAAGCTACGTGTGTGAGGCAGCTGCTGGGCGCCCAGGGAGTCAGCCTCCGGGTGTGCGTGGCTGCAGACCCCAGCCAGGGGCCCTGGGAACCTGGTGCACTCCGTGCGGCGCTGAGTCTGGGCGGCCAAGCAACCACTGGAGGAGCCCTGCACTAGCCCTTCCCTTCCTCGCACAGAGCTCTCCCTGCTGGAGCCCTTGGCAGTGTGCAAGCCAGCGGACCCTAAGCCCTCCCCAAGGACGCCTGGGGCCTAGGTGCAAAGGCAAGGCAGGAGCGGAGCCGAGGCCAGGAAGGGCCAGTGGCGTCTCCCAGCCTTGCGCAGCCGGCTCCTTCCTGGGCAGGAAGCCTAGCAGAGAGGCAAGTCTGGGCAAGGCTCGCCCAGGGCAGAGCAGCCTCGCGCCAGCAACTCTGCCAGATCGGGCCTCTGAGCAGAGCTGGAGCTCTGCCGTCCTGGAGGCGCACTCGGCTCCAGCCAAGTAGGGCTTGAAGCAAACGAGGCTGGGCTGCCTCTTCTTCCCTCGAGGAGGCTCGCCTCCCCGCCAGCTGTTCACTCATCGTGCAGGTGGGGGCGCTCTGCGCCTCCTGCAGGTCTTGGCTCAGGGGCTGCTTGCCCTGAGCTGGGGCTGTGGGCGGTAGCCCAGGCACGCAGGGGCAGGCCCCAACCAGCTGCACACGTCTCTGCTGGGGAGGAGAGCGCTAGGGAAGCTACGTGTGTGAGGCAGCTGCTGGGCGCCCAGGGAGTCACCCTCCGGGTGTGCGTGGCTGCAGACCCCAGCCAGGGGCCCTGGGAACCTGGTGCACTCCGTGCGGCGCTGAGTCTGGGCGGCCAAGCCACCACTGGATGAGCCCTGCACTAGCCCTTCCCTTCCCTCGCACAGAGCTCTCCCTGCTGGAGCCCTTGGCAGTGTGCAAGCCAGCGGACCCTAAGCCATCCCCAAGGACTCCTGGGGCCTAGGTGCAAAGGCAAGGCAGGAGCGGAGCTGAGGCCAGGAAGGCGCCAGTGGCGTCTCCCAGCCTCGCGCAGCCTGCTCCTTCCTGGGCAGGAAGCCTAGCAGCGAAGCAAGTCTGGGCAAGGCTCGCCCAGGGCAGAGCAGCCTCGCACCAGCAACTCTTCCAGATCGTGCCTCTGAGCAGAGCTGGAGCTCTGCCGTCCTGGAGGCGCACTCGGCTCCAGCCAAGTAGGGCTTGAGCCAAACGAGGCTGGGCTGCCTCTTCTTCCCTCGAGGAGGCTCGCCTCCCCGCCAGCTGTTCACTCGGCTTCCAGGTGGGGGCGCTCTGCGCCTCCTGCAGGTCTTGGCTCAGGGGCTGCTTGCCCTGACCTGGGGCTTTGGGCGGGAGCCCAGGCACGCAGGGGCAGGCCCCAACCAGCTGCACACGTCTCTGCTGGGGAGGAGAGCGCTAGGGAAGCTACGTGTGTGAGGCAGCTGCTGGGCGCCCAGGGAGTCAGCCTCCGTGTGTACGTGGCTGCAGACCCCAGCCAGGGCCCTGGGAACCTGGTGCACTCCGTGCGGCGCTGAGTCTGGGCGGCCAAGCAACCACTGGAGGAGCCCTGCACTAGCCCTTCCCTTCCTCGCACAGAGCTCTCCCTGCTGGAGCCCTTGGCAGTGTGCAAGCCACCGGCCCCTAAGCCCTCCAGAAGGACGCGTGGGGCCTAGGTGCAAAGGCAAGACAGGAGCGGAGCTGAGGCCAGGAGGGCGCTTGTGGCGTCTCCCAGCCTCGCGCAGCCTGCTCCTTCCTGGGCAGGAAGCCTAGCAGCGAGGCAAGTCTGGGCAAGGCTCGCCCAGGGCAGAGCAGCCTCGCGCCAGCAACTCTGCCAGATCGGGCCTCTGAGCAGAGCTGGAGCTCTGCGGTCCTGGAGGCGCACTCGGCTCCAGCCAAGTAGGGCTTGAGCCAAACGAGACTGGGCTGCCTCTTCTTCCCTCGAGGAGGCTCGCCTCCCCGCCAGCTGTTCACTCGGCTTCCAGGTGGGGGCGCTCTGCGCCTCCTGCAGGTCTTGGCTCAGGGGCTGCTTGCCCTGAGCTGGGGCTGTGGGCGGGAGCCCAGGCACGCAGGGGCAGGCCCCAACCAGCTGCACACGTCTCTGCTGGGGAGGAGAGCGCTAGGGAAGCTACGTGTGTGAGGCAGCTGCTGGGCGCCCAGGGAGTCAGCCTCCGGGTGTGCGTGGCTGCAGACCCCAGCCAGGGGCCCTGGGAACCTGGTGCACTCCGTGCGGCGCTGAGTCTGGGCGGCCAAGCAACCACTGGAGGAGCCCTGCACTAGCCCTTCCCTTCCCTCGCACAGAGCTCTCCCTGCTGGAGCCCTTGGCAGTGTGCAAGCCAGCGGACCCTAAGCCCTGCCCAAGGACGCCTGGGGCCTAGGTGCAAAGGCAAGGCAGGAGCGGAGCTGAGGCCAGGAAGGCGCCAGTGGCGTCTCCCAGCCTCGCGCAGCCGCCTCCTTCCTGGGCAGGAAGCCTAGCAGCGAGGCAAGTCTGGGCAAGGCTCGCCCAGGGCAGAGCAGCCTCGCGCCAGCAACTCTGCCAGATCGGGCCTCTGAGCAGAGCTGGAGCTCTGCCGTCCTGGAGGCGCACTCGGCTCCAGCCAAGTAGGGCTTGAGCCAAACGAGGCTGGGCTTACTCTTCTTCCCTCGTGGAGGCTCGCCTCCCCGCCAGCTGTTCACTCGGCTTCCAGGTGGGGGCGCTCTGCGCCTCCTGCAGGTCTTGGCTCAGGGGCTGCTTGCCCTGAGCTGGAACTGTGGGCGGGAGCCCAGGCACGCAGGGGCAGGCCCCAACCAGCTGCACACGTCTCTGCTGGGGAGGAGAGCACTAGGGAAGCTACGTGTGTGAGGCAGCTGCTGGGCGCCCAGGGAGTCAGCCTCCGGGTGTGCGTGGCTGCAGACCCCAGCCATGGGCCCTGGGAACCTGGTGCACTCCGTGCGGCGCTGAGTCTGGGCGGCCAAGCAACCACTGGAGGAGCCCTGCACTAGCCCTTCCCTTCCCTCGCACAGAGCTCTCCCTGCTGGAGCCCTTGGCAGTGTGCAAGCCAGCGGACCCTAAGCCCTCCCCAAGGACGCCTGGGGCCTAGGTGCAAAGGCAAGGCAGGAGCGGAGATGAGGCCAGGAAGGCGCCAGTGGCGTCTCCCAGCCTCGCGCAGCCGGCTCCTTCCTGGGCAGGAAGCCTAGCAGCGAGGCAAGTCTGGGCAAGGCTCGCCCAGGGCAGAGCAGCCTCGCGCCAGCAACTCTGCCAGATCGGGCCTCTGAGCAGAGCTGGAGCTCTGCCGTCCTGGAAGCGCACTCGGCTCCAGCCAAGTAGGGCTTGAGCCAAACGAGGCTGGGCTGCCTCTTCTTCCCTCGAGGAGGCTCGCCTCCCCGCCAGCTGTTCACTCGGCTTCCAGGTGGGGGCGCTCTGCGCCTCCTGCAGGTCTTGGCTCAGGGGCTGCTTGCCCTGAGCTGGGGCTGTGGGCGGGAGCCCAGGCACGCAGGGGCAGGCCCCAACCAGCTGCACACGTCTCTGCTGGGGAGGAGAGCGCTAGGGAAGCTACGTGTGTGAGGCAGCTGCTGGGCGCCCAGGGAGTCAGCCTCCGGGTGTGCGTGGCTGCAAACCACAGCCAGGGGCCCTGGGAACCTGGTGCACTCCGTGCGACGCTGAGTCTGGGCGGCCAAACAACCACTGAAGGAGCCCTGCACTAGCCCTTCCCTTCCTCGCACAGAGCTCTCCCTGCTGGAGTCTTTGGCAGTGTGCAAGCCACCGGACCCAAAGCCCTCCCCAAGGACGCCTGGGGCCTAGGTGCAAAGGCAAGGCAGGAGCGGAGCTGAGGCCAGGAGGGCGCCAGTGGCGTCTCCCAGCCTCGCGCAGCCTGCTCCTTCCTGGGCAGGAAGCCTAGCAGCGAGGCAAGTCTGGGCAAGGCTCGCCCAGGGCAGAACAGCCTCGCGCCAGCAACTCTGCCAGATCGGGCCTCTGAGCAGAGCTGGAGCTCTGCTGTCCTGGAGGCGCACTCGGCTCCAGCCAAGTAGGGCTTGAGCCAAACGAGGCTGGGCTGCCTCTTCTTCCCTCGAGGAGGCTCTCCTCCCCGCCAGCTCTACACTCGGCTTACAGGTGGGGGCGCTCTGCGCCTCCTGCAGGTCTTGGCTCAGGGGCTGCTTGCCCTGAGCTGGGGCTGTGAGCGGGAGCCCAGGCACGCAGGGGCAGGCCCCAACCAGCTGCACACGTCTCTGCTGGGGAGGAGAGCGCTAGGGAAGCTACGTGTGTGAGGCAGCTGCAGGGCGCCCAGGGAGTCAGCCTCCGTGTGTACGTGGCTGCAGACCCCAAACAGGGGCCCTGGGAACCTGGTGCACTCCGTGCGGCGCTGAGTCTGGGCGGCCAAGCAACCACTGGAGGAGCCCTGCACTAGCCCTTCCCTTCCTCGCACAGAGCTCTCCCTGCTGGAGCCCTTGGCAGTGTGCAAGCCACCGGCCCCTAAGCCCTCCCGAAGGACGCGGGGGGCCTAGGTGCAAAGGCAAGACAGGAGCGGAGCTGAGGCCAGGAGGGCGCCAGTGGCGTCTCCCAGCCTCGCGCAGCCGGCTCCTTCCTGGGCAGGAAGCCTAGCAGCGAGGCAAGTCTGGGCAAGGCTCGCCCAGGGCAGAGCAGCCTCGCGCCAGCAACTCTGCCAGATCGGGCCTCTGAGCAGAGCTGGAGCTCTGCCGTCCTGGAGGCGCACTCGGCTCCAGCCAAGTAGGGCTTGAGCCAAACGAGGCTGGGCTGCCTCTTGTTCCCTCGAGGAGGCTCGCCTCCCCGCCAGCTGTTCACTCAGCTTACAGGTGGGGTCGCTCTGCGCCTCCTGCAGGTCTTGGTTCGGGGCCTGCTTGCCCTGAGCTGGGGCTGTGAGCGGGAGCCCAGGCACGCAGGGGCAGGCCCCAACCAGCTGCACACGTCTCTGCTGGGGAGGAGAGCGCTAGGGATGCTACGTGTGTGATGCAGCTGCTGGACGCCCAAGGAGTCAGCCTTCGGGTGTGCGTGGTTGCAGACCCCAGCCAGGGGCCCTGGGAACCTGGTGCACTCCTTGTGGCTTTGAGTCTGCGCGGCCAAGCAACCACTGGAGGAGCCCTGCACTAGCCCTTCCCTTCCTCGCACAGAGCTCTCCCTGCTGGAGCCCTTGGCAGTGTGCAAGCCAGCGGACCCTAAGCCCTCCCCAAGGACGCCTGGGGCCTAGGTGCAAAGGCAAGGCAGGAGCGGAGCCGAGGCCAGGAAGGGCCAGTGGCGTCTCCCAGCCTTGCGCAGCCTGCTCGTTCCTGGGCAGGAAGCCTAGCAGAGAGGCAAGTCTGGGCAAGGCTCGCCCAGGGCAGAGCAGCCTCGCGCCAGCAACTCTGCCAGATCGGGCCTCTGAGCAGAGCTGGAGCTCTGCCGTCCTGGAGGCGCACTCGGCTCCAGCCAAGTAGGGCTTGAAGCAAACGAGGCTGGGCTGCCTCTTGTTCCCTCGAGGAGGCTCGCCTCCCCGCCAGCTGTTCACTCATCTTGCAGGTGGGGGCGCTCTGCGCCTCCTGCAGGTCTTGGCTCAGGGGCTGCTTGCCCTGAGCTGGGGCTGTGGGCGGTAGCCCAGGCACGCAGGGGTAGGCCCCAACCAGCTGCACACGTCTCTGCTGGGGAGGAGAGCGCTAGGGAAGCTACGTGTGTGAGGCAGCTGCTGGGCGCCCAGGGAGTCAGCCTCCGGGTGTGCGTGGCTGCAGACCCCAGCCAGGGGCCCTGGGAACCTGGTGCACTCCGTGCGGCGCTGAGTCTGGGCGGCCAAGCAACCACTGGAGGAGCCCTGCACTAGCCCTTCCCTTCCTCGCACAGAGCTCTCCCTGCTGGAGCCCTTGGCAGTGTGCAAGCCAGCGGACCCTAAGCCCTCCCCAAGGACGCCTGGGGCCTAGGTGCAAAGGCAAGGCAGGAGCGGAGCCGAGGCCAGGAAGGGCCAGTGGCGTCTCCCAGCCTTGCGCAGCCTGCTCGTTCCTGGGCAGGAAGCCTAGCAGAGAGGCAAGTCTGGGCAAGGCTCGCCCAGGGCAGAGCAGCCTCGCGCCAGCAACTCTGCCAGATCGGGCCTCTGAGCAGAGCTGGAGCTCTGCCGTCCTGGAGGCGCACTCGGCTCCAGCCAAGTAGGGCTTGAAGCAAACGAGGCTGGGCTGCCTCTTCTTCCCTCGAGGAGGCTCGCCTCCCCGCCAGCTGTTCACTCATCTTGCAGGTGGGGGCGCTCTGCGCCTCCTGCAGGTCTTGGCTCAGGGGCTGCTTGCCCTGAGCTGGGGCTGTGGGCGGTAGCCCAGGCACGCAGGGGCAGGCCCCAACCAGCTGCACACGTCTCTGCTGGGGAGGAGAGCGCTAGGGAAGCTACGTGTGTGAGGCAGCTGCTGGGCGCCCAGGGAGTCACCCTCCGGGTGTGCGTGGCTGCAGACCCCAGCCAGGGGCCCTGGGAACCTGGTGCACTCCGTGCGGCGCTGAGTCTGGGCGGCCAAGCAACCACTGGAGGAGCCCTGCACTAGCCCTTCCCTTCCTCGCACAGAGCTCTCCCTGCTGGAGCCCTTGGCAGTGTGCAAGCCACCGGCCCCTAAGCCCTCCCGAAGGACGCGTGGGGCCTAGGTGCAAAGGCAAGACAGGAGCGGAGCTGAGGCCAGGAGGGCGCCAGTGGCGTCTCCCAGCCTCGCGCAGCCTGCTCCTTCCTGGGCAGGAAGCCTAGCAGCGAGGCAAGTCTGGGCAAGGCTCGCCCAGGGCAGAGCAGCCTCGCGCCAGCAACTCTGCCAGATCAGGCCTCTGAGCAGAGCTGGAGCTCTGCCGTCCTGGAGGCGCACTCGGCTCCAGCCAAGTAGGGCTTGAGCCAAACGAGACTGGGCTGCCTCTTGTTCCCTCGAGGAGGCTCGCCTCCCCACCAGCTGTTCACTCTGCTTCCAGGTGGGGGCGCTCTGCGCCTCCTGCAGGTCTTGGCTCAGGGGCTGCTTGCCCTGAGCTGGGGCTGTGGGCGGGAGCCCAGGCACGCAGGGGCAGGCCCCAACCAGCTGCACACGTCTCTGCTGGGGAGGAGAGCGCTAGGGAAGCTACGTGTGTGAGGCAGCTGCTGGGCGCCCAGGGAGTCAGCCTCCGGGTGTGCGTGGCTGCAGACCCCAGCCAGGGGCCCTGGGAACCTGGTGCACTCCGTGCGGCGCTGAGTCTGGGCGGCCAAGCAACCACTGGATGAGCCCTGCACTAGCCTTTCCCTTCCCTCGCACAGAGCTCTCCCTGCTGGAGCCCTTGGCAGTGTGCAAGCCAGCGGACCCTAAGCCGTCCCCAAGGACGCCTGGGGCCTAGGTGCAAAGGCAAGGCAGGAGCGGAGCTGAGGCCAAGAAGGCGCCAGTGGCGTCTCCCAGCCTCGCGCAGCCGGCTCCTTCCTGGGCAGGAAGCCTAGCAGCGAGGCAAGTCTGGGCAAGGCTCGCCCAGGGCAGAGCAGCCTCGCGCCAGCAACTCTGCCAGATCGGGCCTCTGAGCAGAGCTGGAGCTCTGCCGTCCTGGAGGCGCACTCGGCTCCAGCCAAGTAGGGCTTGAGCCAAACGAGGCTGGGCTGCCTCTTCTTCCCTCGAGGAGGCTCGCCTCCCCGCCAGCTGTTCACTCGGCTTCCAGGTGGGGGCGCTCTGCGCCTCCTGCAGGTCTTGGCTCAGGGGCTGCTTGCCCTGAGCTGGGGCTGTGGGCGGGAGCCCAGACACGCAGGTGCAGGCCCCAACCAGCTGCACACGTCTCTGCTGGGGAGGAGAGCGCTAGGGAAGCTACGTGTGTGAGGCAGCTGCTGGGCGCCCAGGGAGTCAGCCTCCGGGTGTGCGTGGCTGCAGACCCCAGCCAGGGGCCCTGGGAACCTGGTGCACTCCGTGCGGCGCTGAGTCTGGGCGGCCAAGCAACCACTGGAGGAGCCCTGCACTAGCCCTTCCCTTCCCTCGCACAGAGCTCTCCCTGCTGGAGCCCTTGGCAGTGTGCAAGCCAGCGGACCCTAAGCCCTCCCCAAGGACGCCTGGGGCCTAGGTGCAAAGGCAAGGCAGGAGCGGAGCTGAGGCCAGGAAGGCGCCAGTGGCGTCTCCCAGCCTCGCGCAGCCTGCTCCTTCCTGGGCAGGAAGCCTAGCAGCGAGGCAAGTCCGGGCAAGGCTCGCCCAGGGCAGAGCAGCCTCGCGCCAGCAACTCTGCCAGATCAGGCCTCGGAGCAGTGCTGGAGCTCTGCCGTCCTGGAGGCGCACTGGGTTCCAGCCAAGTAGGGCTTGAGCCAAACGAGGCTGGGCTGCCTCTTCTTCCCTCGAGGAGGCTCGCCTCCCCGCCAGCTGTTCACTCGGCTTCCAGGTGGGGGCGCTCTGCGCCTCCTGCAGGTCTGGGCTCAGGGCCTGCTTGCCCTGAGCTGGGGCTGTGGGCGGGAGCCCAGGCCCGCAGGGGCAGGCCCCAACCAGCTGCACACGTCTCTGCTGGGGAGGAGAGCGCTAGGGAAGCTACGTGTGTGAGGCAGCTGCTGGGCGCCCAGGGAGTCAGCCTCCGGGTGTGCGTGGCTGCAGACCCCAGCCAGGGGCCCTAGGAACCTGGTGCACTCCGTGCGGCGCTGAGTCTGGGCGGCCAAGCAACCACTGGAGGAGCCCTGCACTAGCCCTTCCCTTCCTCGCACAGAGCTCTCCCTGCTGGAGCCCTTGGCAGTGTGGAAGCCACCGGCCCCTAAGCCCTCCCCAAGGACGCCTGGGGCCTTGGTGCAAAGGCAAGGCAAGAGCGGAGCTGAGGCCAGGAAGGCGCCAGTGGCGTCTCTCAGCCTCGCGCAGCCTGCTCCTTCCTGGGCAGAAAGCCTAGCAGCGAGGCAAGTCGGGGCAAGGCTCGCCCAGGGCAGAGCAGCCTCACGCCAGCAACTCTGCCAGATCGGGCCTCTGAGCAGAGCTGGATCTCTGCCGTCCTGGAGGCGCACTCGGCTCCAGCCAAGTAGGGCTTGAGCCAAACGAGGCTGGGCTGCCTCTTCTTCCCTCGAGGAGGCTCGCCTCCCCGCCAGCTGTTCACTCGGCTTCCAGGTGGGGGCGCTCTGCGCCTCCTGCAGGTCTTGGCTCAGGGGCTGCTTGCCCTGAGCTGGGGCTGTGGGCGGGAGCCCAGGCCCGCAGGGGCAGGCCCCTACCAGCTGCACACGTCTCTGCTGGGGAAGAGAGCGCTAGGGAAGCTACGTGTGTGAGGCAGCTGCTGGGCGCCCAGGGAGTCAGCCTCCGGGTGTGCGTGGCTGCAGACCCCAGCCAGGGGCCCTGGGAACCTGGTGCACTCCGTGCGGCGCTGAGTCTGGGCGGCCAAGCAACCACTGGAGGAGCCCTGCACTAGCCCTTCCCTTCCCTCGCACAGAGCTCTCCCTGCTGGAGCCCTTGGCAGTGTGCAAGCCAGCGGACCCTAAGCCCTCCCCAAGGACGCCTGGGGCCTAGGTGCAAAGGCAAGGCAGGAGAGGAGCTGAGGCCAGGAAGGTGTCAGTGGCGTCTCCCAGCCTCGCGCAGCCGGCTCCTTCCTGGGCAGGAAGCCTAGCAGCAAGGCAAGTCTGGGCAAGGCTCGCCCAGGGCAGAGCAGCCTCGCGCCAGCAACTCTGCCAGATCGGGCCTCTGAGCAGAGCTGGAGCTCTGCCGTCCTGGAGGCGCACTCGGCTCCAGCCAAGTAGGGCTTGAGCCAAACGAGGCTGGGCTGCCTCTTGTTCCCTCGAGGAGGCTCGCCTCCCCGCCAGCTGTTCACTCGGCTTCCAGGTGGGGGCGCTCTGCGCCTCCTGCAGGTCTTGGCTCAGGGGCTGCTTGCCCTGAGCTGGGGCTGTGGGCGGGAGCCCAGGCACGCAGGGGCAGGCCCCAACCAGCTGCACACGTCTCTGCTGGGGAGGAGAGCGCTAGGGAAGCTACGTGTGTGAGGCAGCTGCTGGGCGCCCATGGAGTCAGCCTCCGGGTGTGCGTGGCTGCAGACCCCAGCCAGGGGCCCTGGGAACCTGGTGCACTCCGTGCGGCGCTGAGTCTGGGCGGCCAAGCAACCACTGGAGGAGCCCTGCACTAGCCCTTCCCTTCCCTCGCACAGAGCTCTCCCTGCTGGAGCCCTTGGCAGTGTGCAAGCCAGCGGACCCTAAGCCCTCCCCAAGGACGCCTGGGGCCTAGGTGCAAAGGCAAGGCAGGAGCGGAGCCGAGGCCAGGAAGGGCCAGTGGCGTCTCCCAGCCTTGCGCAGCCTGCTCCTTCCTGGGCAGGAAGCCTAGCAGAGAGGCAAGTCTGGGCAAGGCTCGCCCAGGGCAGAGCAGCCTCGCGCCAGCAACTCTGCCAGATCGGGCCTCTGAGCAGAGCTGGAGCTCTGCCGTCCTGGAGGCGCACTCGGCTCTAGCCAAGTAGGGCTTGAGCCAAACGAGGCTGGGCTGCCTCTTGTTCCCTCGAGGAGGCTCGCCTCCCCGCCAGGTGTTCACTCGGCTTCCAGGTGGGGGCGCTCTGCGCCTCCTGCAGGTCTTGGCTCAGGGGCTGCTTGCCCTGAGCTGGGGCTGTGGGCGGGAGCCCAGGCACGCAGGGGCAGGCCCCAACCAGCTGCACACGTCTCTGCTGGGGAGGAGAGCGCTAGGGAAGCTACGTGTGTGAGGCAGCTGCTGGGCGCCCAGGGAGTCAGCCTCCGGGTGTGCGTGGCTGCAGACCCCAGCCAGGGGCCCTGGGAACCTGGTGCACTCCGTGCGGCGCTGAGTCTGGGCGGCCAAGCAACCACTGGAGGAGCCCTGCACTAGCCCTTCCCTTCCTCGCACAGAGCTCTCCCTGCTGGAGCCCTTGGCAGTGTGCAAGCCAGCGGACCCTAAGCCCTCCCAAAGGACGCCTGGGGCCTAGGTGCAAAGGCAAGGCAGGAGCGAAGCTGAGGCCAGGAAGGCGCCAGTGGCGTCTCCCAGCCTCGCGCAGCCTGCTCCTTCCTGGGCAGGAAGCCAAGCAGCGAGGCAAGTCTGGGCAAGGCTCGCCCAGGGCAGAGCAGCCTCGCGCCAGCAACTCTGCCAGATCGGGCCTCTGAGCAGAGCTGGAGCTCTGCCATCCTGGAGGCACATTCGGCTCCAGCCAAGTAGGGCTTGAGCCAAACGAGGCTGGGCTGCCTCTTCTTCCTTCGAGGAGGCTCGCCTCCCCGCCAGCTGTTCACTCGGCTTCCAGGTGGGGGCGCTCTGCGCCTCCTGCAGGTCTTGGCTCAGGGGCTGCTTGCCCTGAGCTGGGGCTGTGGGCGGGAGCCCAGGCACGCAGGGGCAGGCCCCAACCAGCTGCACACGTCTCTGCTGGGGAGGAGAGCGCTAGGGAAGCTACGTGTGTGAGGCAGCTGCTGGGCGCCCAGGGAGTCAGCCTCCAGGTGTGTGTGGCTGCAGACCCCAGCCAGGGGCCCTGGGAACCTGGTGCACTCCGTGCGGCGCTGAGTCTGGGCGGCCAAGCAACCACTGGAGGAGCCCTGCACTAGCCCTTCCCTTCCCTCGCACAGAGCTCTCCCTGCTCTAGCCCTTGGCAGTGTGCAAGCCAGCGGACCCTAAGCCCTCTCCAAGGACGCCTGGGGCCTAGGTGCAAATGCAAGGCAGGAGAGGAGCTGAGGCCAGGAAGGTGTCAGTGGCGTCTCCCAGCCTCGCGCAGCCGGCTCCTTCCTGGGCAGGAAGCCTAGCAGCGAGGCAAGTCTGGGCAAGGCTCGCCCAGGGCAGAGCAGCCTCGCGCCAGCAACTCTGCCAGATCGGGCCTCTGAGCAGAGCTGGAGCTCTGCCGTCCTGGAGGCGCACTCGGCTCCAGCCAAGTAGGGCTTGAGCCAAACGAGGCTGGGCTGCCTCTTGTTCCCTCGAGGAGGCTCGCCTCCCCGCCAGCTGTTCACTCGGCTTCCAGGTGGGGGCGCTCTGCGCCTCCTGCAGGTCTTGGCTCAGGGGCTGCTTGCCCTGAGCTGGGGCTGTGGGCGGGAGCCCAGGCACGCAGGTGCAGGTCCCAACCAGCTGCACACGTCTCTGCTGGGGAGGAGAGCGCTAGGGAAGCTACGTGTGTGAGGCAGCTGCTGGGCGCCCAGGGAGTCAGCCTCCAGGTGTGCGTGGCTGAAGACCCCAGCCAGGGGCCCTGGGAACCTGGTGCACTCCGTGCGGCGCTGAGTCTGGGCGGCCAAGCAACCACTGGAGGAGCCCTGCACTAGCCCTTCCCTTCCCTCGCACAGAGCTCTCCCTGCTGGAGCCCTTGGCAGTGTGCAAGCCAGCGGACCCTAAGCCCTCCCCAAGGACGCCTGGGGCCTAGGTGCAAAGGCAAGGCAGGAGCGGAGCTGAGGCCAGGAAGGCGCCAGTGGCGTCTCCCAGCCTCGCGCAGCCTGCTCCTTCCTGGGCAGGAAGCCTAGCAGCGAGGCAAGTCTGGGCAAGGCTCGCCCAGGGCAGAGCAGCCTCGCGCCAGCAACTCTGCCAGATCGGGCCTCTGAGCAGAGCTGGAGCTCTGCCGTCCTGGAGGCGCACTCGGCTCCAGCCAAGTAGGGCTTGAGCCAAACGAGGCTGGGCTGTCTCTTGTTCCCTCGAGGAGGCTCGCCTCCCCGCCAGGTTTTCACTCGGCTTCCAGGTGGGGGCGCTCTGCGCCTCCTGCAGGTCTTGGCTCAGGGGCTGCTTGCCCTGAGCTGGGGCTGTGGGCGGGAGCCCAGGCACGCAGGGGCAGGCCCCAACCAGCTGCACACGTCTCTGCTGGGGAGGAGAGCGCTAGGGAAGCTACGTGTGTGAGGCAGCTGCTGGGCGCCCAGGGAGTCAGCCTCCGGTTGTGCGTGGCTGCAGACCCCAGCCAGGGGCCCTGGGAACCTGGTGCACTCCGTGCGGCGCTGAGTCTGGGCGGCCAAGCAACCACTGGAGGAGCCCTGCACTAGCCCTTCCCTTCCTCGCACAGAGCTCTCCCTGCTGGAGCCCTTGGCAGTGTGCAAGCCAGCGGACCCTAAGCCCTCCCAAAGGACGCCTGGGGCCTAGGTGCAAAGGCAAGGCAGGAGCGAAGCTGAGGCCAGGAAGGCGCCAGTGGCGTCTCCCAGCCTCGCGCAGCCTGCTCCTTCCTGGGCAGGAAGCCTAGCAGCGAGGCAAGTCTGGGCAAGGCTCGCCCAGGGCAGAGCAGCCTCGCGCCAGCAACTCTGCCAGATCGGGCCTCTGAGCAGAGCTGGAGCTCTGCCATCCTGGAGGCACATTCGGCTCCAGCCAAGTAGGGCTTGAGCCAAACGAGGCTGGGCTGCCTCTTGTTCCCTCGAGGAGGCTCGCCTCCCCGCCAGCTGTTCACTCGGCTTCCAGGTGGGGGCGCTCTGCGCCTCCTGCAGGTCTTGGCTCAGGGGCTGCTTGCCCTGAGCTGGGGCTGTGGGCGGGAGCCCAGGCACGCAGGGGCAGGCCCCAACCAGCTGCACACGTCTCTGCTGGGGAGGAGAGCGCTAGGGAAGCTACGTGTGTGAGGCAGCTGCTGGGCGCCCAGGGAGTCAGCCTCCGGGTGTGTGTGGCTGCAGACCCCAGCCAGGGGCCCTGGGAACCTGGTGCACTCCGTGCGGCGCTGAGTCTGGGCGGCCAAGCAACCACTGGAGGAGCCCTGCACTAGCCCTTCCCTTCCCTCGCACAGAGCTCTGCCTGCTCTAGCCCTTGGCAGTGTGCAAGCCAGCGGACCCTAAGCCCTCTCCAAGGACGCCTGGGGCCTAGGTGCAAAGGCAAGGCAGGAGAGGAGCTGAGGCCAGGAAGGTGTCAGTGGCGTCTCCCAGCCTCGCGCAGCCTGCTCCTTCCTGGGCAGGAAGCCTAGCAGCGAGGCAAGTCTGGGCAAGGCTCGCCCAGGGCAGAGCAGCCTCGCGCCAGCAACTCTGCCAGAT
Organism: Ovis canadensis; assembly: GCF_042477335.2. NCBI lineage: Eukaryota > Metazoa > Chordata > Mammalia > Artiodactyla > Bovidae > Ovis > Ovis canadensis. The sequence continues at coordinate 8,164,644 of NC_091727.1, read as the reverse complement.
CGGGCCTCTGAGTAGAGCTGGAGCTCTGCCGTCCTGGAGGCGCACTCGGCTCCAGCCAAGTAGGGCTTGAGCCAAACGAGGCTGGGCTGCCTCTTGTTCCCTCGAGGAGGCTCGCCTCCCCGCCAGCTGTTCACTCGGCTTCCAGGTGGGGGCGCTCTGCGCCTCCTGCAGGTCTTGGCTCAGGGGCTGCTTGCCCTGAGCTGGGGCTGTGGGCGGGAGCCCAGGCACGCAGGGGCAGGTCCCAACCAGCTGCACACGTCTCTGCTGGGGAGGAGAGCGCTAGGGAAGCTACGCGTGTGAGGCAGCTGCTGGGCGCCCAGGGAGTCAGCCTCCAGGTGTGCGTGGCTGAAGACCCCAGCCAGGGGCCCTGGGAACCTGGTGCACTCCGTGCGGCGCTGAGTCTGGGCGGCCAAGCAACCACTGGAGGAGCCCTGCACTAGCCCTTCCCTTACCTCGCACAGAGCTCTCCCTGCTGGAGCCCTTGGCAGTGTGCAAGCCAGCGGACCCTAAGCCCTCCCCAAGGACGCCTGGGGCCTAGGTGCAAAGGCAAGGCAGGAGCGGAGCTGAGGCCAGGAAGGCGCCAGTGGCGTCTCCCAGCCTCGCGCAGCCTGCTCCTTCCTGGGCAGGAAGCCTAGCAGCGAGGCAAGTCTGGGCAAGGCTCGCCCAGGGCAGAGCAGCCTCGCGCCAGCAACTCTGCCAGATCGGGCCTCTGAGCAGAGCTGGAGCTCTGCCATCCTGGAGGCACATTCGGGTCCTGCCAAGTAGGGCTTGAGCCAAACGAGGCTGGGCTGCCTCTTGTTCCCTCGAGGAGGCTCGCCTCCCCGCCAGCTGTTCACTCGGCTTCCAGGTGGGGGCGCTCTGCGCCTCCTGCAGGTCTTGGCTCAGGGGCTGCTTGCCCTGAGCTGGGGCTGTGGGCGGGAGCCCAGGCACGCAGGGGCAGGCCCCAACCAGCTGCACACGTCTCTGCTGGGGAGGAGAGCGCTAGGGAAGCTACGTGTGTGAGGCAGCTGCTGGGCGCCCAGGGAGTCAGCCTCCGGGTGTGCGTGGCTGCAGACCCCAGCCAGGGGCCCTGGGAACCTGGTGCACTCCGTGCGGCGCTGAGTCTGGGCGGCCAAGCAACCACTGGAGGAGCCCTGCACTAGCCCTTCCCTTCCCTCGCACAGAGCTCTCCCTGCTGGAGCCCTTGGCAGTGTGCAAGCCAGCGGACCCTAAGCCCTCCCCAAGGACGCCTGGGGCCTAGGTGCAAAGGCAAGGCAGGAGCGGAGCCGAGGCCAGGAAGGGCCAGTGGCGTCTCCCAGCCTTGCGCAGCCTGCTCCTTCCTGGGCAGGAAGCCTAGCAGCGAGGCAAGTCGGGCAAGGCTCGCCCAGGGCAGAGCAGCCTCGCGCCAGCAACTCTGCCAGATCGGGCCTCTGAGCAGAGCTGGAGCTCTGCCGTCCTGGAGGCGCACTCGGCTCCAGCCAAGTAGGGCTTGAGCCAAACGAGGCTGGGCTGCCTCTTGTTCCCTCGAGGAGGCTCGCCTCCCCGCCAGCTGTTCACTCGGCTTCCAGGTGGGGGCGCTCTGCGCCTCCTGCAGGTCTTGGCTCAGGGGCTGCTTGCCCTGAGCTGGGGCTGTGGGCGGGAGTCCAGGCACGCAGGGGCAGGTCCCAACCAGCTGCACACGTCTCTGCTGGGGAGGAGAGCGCTAGGGAAGCTACGCGTGTGAGGCAGCTGCTGGGCGCCCAGGGAGTCAGCCTCCAGGTGTGCGTGGCTGAAGACCCCAGCCAGGGGCCCTGGGAACCTGGTGCACTCCGTGCGGCGCTGAGTCTGGGCGGCCAAGCAACCACTGGAGGAGCCCTGCACTAGCCCTTCCCTTACCTCGCACAGAGCTCTCCCTGCTGGAGCCCTTGGCAGTGTGCAAGCCAGCGGACCCTAAGCCCTCCCCAAGGACGCCTGGGGCCTAGGTGCAAAGGCAAGGCAGGAGCGGAGCTGAGGCCAGGAAGGCGCCAGTGGCGTCTCCCAGCCTCGCGCAGCCTGCTCCTTCCTGGGCAGGAAGCCTAGCAGCGAGGCAAGTCTGGGCAAGGCTCGCCCAGGGCAGAGCAGCCTCGCGCCAGCAACTCTGCCAGATCGGGCCTCTGAGCAGAGCTGGAGCTCTGCCATCCTGGAGGCACATTCGGGTCCTGCCAAGTAGGGCTTGAGCCAAACGAGGCTGGGCTGCCTCTTGTTCCCTCGAGGAGGCTCGCCTCCCCGCCAGCTGTTCACTCGGCTTCCAGGTGGGGGCGCTCTGCGCCTCCTGCAGGTCTTGGCTCAGGGGCTGCTTGCCCTGAGCTGGGGCTGTGGGCGGGAGCCCAGGCACGCAGGGGCAGGCCCCAACCAGCTGCACACGTCTCTGCTGGGGAGGAGAGCGCTAGGGAAGCTACGTGTGTGAGGCAGCTGCTGGGCGCCCAGGGAGTCAGCCTCCGGGTGTGCGTGGCTGCAGACCCCAGCCAGGGGCCCTGGGAACCTGGTGCACTCCGTGCGGCGCTGAGTCTGGGCGGCCAAGCAACCACTGGAGGAGCCCTGCACTAGCCCTTCCCTTCCCTCGCACAGAGCTCTCCCTGCTGGAGCCCTTGGCAGTGTGCAAGCCAGCGGACCCTAAGCCCTCCCCAAGGACGCCTGGGGCCTAGGTGCAAAGGCAAGGCAGGAGCGGAGCCGAGGCCAGGAAGGGCCAGTGGCGTCTCCCAGCCTTGCGCAGCCTGCTCCTTCCTGGGCAGGAAGCCTAGCAGCGAGGCAAGTCGGGCAAGGCTCGCCCAGGGCAGAGCAGCCTCGCGCCAGCAACTCTGCCAGATCGGGCCTCTGAGCAGAGCTGGAGCTCTGCCGTCCTGGAGGCGCACTCGGCTCCAGCCAAGTAGGGCTTGAGCCAAACGAGGCTGGGCTGCCTCTTCTTCCCTCGAGGAGGCTCGCCTCCCCGCCAGCTGTTCACTCGGCTTCCAGGTGGGGGCGCTCTGCGCCTCCTGCAGGTCTTGGCTCAGGGGCTGCTTGCCCTGAGCTGGGGCTGTGGGCGGGAGCCCAGACACGCAGGGGCAGGCCCCAACCAGCTGCACACGTCTCTGCTGGGGAGGAGAGCGCTAGGGAAGCTACGTGTGTGAGGCAGCTGCTGGGCGCCCAGGGAGTCAGCCTCCGGGTGTGCGTGGCTGCAGACCCCAGCCAGGGGCCCTGGGAACCTGGTGCACTCCGTGCGGCGCTGAGTCTGGGCGGCCAAGCAACCACTGGAGGAGCCCTGCACTAGCCCTTCCCTTACCTCGCACAGAGCTCTCCCTGCTGGAGCCCTTGGCAGTGTGCAAGCCAGCGGACCCTAAGCCCTCCCCAAGGACGCCTGGGGCCTAGGTGCAAAGGCAAGGCAGGAGCGGAGCTGAGGCCAGGAAGGCGCCAGTGGCGTCTCCCAGCCTCGCGCAGCCTGCTCCTTCCTGGGCAGGAAGCCTAGCAGCGAGGCAAGTCCGGGCAAGGCTCGCCCAGGGCAGAGCAGCCTCACGCCAGCAACTCTGCCAGATCGGGCCTCTGAGCAGAGCTGGATCTCTGCCGTCCTGGAGGCGCACTCGGCTCCAGCCAAGTAGGGCTTGAGCCAAACGAGGCTGGGCTGCCTCTTCTTCCCTCGAGGAGGCTCGCCTCCCCGCCAGCTGTTCACTCGGCTTCCAGGTGCGGGCGCTCTGTGCCTCCTGCAGGTCTGGGCTCAGGGCCTGCTTGCCCTGAGCTGGGGCTGTGGGCGGGAGCCCAGACCCGCAGGGGCAGGCCCCAACCAGCTGCACACGTCTCTGCTGGGGAGGAGAGCGCTAGGGAAGCTACGTGTGTGAGGCAGCTGCTGGGCGCCCAGGGAGTCAGCCTCCGGGTGTGCGTGGCTGCAGACCCCAGCCAGGGGCCCTAGGAACCTGGTGCACTCCGTGCGGCGCTGAGTCTGGGCGGCCAAGCAACCACTGGAGGAGCCCTGCACTAGCCCTTCCCTTCCTCGCACAGAGCTCTCCCTGCTGGAGCCCTTGGCAGTGTGGAAGCCACCGGCCCCTAAGCCGTCCCCAAGGACGCCTGGGGCCTTGGTGCAAAGGCAAGGCAAGAGCGGAGCTGAGGCCAGGAAGGCGCCAGTGGCGTCTCTCAGCCTCGCGCAGCCTGCTCCTTCCTGGGCAGAAAGCCTAGCAGCGAGGCAAGTCGGGGCAAGGCTCGCCCAGGGCAGAGCAGCCTCACGCCAGCAACTCTGCCAGATCGGGCCTCTGAGCAGAGCTGGATCTCTGCCGTCCTGGAGGCGCACTCGGCTCCAGCCAAGTAGGGCTTGAGCCAAACGAGGCTGGGCTGCCTCTTCTTCCCTCGAGGAGGCTCGCCTCCCCGCCAGCTGTTCACTCGGCTTCCAGGTGGGGGCGCTCTGCGCCTCCTGCAGGTCTTGGCTCAGGGGCTGCTTGCCCTGAGCTGGGGCTGTGGGCGGGAGCCCAGGCCCGCAGGGGCAGGCCCCTACCAGCTGCACACGTCTCTGCTGGGGAAGAGAGCGCTAGGGAAGCTACGTGTGTGAGGCAGCTGCTGGGCGCCCAGGGAGTCAGCCTCCGGGTGTGCGTGGCTGCAGACCCCAGCCAGGGGCCCTGGGAACCTGGTGCACTCCGTGCGGCGCTGAGTCTGGGCGGCCAAGCAACCACTGGAGGAGCCCTGCACTAGCCCTTCCCTTCCCTCGCACAGAGCTCTCCCTGCTGGAGCCCTTGGCAGTGTGCAAGCCAGCGGACCCTAAGCCCTCCCCAAGGACGCCTGGGGCCTAGGTGCAAAGGCAAGGCAGGAGAGGAGCTGAGGCCAGGAAGGTGTCAGTGGCGTCTCCCAGCCTCGCGCAGCCGGCTCCTTCCTGGGCAGGAAGCCTAGCAGCAAGGCAAGTCTGGGCAAGGCTCGCCCAGGGCAGAGCAGCCTCGCGCCAGCAACTCTGCCAGATCGGGCCTCTGAGCAGAGCTGGAGCTCTGCCGTCCTGGAGGCGCACTCGGCTCCAGCCAAGTAGGGCTTGAGCCAAACGAGGCTGGGCTGCCTCTTGTTCCCTCGAGGAGGCTCGCCTCCCCGCCAGCTGTTCACTCGGCTTCCAGGTGGGGGCGCTCTGCGCCTCCTGCAGGTCTTGGCTCAGGGGCTGCTTGCCCTGAGCTGGGGCTGTGGGCGGGAGCCCAGGCACGCAGGGGCAGGCCCCAACCAGCTGCACACGTCTCTGCTGGGGAGGAGAGCGCTAGGGAAGCTACGTGTGTGAGGCAGCTGCTGGGCGCCCATGGAGTCAGCCTCCGGGTGTGCGTGGCTGCAGACCCCAGCCAGGGGCCCTGGGAACCTGGTGCACTCCGTGCGGCGCTGAGTCTGGGCGGCCAAGCAACCACTGGAGGAGCCCTGCACTAGCCCTTCCCTTCCCTCGCACAGAGCTCTCCCTGCTGGAGCCCTTGGCAGTGTGCAAGCCAGCGGACCCTAAGCCCTCCCCAAGGACGCCTGGGGCCTAGGTGCAAAGGCAAGGCAGGAGCGGAGCCGAGGCCAGGAAGGGCCAGTGGCGTCTCCCAGCCTTGCGCAGCCTGCTCCTTCCTGGGCAGGAAGCCTAGCAGAGAGGCAAGTCTGGGCAAGGCTCGCCCAGGGCAGAGCAGCCTCGCGCCAGCAACTCTGCCAGATCGGGCCTCTGAGCAGAGCTGGAGCTCTGCCGTCCTGGAGGCGCACTCGGCTCTAGCCAAGTAGGGCTTGAGCCAAACGAGGCTGGGCTGCCTCTTGTTCCCTCGAGGAGGCTCGCCTCCCCGCCAGGTGTTCACTCGGCTTCCAGGTGGGGGCGCTCTGCGCCTCCTGCAGGTCTTGGCTCAGGGGCTGCTTGCCCTGAGCTGGGGCTGTGGGCGGGAGCCCAGGCACGCAGGGGCAGGCCCCAACCAGCTGCACACGTCTCTGCTGGGGAGGAGAGCGCTAGGGAAGCTACGTGTGTGAGGCAGCTGCTGGGCGCCCAGGGAGTCAGCCTCCGGGTGTGCGTGGCTGCAGACCCCAGCCAGGGGCCCTGGGAACCTGGTGCACTCCGTGCGGCGCTGAGTCTGGGCGGCCAAGCAACCACTGGAGGAGCCCTGCACTAGCCCTTCCCTTCCTCGCACAGAGCTCTCCCTGCTGGAGCCCTTGGCAGTGTGCAAGCCAGCGGACCCTAAGCCCTCCCAAAGGACGCCTGGGGCCTAGGTGCAAAGGCAAGGCAGGAGCGAAGCTGAGGCCAGGAAGGCGCCAGTGGCGTCTCCCAGCCTCGCGCAGCCTGCTCCTTCCTGGGCAGGAAGCCTAGCAGCGAGGCAAGTCTGGGCAAGGCTCGCCCAGGGCAGAGCAGCCTCGCGCCAGCAACTCTGCCAGATCGGGCCTCTGAGCAGAGCTGGAGCTCTGCCATCCTGGAGGCACATTCGGCTCCAGCCAAGTAGGGCTTGAGCCAAACGAGGCTGGGCTGCCTCTTCTTCCTTCGAGGAGGCTCGCCTCCCCGCCAGCTGTTCACTCGGCTTCCAGGTGGGGGCGCTCTGCGCCTACTGCAGGTCTTGGCTCAGGGGCTGCTTGCCCTGAGCTGGGGCTGTGGGCGGGAGCCCAGGCACGCAGGGGCAGGCCCCAACCAGCTGCACACGTCTCTGCTGGGGAGGAGAGCGCTAGGGAAGCTACGTGTGTGAGGCAGCTGCTGGGCGCCCAGGGAGTCAGCCTCCAGGTGTGTGTGGCTGCAGACCCCAGCCAGGGGCCCTGGGAACCTGGTGCACTCCGTGCGGCGCTGAGTCTGGGCGGCCAAGCAACCACTGGAGGAGCCCTGCACTAGCCCTTCCCTTCCCTCGCACAGAGCTCTCCCTGCTCTAGCCCTTGGCAGTGTGCAAGCCAGCGGACCCTAAGCCCTCTCCAAGGACGCCTGGGGCCTAGGTGCAAAGGCAAGGCAGGAGAGGAGCTGAGGCCAGGAAGGTGTCAGTGGCGTCTCCCAGCCTCGCGCAGCCGGCTCCTTCCTGGGCAGGAAGCCTAGCAGCGAGGCAAGTCTGGGCAAGGCTCGCCCAGGGCAGAGCAGCCTCGCGCCAGCAACTCTGCCAGATCGGGCCTCTGAGCAGAGCTGGAGCTCTGCCGTCCTGGAGGCGCACTCGGCTCCAGCCAAGTAGGGCTTGAGCCAAACGAGGCTGGGCTGCCTCTTGTTCCCTCGAGGAGGCTCGCCTCCCCGCCAGCTGTTCACTCGGCTTCCAGGTGGGGGCGCTCTGCGCCTCCTGCAGGTCTTGGCTCAGGGGCTGCTTGCCCTGAGCTGGGGCTGTGGGCGGGAGCCCAGGCACGCAGGGGCAGGTCCCAACCAGCTGCACACGTCTCTGCTGGGGAGGAGAGCGCTAGGGAAGCTACGTGTGTGAGGCAGCTTCTGGGCGCCCAGGGAGTCAGCCTCCAGGTGTGCGTGGCTGAAGACCCCAGCCAGGGGCCCTGGGAACCTGGTGCACTCCGTGCGGCGCTGAGTCTGGGCGGCCAAGCAACCACTGGAGGAGCCCTGCACTAGCCCTTCCCTTCCCTCGCACAGAGCTCTCCCTGCTGGAGCCCTTGGCAGTGTGCAAGCCAGCGGACCCTAAGCCCTCCCCAAGGACGCCTGGGGCCTAGGTGCAAAGGCAAGGCAGGAGCGGAGCTGAGGCCAGGAAGGCGCCAGTGGCGTCTCCCAGCCTCGCGCAGCCTGCTCCTTCCTGGGCAGGAAGCCTAGCAGCGAGGCAAGTCTGGGCAAGGCTCGCCCAGGGCAGAGCAGCCTCGCGCCAGCAACTCTGCCAGATCGGGCCTCTGAGCAGAGCTGGAGCTCTGCCGTCCTGGAGGCGCACTCGGCTCCAGCCAAGTAGGGCTTGAGCCAAACGAGGCTGGGCTGCCTCTTGTTCCCTCGAGGAGGCTCGCCTCCCCGCCAGCTGTTCACTCGGCTTCCAGGTGGGGGCGCTCTGCGCCTCCTGCAGGTCTTGGCTCAGGGGCTGCTTGCCCTGAGCTGGGGCTGTGGGCGGGAGCCCAGGCACGCAGGGGCAGGCCCCAACCAGCTGCACACGTCTCTGCTGGGGAGGAGAGCGCTAGGGAAGCTACGTGTGTGAGGCAGCTGCTGGGCGCCCATGGAGTCAGCCTCCGGGTGTGCGTGGCTGCAGACCCCAGCCAGGGGCCCTGGGAACCTGGTGCACTCCGTGCGGCGCTGAGTCTGGGCGGCCAAGCAACCACTGGAGGAGCCCTGCACTAGCCCTTCCCTTCCCTCGCACAGAGCTCTCCCTGCTGGAGCCCTTGGCAGTGTGCAAGCCAGCGGACCCTAAGCCCTCCCCAAGGACGCCTGGGGCCTAGGTGCAAAGGCAAGGCAGGAGCGGAGCCGAGGCCAGGAAGGGCCAGTGGCGTCTCCCAGCCTTGCGCAGCCTGCTCCTTCCCGGGCAGGAAGCCTAGCAGAGAGGCAAGTCTGGGCAAGGCTCGCCCAGGGCAGAGCAGCCTCGCGCCAGCAACTCTGCCAGATCGGGCCTCTGAGCAGAGCTGGAGCTCTGCCGTCCTGGAGGCGCACTCGGCTCTAGCCAAGTAGGGCTTGAGCCAAACGAGGCTGGGCTGCCTCTTGTTCCCTCGAGGAGGCTCGCCTCCCCGCCAGGTGTTCACTCGGCTTCCAGGTGGGGGCGCTCTGCGCCTCCTGCAGGTCTTGGCTCAGGGGCTGCTTGCCCTGAGCTGGGGCTGTGGGCGGGAGCCCAGGCACGCAGGGGCAGGCCCCAACCAGCTGCACACGTCTCTGCTGGGGAGGAGAGCGCTAGGGAAGCTACGTGTGTGAGGCAGCTGCTGGGCGCCCAGGGAGTCAGCCTCCGGGTGTGCGTGGCTGCAGACCCCAGCCAGGGGCCCTGGGAACCTGGTGCACTCCGTGCGGCGCTGAGTCTGGGCGGCCAAGCAACCACTGGAGGAGCCCTGCACTAGCCCTTCCCTTCCTCGCACAGAGCTCTCCCTGCTGGAGCCCTTGGCAGTGTGCAAGCCAGCGGACCCTAAGCCCTCCCAAAGGACGCCTGGGGCCTAGGTGCAAAGGCAAGGCAGGAGCGAAGCTGAGGCCAGGAAGGCGCCAGTGGCGTCTCCCAGCCTCGCGCAGCCTGCTCCTTCCTGGGCAGGAAGCCTAGCAGCGAGGCAAGTCTGGGCAAGGCTCGCCCAGGGCAGAGCAGCCTCGCGCCAGCAACTCTTCCAGATCGGGCCTCTGAGCAGAGCTGGAGCTCTGCCATCCTGGAGGCACATTCGGCTCCAGCCAAGTAGGGCTTGAGCCAAACGAGGCTGGGCTGCCTCTTCTTCCTTCGAGGAGGCTCGCCTCCCCGCCAGCTGTTCACTCGGCTTCCAGGTGGGGGCGCTCTGCGCCTCCTGCAGGTCTTGGCTCAGGGGCTGCTTGCCCTGAGCTGGGGCTGTGGGCGGGAGCCCAGGCACGCAGGGGCAGGCCCCAACCAGCTGCACACGTCTCTGCTGGGGAGGAGAGCGCTAGGGAAGCTACGTGTGTGAGGCAGCTGCTGGGCGCCCAGGGAGTCAGCCTCCAGGTGTGTGTGGCTGCAGACCCCAGCCAGGGGCCCTGGGAACCTGGTGCACTCCGTGCGGCGCTGAGTCTGGGCGGCCAAGCAACCACTGGAGGAGCCCTGCACTAGCCCTTCCCTTCCCTCGCACAGAGCTCTCCCTGCTGGAGCCCTTGGCAGTGTGCAAGCCAGCGGACCCTAAGCCCTCCCCAAGGACGCCTGGGGCCTAGGTGCAAAGGCAAGGCAGGAGCGGAGCTGAGGCCAGGAAGGCGCCAGTGGCGTCTCCCAGCCTCGCGCAGCCTGCTCCTTCCTGGGCAGGAAGCCTAGCAGCGAGGCAAGTCTGGGCAAGGCTCGCCCAGGGCAGAGCAGCCTCGCGCCAGCAACTCTGCCAGATCGGGCCTCTGAGCAGAGCTGGAGCTCTGCCATCCTGGAGGCACATTCGGCTCCTGCCAAGTAGGGCTTGAGCCAAACGAGGCTGGGCTGCCTCTTCTTCCCTCGAGGAGGCTCGCCTCCCCGCCAGCTGTTCACTCGGCTTCCAGGTGGGGGCGCTCTGCGCCTCCTGCAGGTCTTGGCTCAGGGGCTGCTTGCCCTGAGCTGGGGCTGTGGGCGGGAGCCCAGGCACGCAGGGGCAGGCCCCAACCAGCTGCACACGTCTCTGCTGGGGAGGAGAGCGCTAGGGAAGCTACGTGTGTGAGGCAGCTGCTGGGCCCCCAGGGAGTCACCCTCCGGGTGTGCGTGGCTGCAGACCCCAGCCAGGGGCCCTGGGAACCTGGTGCACTCCGTGCGGCGCTGAGTCTGGGCGGCCAAGCAACCACTGGAGGAGCCCTGCACTAGCCCTTCCCTTCCCTCGCACAGAGCTCTCCCTGCTGGAGCCCTTGGCAGTGTGCAAGCCAGCGGACCCTAAGCCCTCCCCAAGGACGCCTGGGGCCTAGGTGCAAAGGCAAGGCAGGAGCGGAGCCGAGGCCAGGAAGGGCCAGTGGCGTCTCCCAGCCTTGCGCAGCCTGCTCCTTCCTGGGCAGGAAGCCTAGCAGAGAGGCAAGTCTGGGCAAGGCTCGCCCAGGGCAGAGCAGCCTCGCGCCAGCAACTCTGCCAGATCGGGCCTCTGAGCAGAGCTGGAGCTCTGCCGTCCTGGAGGCGCACTCGGCTCCAGCCAAGTAGGGCTTGAGCCAAACGAGGCTGGGCTGCCTCTTGTTCCCTCGAGGAGGCTCGCCTCCCCGCCAGGTTTTCACTCGGCTTCCAGGTGGGGGCGCTCTGCGCCTCCTGCAGGTCTTGGCTCAGGGGCTGCTTGCCCTGAGCTGGGGCTGTGGGCGGGAGCCCAGGCACGCAGGGGCAGGCCCCAACCAGCTGCACACGTCTCTGCTGGGGAGGAGAGCGCTAGGGAAGCTACGTGTGTGAGGCAGCTGCTGGGCGCCCAGGGAGTCAGCCTCCGGGTGTGCGTGGCTGCAGACCCCAGCCAGGGGCCCTGGGAACCTGGTGCACTCCGTGCGGCGCTGAGTCTGGGCGGCCAAGCAACCACTGGAGGAGCCCTGCACTAGCCCTTCCCTTCCTCGCACAGAGCTCTCCCTGCTGGAGCCCTTGGCAGTGTGCAAGCCAGCGGACCCTAAGCCCTCCCAAAGGACGCCTGGGGCCTAGGTGCAAAGGCAAGGCAGGAGCGAAGCTGAGGCCAGGAAGGCGCCAGTGGCGTCTCCCAGCCTCGCGCAGCCTGCTCCTTCCTGGGCAGGAAGCCTAGCAGCGAGGCAAGTCTGGGCAAGGCTCGCCCAGGGCAGAGCAGCCTCGCGCCAGCAACTCTGCCAGATCGGGCCTCTGAGCAGAGCTGGAGCTCTGCCATCCTGGAGGCACATTCGGCTCCAGCCAAGTAGGGCTTGAGCCAAACGAGGCTGGGCTGCCTCTTGTTCCCTCGAGGAGGCTCGCCTCCCCGCCAGCTGTTCACTCGGCTTCCAGGTGGGGGCGCTCTGCGCCTCCTGCAGGTCTTGGCTCAGGGGCTGCTTGCCCTGAGCTGGGGCTGTGGGCGGGAGCCCAGGCACGCAGGGGCAGGCCCCAACCAGCTGCACACGTCTCTGCTGGGGAGGAGAGCGCTAGGGAAGCTACGTGTGTGAGGCAGCTGCTGGGCGCCCAGGGAGTCAGCCTCCGGGTGTGTGTGGCTGCAGACCCCAGCCAGGGGCCCTGGGAACCTGGTGCACTCCGTGCGGCGCTGAGTCTGGGCGGCCAAGCAACCACTGGAGGAGCCCTGCACTAGCCCTTCCCTTCCCTCGCACAGAGCTCTGCCTGCTCTAGCCCTTGGCAGTGTGCAAGCCAGCGGACCCTAAGCCCTCTCCAAGGACGCCTGGGGCCTAGGTGCAAAGGCAAGGCAGGAGAGGAGCTGAGGCCAGGAAGGTGTCAGTGGCGTCTCCCAGCCTCGCGCAGCCTGCTCCTTCCTGGGCAGGAAGCCTAGCAGCGAGGCAAGTCTGGGCAAGGCTCGCCCAGGGCAGAGCAGCCTCGCGCCAGCAACTCTGCCAGATCGGGCCTCTGAGCAGAGCTGGAGCTCTGCCGTCCTGGAGGCGCACTCGGCTCCAGCCAAGTAGGGCTTGAGCCAAACGAGGCTGGGCTGCCTCTTGTTCCCTCGAGGAGGCTCGCCTCCCCGCCAGCTGTTCACTCAGCTTCCAGGTGGGGGCGCTCTGCGCCTCCTGCAGGTCTTGGCTCAGGGGCTGCTTGCCCTGAGCTGGGGCTGTGGGCGGGAGCCCAGGCACGCAGGGGCAGGTCCCAACCAGCTGCACACGTCTCTGCTGGTGAGGAGAGCGCTAGGGAAGCTACGTGTGTGAGGCAGCTGCTGGGCGCCCAGGGAGTCAGCCTCCAGGTGTGCGTGGCTGAAGACCCCAGCCAGGGGCCCTGGGAACCTGGTGCACTCCGTGCGGCGCTGAGTCTGGGCGGCCAAGCAACCACTGGAGGAGCCCTGCACTAGCCCTTCCCTTACCTCGCACAGAGCTCTCCCTGCTGGAGCCCTTGGCAGTGTGCAAGCCAGCGGACCCTAAGCCCTCCCCAAGGACGCCTGGGGCCTAGGTGCAAAGGCAAGGCAGGAGCGGAGCTGAGGCCAGGAAGGCGCCAGTGGCGTCTCCCAGCCTCGCGCAGCCTGCTCCTTCCTGGGCAGGAAGCCTAGCAGCGAGGCAAGTCTGGGCAAGGCTCGCCCAGGGCAGAGCAGCCTCGCGCCAGCAACTCTGCCAGATCGGGCCTCTGAGCAGAGCTGGAGCTCTGCCATCCTGGAGGCACATTCGGGTCCTGCCAAGTAGGGCTTGAGCCAAACGAGGCTGGGCTGCCTCTTCTTCCCTCGAGGAGGCTCGCCTCCCCGCCAGCTGTTCACTCGGCTTCCAGGTGGGGGCGCTCTGCGCCTCCTGCAGGTCTTGGATCAGGGGCTGCTTGCCCTGAGCTGGGGCTGTGGGCGGGAGCCCAGGCACGCAGGGGCAGGCCCCAACCAGCTGCACACGTCTCTGCTGGGGAGGAGAGCGCTAGGGAAGCTACGTGTGTGAGGCAGCTGCTGGGCGCCCAGGGAGTCAGCCTCCGGGTGTGCGTGGCTGCAGACCCCAGCCAGGGGCCCTGGGAACCTGGTGCACTCCGTGCGGCGCTGAGTCTGGGCGGCCAAGCAACCACTGGAGGAGCCCTGCACTAGCCCTTCCCTTCCCTCGCACAGAGCTCTCCCTGCTGGAGCCCTTGGCAGTGTGCAAGCCAGCGGACCCTAAGCCCTCCCCAAGGACGCCTGGGGCCTAGGTGCAAAGGCAAGGCAGGAGCGGAGCCGAGGCCAGGAAGGGCCAGTGGCGTCTCCCAGGCTTGCGCAGCCTGCTCCTTCCTGGGCAGGAAGCCTAGCAGAGAGGCAAGTCTGGGCAAGGCTCGCCCAGGGCAGAGCAGCCTCGCGCCAGCAACTCTGCCAGATCGGGCCTCTGAGCAGAGCTGGAGCTCTGCCGTCCTGGAGGCGCACTCGGCTCCAGCCAAGTAGGGCTTGAGCCAAACGAGGCTGGGCTGCCTCTTGTTCCCTCGAGGAGGCTCGCCTCCCCGCCAGGTGTTCACTCGGCTTCCAGGTGGGGGCGCTCTGCGCCTCCTGCAGGTCTTGGCTCAGGGGCTGCTTGCCCTGAGCTGGGGCTGTGGGCGGGAGCCCAGGCACGCAGGGGCAGGCCCCAACCAGCTGCACACGTCTCTGCTGGGGAGGAGAGCGCTAGGGAAGCTACGTGTGTGAGGCAGCTGCTGGGCGCCCAGGGAGTCAGCCTCCGGGTGTGTGTGGCTGCAGACCCCAGCCAGGGGCCCTGGGAACCTGGTGCACTCCGTGCGGCGCTGAGTCTGGGCGGCCAAGCAACCACTGGAGGAGCCCTGCACTAGCCCTTCCCTTCCCTCGCACAGAGCTCTGCCTGCTCTAGCCCTTGGCAGTGTGCAAGCCAGCGGACCCTAAGCCCTCTCCAAGGACGCCTGGGGCCTAGGTGCAAAGGCAAGGCAGGAGAGGAGCTGAGGCCAGGAAGGTGTCAGTGGCGTCTCCCAGCCTCGCGCAGCCTGCTCCTTCCTGGGCAGGAAGCCTAGCAGCGAGGCAAGTCTGGGCAAGGCTCGCCCAGGGCAGAGCAGCCTCGCGCCAGCAACTCTGCCAGATCGGGCCTCTGAGCAGAGCTGGAGCTCTGCCGTCCTGGAGGCGCACTCGGCTCCAGCCAAGTAGGGCTTGAGCCAAACGAGGCTGGGCTGCCTCTTGTTCCCTCGAGGAGGCTCGCCTCCCCGCCAGCTGTTCACTCGGCTTCCAGGTGGGGGCGCTCTGCGCCTCCTGCAGGTCTTGGCTCAGGGGCTGCTTGCCCTGAGCTGGGGCTGTGGGCGGGAGCCCAGGCACGCAGGGGCAGGTCCCAACCAGCTGCACACGTCTCTGCTGGGGAGGAGAGCGCTAGGGAAGCTACGTGTGTGAGGCAGCTGCTGGGCGCCCAGGGAGTCAGCCTCCAGGTGTGCGTGGCTGAAGACCCCAGCCAGGGGCCCTGGGAACCTGGTGCACTCCGTGCGGCGCTGAGTCTGGGCGGCCAAGCAACCACTGGAGGAGCCCTGCACTAGCCCTTCCCTTCCCTCGCACAGAGCTCTCCCTGCTGGAGCCCTTGGCAGTGTGCAAGCCAGCGGACCCTAAGCCCTCCCCAAGGACGCCTGGGGCCTAGGTGCAAAGGCAAGGCAGGAGCGGAGCTGAGGCCAGGAAGGCGCCAGTGGCGTCTCCCAGCCTCGCGCAGCCTGCTCCTTCCTGGGCAGGAAGCCTAGCAGCGAGGCAAGTCTGGGCAAGGCTCGCCCAGGGCAGAGCAGCCTCGCGCCAGCAACTCTGCCAGATCGGGCCTCTGAGCAGAGCTGGAGCTCTGCCATCCTGGAGGCACATTCGGCTCCTGCCAAGTAGGGCTTGAGCCAAACGAGGCTGGGCTGCCTCTTCTTCCCTCGAGGAGGCTCGCCTCCCCGCCAGCTGTTCACTCGGCTTCCAGGTGGGGGCGCTCTGCGCCTCCTGCAGGTCTTGGCTCAGGGGCTGCTTGCCCTGAGCTGGGGCTGTGGGCGGGAGCCCAGGCACGCAGGGGCAGGCCCCAACCAGCTGCACACGTCTCTGCTGGGGAGGAGAGCGCTAGGGAAGCTACGTGTGTGAGGCAGCTGCTGGGCGCCCAGGGAGTCAGCCTCCGGGTGTGCGTGGCTGCAGACCCCAGCCAGGGGCCCTGGGAACCTGGTGCACTCCGTGCGGCGCTGAGTCTGGGCGGCCAAGCAACCACTGGAGGAGCCCTGCACTAGCCCTTCCCTTACCTCGCACAGAGCTCTCCCTGCTGGAGCCCTTGGCAGTGTGCAAGCCAGCGGACCCTAAGCCCTCCCCAAGGACGCCTGGGGCCTAGGTGCAAAGGCAAGGCAGGAGCGGAGCTGAGGCCAGGAAGGCGCCAGTGGCGTCTCCCAGCCTCGCGCAGCCTGCTCCTTCCTGGGCAGGAAGCCTAGCAGCGAGGCAAGTCCGGGCAAGGCTCGCCCAGGGCAGAGCAGCCTCCCGCCAGCAACTCTGCCAGATCAGGCCTCTGAGCAGAGCTGGAGCTCTGCCGTCCTGGAGGCGCACTGGGCTCCAGCCAAGTAGGGCTTGAGCCAAACGAGGCTGGGCTGCCTCTTCTTCCCTCGAGGAGGCTCGCCTCCCCGCCAGCTGTTCACTCGGCTTCCAGGTGGGGGCGCTCTGCGCCTCCTGCAGGTCTGGGCTCAGGGCCTGCTTGCCCTGAGCTGGGGCTGTGGGCGGGAGCCCAGGCCCGCAGGGGCAGGCCCCAACCAGCTGCACACGTCTCTGCTGGGGAGGAGAGCGCTAGGGAAGCTACGTGTGTGAGGCAGCTGCTGGGCGCCCAGGGAGTCAGCCTCCGGGTGTGCGTGGCTGCAGACCCCAGCCAGGGGCCCTAGGAACCTGGTGCACTCCGTGCGGCGCTGAGTCTGGGCGGCCAAGCAACCACTGGAGGAGCCCTGCACTAGCCCTTCCCTTCCTCGCACAGAGCTCTCCCTGCTGGAGCCCTTGGCAGTGTGGAAGCCACCGGCCCCTAAGCCCTCCCCAAGGACGCCTGGGGCCTTGGTGCAAAGGCAAGGCAAGAGCGGAGCTGAGGCCAGGAAGGCGCCAGTGGCGTCTCTCAGCCTCGCGCAGCCTGCTCCTTCCTGGGCAGAAAGCCTAGCAGCGAGGCAAGTCGGGGCAAGGCTCGCCCAGGGCAGAGCAGCCTCACGCCAGCAACTCTGCCAGATCGGGCCTCTGAGCAGAGCTGGATCTCTGCCGTCCTGGAGGCGCACTCGGCTCCAGCCAAGTAGGGCTTGAGCCAAACGAGGCTGGGCTGCCTCTTCTTCCCTCGAGGAGGCTCGCCTCCCCGCCAGCTGTTCACTCGGCTTCCAGGTGGGGGCGCTCTGCGCCTCCTGCAGGTCTTGGCTCAGGGGCTGCTTGCCCTGAGCTGGGGCTGTGGGCGGGAGCCCAGGCCCGCAGGGGCAGGCCCCTACCAGCTGCACACGTCTCTGCTGGGGAAGAGAGCGCTAGGGAAGCTACGTGTGTGAGGCAGCTGCTGGGCGCCCAGGGAGTCAGCCTCCGGGTGTGCGTGGCTGCAGACCCCAGCCAGGGGCCCTGGGAACCTGGTGCACTCCGTGCGGCGCTGAGTCTGGGCGGCCAAGCAACCACTGGAGGAGCCCTGCACTAGCCCTTCCCTTCCCTCGCACAGAGCTCTCCCTGCTGGAGCCCTTGGCAGTGTGCAAGCCAGCGGACCCTAAGCCCTCCCCAAGGACGCCTGGGGCCTAGGTGCAAAGGCAAGGCAGGAGAGGAGCTGAGGCCAGGAAGGTGTCAGTGGCGTCTCCCAGCCTCGCGCAGCCGGCTCCTTCCTGGGCAGGAAGCCTAGCAGCAAGGCAAGTCTGGGCAAGGCTCGCCCAGGGCAGAGCAGCCTCGCGCCAGCAACTCTGCCAGATCGGGCCTCTGAGCAGAGCTGGAGCTCTGCCGTCCTGGAGGCACATTCGGCTCCAGCCAAGTAGGGCTTGAGCCAAACGAGGCTGGGCTGCCTCTTCTTCCTTCGAGGAGGCTCGCCTCCCCGCCAGCTGTTCACTCGGCTTCCAGGTGGGGGCGCTCTGCGCCTCCTGCAGGTCTTGGCTCAGGGGCTGCTTGCCCTGAGCTGGGGCTGTGGGCGGGAGCCCAGGCACGCAGGGGCAGGCCCCAACCAGCTGCACACGTCTCTGCTGGGGAGGAGAGCGCTAGGGAAGCTACGTGTGTGAGGCAGCTGCTGGGCGCCCATGGAGTCAGCCTCCGGGTGTGCGTGGCTGCAGACCCCAGCCAGGGGCCCTGGGAACCTGGTGCACTCCGTGCGGCGCTGAGTCTGGGCGGCCAAGCAACCACTGGAGGAGCCCTGCACTAGCCCTTCCCTTCCCTCGCACAGAGCTCTCCCTGCTGGAGCCCTTGGCAGTGTGCAAGCCAGCGGACCCTAAGCCCTCCCCAAGGACGCCTGGGGCCTAGGTGCAAAGGCAAGGCAGGAGCGGAGCCGAGGCCAGGAAGGGCCAGTGGCGTCTCCCAGCCTTGCGCAGCCTGCTCCTTCCTGGGCAGGAAGCCTAGCAGAGAGGCAAGTCTGGGCAAGGCTCGCCCAGGGCAGAGCAGCCTCGCGCCAGCAACTCTGCCAGATCGGGCCTCTGAGCAGAGCTGGAGCTCTGCCGTCCTGGAGGCGCACTCGGCTCTAGCCAAGTAGGGCTTGAGCCAAACGAGGCTGGGCTGCCTCTTGTTCCCTCGAGGAGGCTCGCCTCCCCGCCAGGTGTTCACTCGGCTTCCAGGTGGGGGCGCTCTGCGCCTCCTGCAGGTCTTGGCTCAGGGGCTGCTTGCCCTGAGCTGGGGCTGTGGGCGGGAGCCCAGGCACGCAGGGGCAGGCCCCAACCAGCTGCACACGTCTCTGCTGGGGAGGAGAGCGCTAGGGAAGCTACGTGTGTGAGGCAGCTGCTGGGCGCCCAGGGAGTCAGCCTCCGGGTGTGCGTGGCTGCAGACCCCAGCCAGGGGCCCTGGGAACCTGGTGCACTCCGTGCGGCGCTGAGTCTGGGCGGCCAAGCAACCACTGGAGGAGCCCTGCACTAGCCCTTCCCTTCCTCGCACAGAGCTCTCCCTGCTGGAGCCCTTGGCAGTGTGCAAGCCAGCGGACCCTAAGCCCTCCCAAAGGACGCCTGGGGCCTAGGTGCAAAGGCAAGGCAGGAGCGAAGCTGAGGCCAGGAAGGCGCCAGTGGCGTCTCCCAGCCTCGCGCAGCCTGCTCCTTCCTGGGCAGGAAGCCTAGCAGCGAGGCAAGTCTGGGCAAGGCTCGCCCAGGGCAGAGCAGCCTCGCGCCAGCAACTCTGCCAGATCGGGCCTCTGAGCAGAGCTGGAGCTCTGCCATCCTGGAGGCACATTCGGCTCCAGCCAAGTAGGGCTTGAGCCAAACGAGGCTGGGCTGCCTCTTCTTCCTTCGAGGAGGCTCGCCTCCCCGCCAGCTGTTCACTCGGCTTCCAGGTGGGGGCGCTCTGCGCCTCCTGCAGGTCTTGGCTCAGGGGCTGCTTGCCCTGAGCTGGGGCTGTGGGCGGGAGCCCAGGCACGCAGGGGCAGGCCCCAACCAGCTGCACACGTCTCTGCTGGGGAGGAGAGCGCTAGGGAAGCTACGTGTGTGAGGCAGCTGCTGGGCGCCCAGGGAGTCAGCCTCCAGGTGTGTGTGGCTGCAGACCCCAGCCAGGGGCCCTGGGAACCTGGTGCACTCCGTGCGGCGCTGAGTCTGGGCGGCCAAGCAACCACTGGAGGAGCCCTGCACTAGCCCTTCCCTTCCCTCGCACAGAGCTCTGCCTGCTCTAGCCCTTGGCAGTGTGCAAGCCAGCGGACCCTAAGCCCTCTCCAAGGACGCCTGGGGCCTAGGTGCAAAGGCAAGGCAGGAGAGGAGCTGAGGCCAGGAAGGTGTCAGTGGCGTCTCCCAGCCTCGCGCAGCCGGCTCCTTCCTGGGCAGGAAGCCTAGCAGCGAGGCAAGTCTGGGCAAGGCTCGCCCAGGGCAGAGCAGCCTCGCGCCAGCAACTCTGCCAGATCGGGCCTCTGAGCAGAGCTGGAGCTCTGCCGTCCTGGAGGCGCACTCGGCTCCAGCCAAGTAGGGCTTGAGCCAAACGAGGCTGGGCTGCCTCTTGTTCCCTCGAGGAGGCTCGCCTCCCCGCCAGCTGTTCACTCGGCTTCCAGGTGGGGGCGCTCTGCGCCTCCTGCAGGTCTTGGCTCAGGGGCTGCTTGCCCTGAGCTGGGGCTGTGGGCGGGAGCCCAGGCACGCAGGGGCAGGTCCCAACCAGCTGCACACGTCTCTGCTGGGGAGGAGAGCGCTAGGGAAGCTACGTGTGTGAGGCAGCTGCTGGGCGCCCAGGGAGTCAGCCTCCAGGTGTGCGTGGCTGAAGACCCCAGCCAGGGGCCCTGGGAACCTGGTGCACTCCGTGCGGCGCTGAGTCTGGGCGGCCAAGCAACCACTGGAGGAGCCCTGCACTAGCCCTTCCCTTCCCTCGCACAGAGCTCTCCCTGCTGGAGCCCTTTGCAGTGTGCAAGCCAGCGGACCCTAAGCCCTCCCCAAGGACGCCTGGGGCCTAGGTGCAAAGGCAAGGCAGGAGCGGAGCTGAGGCCAGGAAGGCGCCAGTGGCGTCTCCCAGCCTCGCGCAGCCTGCTCCTTCCTGGGCAGGAAGCCTAGCAGCGAGGCAAGTCTGGGCAAGGCTCGCCCAGGGCAGAGCAGCCTCACGCCAGCAACTCTGCCAGATCGGGCCTCTGAGCAGAGCTGGAGCTCTGCCATCCTGGAGGCACATTCGGCTCCTGCCAAGTAGGGCTTGAGCCAAACGAGGCTGGGCTGCCTCTTCTTCCCTCGAGGAGGCTCGCCTCCCCGCCAGCTGTTCACTCGGCTTCCAGGTGGGGGCGCTCTGCGCCTCCTGCAGGTCTTGGCTCAGGGGCTGCTTGCCCTGAGCTGGGGCTGTGGGCGGGAGCCCAGGCACGCAGGGGCAGGCCCCAACCAGCTGCACACGTCTCTGCTGGGGAGGAGAGCGCTAGGGAAGCTACGTGTGTGAGGCAGCTGCTGGGCCCCCAGGGAGTCACCCTCCGGGTGTGCGTGGCTGCAGACCCCAGCCAGGGGCCCTGGGAACCTGGTGCACTCCGTGCGGCGCTGAGTCTGGGCGGCCAAGCAACCACTGGAGGAGCCCTGCACTAGCCCTTCCCTTCCCTCGCACAGAGCTCTCCCTGCTGGAGCCCTTGGCAGTGTGCAAGCCAGCGGACCCTAAGCCCTCCCCAAGGACGCCTGGGGCCTAGGTGCAAAGGCAAGGCAGGAGCGGAGCCGAGGCCAGGAAGGGCCAGTGGCGTCTCCCAGCCTTGCGCAGCCTGCTCCTTCCTGGGCAGGAAGCCTAGCAGCGAGGCAAGTCTGGGCAAGGCTCGCCCAGGGCAGAGCAGCCTCGCGCCAGCAACTCTGCCAGATCGGGCCTCTGAGCAGAGCTGGAGCTCTGCCGTCCTGGAGGCGCACTCGGGTCCAGCCAAGTAGGGCTTGAGCCAAACGAGGCTGGGCTGCCTCTTGTTCCCTCGAGGAGGCTCGCCTCCCCGCCAGCTGTTCACTCGGCTTCCAGGTGGGGGCGCTCTGCGCCTCCTGCAGGTCTTGGCTCAGGGGCTGCTTGCCCTGAGCTGGGGCTGTGGGCGGGAGCCCAGGCACGCAGGGGCAGGCCCCAACCAGCTGCACACGTCTCTGCTGGGGAGGAGAGCGCTAGGGAAGCTACGTGTGTGAGGCAGCTGCTGGGCGCCCAGGGAGTCAGCCTCCGGGTGTGCGTGGCTGCAGACCCCAGCCAGGGGCCCTGGGAACCTGGTGCACTCCGTGCGGCGCTGAGTCTGGGCGGCCAAGCAACCACTGGAGGAGCCCTGCACTAGCCCTTCCCTTCCTCGCACAGAGCTCTCCCTGCTGGAGCCCTTGGCAGTGTGCAAGCCAGCGGACCCTAAGCCCTCCCAAAGGACGCCTGGGGCCTAGGTGCAAAGGCAAGGCAGGAGCGAAGCTGAGGCCAGGAAGGCGCCAGTGGCGTCTCCCAGCCTCGCGCAGCCTGCTCCTTCCTGGGCAGGAAGCCTAGCAGCGAGGCAAGTCTGGGCAAGGCTCGCCCAGGGCAGAGCAGCCTCGCGCCAGCAACTCTGCCAGATCGGGCCTCTGAGCAGAGCTGGAGCTCTGCCATCCTGGAGGCACAGTCGGCTCCAGCCAAGTAGGGCTTGAGCCAAACGAGGCTGGGCTGCCTCTTCTTCCCTCGAGGAGGCTCGCCTCCCCGCCAGCTGTTCACTCGGCTTCCAGGTGGGGGCGCTCTGCGCCTCCTGCAGGTCTTGGCTCAGGGGCTGCTTGCCCTGAGCTGGGGCTGTGGGCGGGAGCCCAGGCACGCAGGGGCAGGCCCCAACCAGCTGCACACGTCTCTGCTGGGGAGGAGAGCGCTAGGGAAGCTACGTGTGTGAGGCAGCTGCTGGGCGCCCAGGGAGTCAGCCTCCGGGTGTGTGTGGCTGCAGACCCCAGCCAGGGGCCCTGGGAACCTGGTGCACTCCGTGCGGCGCTGAGTCTGGGCGGCCAAGCAACCACTGGAGGAGCCCTGCACTAGCCCTTCCCTTCCCCTTCGCACAGAGCTCTCCCTGCTCTAGCCCTTGGCAGTGTGCAAGCCAGCGGACGCTAAGCCCTCTCCAAGGACGCCTGGGGCCTAGGTGCAAAGGCAAGGCAGGAGAGGAGCTGAGGCCAGGAAGGTGTCAGTGGCGTCTCCCAGCCTCGCGCAGCCGGCTCCTTCCTGGGCAGGAAGCCTAGCAGCGAGGCAAGTCTGGGCAAGGCTCGCCCAGGGCAGAGCAGCCTCGCGCCAGCAACTCTGCCAGATCGGGCCTCTGAGCAGAGCTGGAGCTCTGCCGTCCTGGAGGCACATTCGGCTCCAGCCAAGTAGGGCTTGAGCCAAACGAGGCTGGGCTGCCTCTTCTTCCTTCGAGGAGGCTCGCCTCCCCGCCAGCTGTTCACTCGGCTTCCAGGTGGGGGCGCTCTGCGCCTCCTGCAGGTCTTGGCTCAGGGGCTGCTTGCCCTGAGCTGGGGCTGTGGGCGGGAGCCCAGGCACGCAGGGGCAGGCCCCAACCAGCTGCACACGTCTCTGCTGGGGAGGAGAGCGCTAGGGAAGCTACGTGTGTGAGGCAGCTGCTGGGCGCCCATGGAGTCAGCCTCCGGGTGTGCGTGGCTGCAGACCCCAGCCAGGGGCCCTGGGAACCTGGTGCACTCCGTGCGGCGCTGAGTCTGGGCGGCCAAGCAACCACTGGAGGAGCCCTGCACTAGCCCTTCCCTTCCCTCGCACAGAGCTCTCCCTGCTGGAGCCCTTGGCAGTGTGCAAGCCAGCGGACCCTAAGCCCTCCCCAAGGACGCCTGGGGCCTAGGTGCAAAGGCAAGGCAGGAGCGGAGCCGAGGCCAGGAAGGGCCAGTGGCGTCTCCCAGCCTTGCGCAGCCTGCTCCTTCCTGGGCAGGAAGCCTAGCAGAGAGGCAAGTCTGGGCAAGGCTCGCCCAGGGCAGAGCAGCCTCGCGCCAGCAACTCTGCCAGATCGGGCCTCTGAGCAGAGCTGGAGCTCTGCCGTCCTGGAGGCGCACTCGGCTCTAGCCAAGTAGGGCTTGAGCCAAACGAGGCTGGGCTGCCTCTTGTTCCCTCGAGGAGGCTCGCCTCCCCGCCAGGTGTTCACTCGGCTTCCAGGTGGGGGCGCTCTGCGCCTCCTGCAGGTCTTGGCTCAGGGGCTGCTTGCCCTGAGCTGGGGCTGTGGGCGGGAGCCCAGGCACGCAGGGGCAGGCCCCAACCAGCTGCACACGTCTCTGCTGGGGAGGAGAGCGCTAGGGAAGCTACGTGTGTGAGGCAGCTGCTGGGCGCCCAGGGAGTCAGCCTCCGGGTGTGCGTGGCTGCAGACCCCAGCCAGGGGCCCTGGGAACCTGGTGCACTCCGTGCGGCGCTGAGTCTGGGCGGCCAAGCAACCACTGGAGGAGCCCTGCACTAGCCCTTCCCTTCCTCGCACAGAGCTCTCCCTGCTGGAGCCCTTGGCAGTGTGCAAGCCAGCGGACCCTAAGCCCTCCCAAAGGACGCCTGGGGCCTAGGTGCAAAGGCAAGGCAGGAGCGAAGCTGAGGCCAGGAAGGCGCCAGTGGCGTCTCCCAGCCTCGCGCAGCCTGCTCCTTCCTGGGCAGGAAGCCTAGCAGCGAGGCAAGTCTGGGCAAGGCTCGCCCAGGGCAGAGCAGCCTCGCGCCAGCAACTCTGCCAGATCGGGCCTCTGAGCAGAGCTGGAGCTCTGCCATCCTGGAGGCACATTCGGCTCCAGCCAAGTAGGGCTTGAGCCAAACGAGGCTGGGCTGCCTCTTCTTCCTTCGAGGAGGCTCGCCTCCCCGCCAGCTGTTCACTCGGCTTCCAGGTGGGGGCGCTCTGCGCCTCCTGCAGGTCTTGGCTCAGGGGCTGCTTGCCCTGAGCTGGGGCTGTGGGCGGGAGCCCAGGCACGCAGGGGCAGGCCCCAACCAGCTGCACACGTCTCTGCTGGGGAGGAGAGCGCTAGGGAAGCTACGTGTGTGAGGCAGCTGCTGGGCGCCCAGGGAGTCAGCCTCCAGGTGTGTGTGGCTGCAGACCCCAGCCAGGGGCCCTGGGAACCTGGTGCACTCCGTGCGGCGCTGAGTCTGGGCGGCCAAGCAACCACTGGAGGAGCCCTGCACTAGCCCTTCCCTTCCCTCGCACAGAGCTCTGCCTGCTCTAGCCCTTGGCAGTGTGCAAGCCAGCGGACCCTAAGCCCTCTCCAAGGACGCCTGGGGCCTAGGTGCAAAGGCAAGGCAGGAGAGGAGCTGAGGCCAGGAAGGTGTCAGTGGCGTCTCCCAGCCTCGCGCAGCCGGCTCCTTCCTGGGCAGGAAGCCTAGCAGCGAGGCAAGTCTGGGCAAGGCTCGCCCAGGGCAGAGCAGCCTCGCGCCAGCAACTCTGCCAGATCGGGCCTCTGAGCAGAGCTGGAGCTCTGCCGTCCTGGAGGCGCACTCGGCTCCAGCCAAGTAGGGCTTGAGCCAAACGAGGCTGGGCTGCCTCTTGTTCCCTCGAGGAGGCTCGCCTCCCCGCCAGCTGTTCACTCGGCTTCCAGGTGGGGGCGCTCTGCGCCTCCTGCAGGTCTTGGCTCAGGGGCTGCTTGCCCTGAGCTGGGGCTGTGGGCGGGAGCCCAGGCACGCAGGGGCAGGTCCCAACCAGCTGCACACGTCTCTGCTGGGGAGGAGAGCGCTAGGGAAGCTACGTGTGTGAGGCAGCTGCTGGGCGCCCAGGGAGTCAGCCTCCAGGTGTGCGTGGCTGAAGACCCCAGCCAGGGGCCCTGGGAACCTGGTGCACTCCGTGCGGCGCTGAGTCTGGGCGGCCAAGCAACCACTGGAGGAGCCCTGCACTAGCCCTTCCCTTCCCTCGCACAGAGCTCTCCCTGCTGGAGCCCTTTGCAGTGTGCAAGCCAGCGGACCCTAAGCCCTCCCCAAGGACGCCTGGGGCCTAGGTGCAAAGGCAAGGCAGGAGCGGAGCTGAGGCCAGGAAGGCGCCAGTGGCGTCTCCCAGCCTCGCGCAGCCTGCTCCTTCCTGGGCAGGAAGCCTAGCAGCGAGGCAAGTCTGGGCAAGGCTCGCCCAGGGCAGAGCAGCCTCACGCCAGCAACTCTGCCAGATCGGGCCTCTGAGCAGAGCTGGAGCTCTGCCATCCTGGAGGCACATTCGGCTCCTGCCAAGTAGGGCTTGAGCCAAACGAGGCTGGGCTGCCTCTTCTTCCCTCGAGGAGGCTCGCCTCCCCGCCAGCTGTTCACTCGGCTTCCAGGTGGGGGCGCTCTGCGCCTCCTGCAGGTCTTGGCTCAGGGGCTGCTTGCCCTGAGCTGGGGCTGTGGGCGGGAGCCCAGGCACGCAGGGGCAGGCCCCAACCAGCTGCACACGTCTCTGCTGGGGAGGAGAGCGCTAGGGAAGCTACGTGTGTGAGGCAGCTGCTGGGCCCCCAGGGAGTCACCCTCCGGGTGTGCGTGGCTGCAGACCCCAGCCAGGGGCCCTGGGAACCTGGTGCACTCCGTGCGGCGCTGAGTCTGGGCGGCCAAGCAACCACTGGAGGAGCCCTGCACTAGCCCTTCCCTTCCCTCGCACAGAGCTCTCCCTGCTGGAGCCCTTGGCAGTGTGCAAGCCAGCGGACCCTAAGCCCTCCCCAAGGACGCCTGGGGCCTAGGTGCAAAGGCAAGGCAGGAGCGGAGCCGAGGCCAGGAAGGGCCAGTGGCGTCTCCCAGCCTTGCGCAGCCTGCTCCTTCCTGGGCAGGAAGCCTAGCAGCGAGGCAAGTCTGGGCAAGGCTCGCCCAGGGCAGAGCAGCCTCGCGCCAGCAACTCTGCCAGATCGGGCCTCTGAGCAGAGCTGGAGCTCTGCCGTCCTGGAGGCGCACTCGGGTCCAGCCAAGTAGGGCTTGAGCCAAACGAGGCTGGGCTGCCTCTTGTTCCCTCGAGGAGGCTCGCCTCCCCGCCAGCTGTTCACTCGGCTTCCAGGTGGGGGCGCTCTGCGCCTCCTGCAGGTCTTGGCTCAGGGGCTGCTTGCCCTGAGCTGGGGCTGTGGGCGGGAGCCCAGGCACGCAGGGGCAGGCCCCAACCAGCTGCACACGTCTCTGCTGGGGAGGAGAGCGCTAGGGAAGCTACGTGTGTGAGGCAGCTGCTGGGCGCCCAGGGAGTCAGCCTCCGGGTGTGCGTGGCTGCAGACCCCAGCCAGGGGCCCTGGGAACCTGGTGCACTCCGTGCGGCGCTGAGTCTGGGCGGCCAAGCAACCACTGGAGGAGCCCTGCACTAGCCCTTCCCTTCCTCGCACAGAGCTCTCCCTGCTGGAGCCCTTGGCAGTGTGCAAGCCAGCGGACCCTAAGCCCTCCCAAAGGACGCCTGGGGCCTAGGTGCAAAGGCAAGGCAGGAGCGAAGCTGAGGCCAGGAAGGCGCCAGTGGCGTCTCCCAGCCTCGCGCAGCCTGCTCCTTCCTGGGCAGGAAGCCTAGCAGCGAGGCAAGTCTGGGCAAGGCTCGCCCAGGGCAGAGCAGCCTCGCGCCAGCAACTCTGCCAGATCGGGCCTCTGAGCAGAGCTGGAGCTCTGCCATCCTGGAGGCACAGTCGGCTCCAGCCAAGTAGGGCTTGAGCCAAACGAGGCTGGGCTGCCTCTTCTTCCCTCGAGGAGGCTCGCCTCCCCGCCAGCTGTTCACTCGGCTTCCAGGTGGGGGCGCTCTGCGCCTCCTGCAGGTCTTGGCTCAGGGGCTGCTTGCCCTGAGCTGGGGCTGTGGGCGGGAGCCCAGGCACGCAGGGGCAGGCCCCAACCAGCTGCACACGTCTCTGCTGGGGAGGAGAGCGCTAGGGAAGCTACGTGTGTGAGGCAGCTGCTGGGCGCCCAGGGAGTCAGCCTCCGGGTGTGTGTGGCTGCAGACCCCAGCCAGGGGCCCTGGGAACCTGGTGCACTCCGTGCGGCGCTGAGTCTGGGCGGCCAAGCAACCACTGGAGGAGCCCTGCACTAGCCCTTCCCTTCCCCTTCGCACAGAGCTCTCCCTGCTCTAGCCCTTGGCAGTGTGCAAGCCAGCGGACGCTAAGCCCTCTCCAAGGACGCCTGGGGCCTAGGTGCAAAGGCAAGGCAGGAGAGGAGCTGAGGCCAGGAAGGTGTCAGTGGCGTCTCCCAGCCTCGCGCAGCCGGCTCCTTCCTGGGCAGGAAGCCTAGCAGCGAGGCAAGTCTGGGCAAGGCTCGCCCAGGGCAGAGCAGCCTCGCGCCAGCAACTCTGCCAGATCGGGCCTCTGAGCAGAGCTGGAGCTCTGCCGTCCTGGAGGCGCACTCGGCTCCAGCCAAGTAGGGCTTGAGCCAAACGAGGCTGGGCTGCCTCTTCTTCCTTCGAGGAGGCTCGCCTCCCCGCCAGCTGTTCACTCGGCTTCCAGGTGGGGGCGCTCTGCGCCTCCTGCAGGTCTTGGCTCAGGGGCTGCTTGCCCTGAGCTGGGGCTGTGGGCGGGAGCCCAGGCACGCAGGGGCAGGCCCCAACCAGCTGCACACGTCTCTGCTGGGGAGGAGAGCGCTAGGGAAGCTACGTGTGTGAGGCAGCTGCTGGGCGCCCAGGGAGTCAGCCTCCAGGTGTGTGTGGCTGCAGACCCCAGCCAGGGGCCCTGGGAACCTGGTGCACTCCGTGCGGCGCTGAGTCTGGGCGGCCAAGCAACCACTGGAGGAGCCCTGCACTAGCCCTTCCCTTCCCTCGCACAGAGCTCTGCCTACTCTAGCCCTTGGCAGTGTGCAAGCCAGCGGACCCTAAGCCCTCTCCAAGGACGCCTGGGGCCTAGGTGCAAAGGCAAGGCAGGAGAGGAGCTGAGGCCAGGAAGGTGTCAGTGGCGTCTCCCAGCCTCGCGCAGCCGGCTCCTTCCTGGGCAGGAAGCCTAGCAGCGAGGCAAGTCTGGGCAAGGCTCGCCCAGGGCAGAGCAGCCTCGCGCCAGCAACTCTGCCAGATCGGGCCTCTGAGCAGAGCTGGAGCTCTGCCGTCCTGGAGGCGCACTCGGCTCCAGCCAAGTAGGGCTTGAGCCAAACGAGGCTGGGCTGCCTCTTCTTCCCTCGAGGAGGCTCGCCTCCCCGCCAGCTGTTCACTCGGCTTCCAGGTGGGGGCGCTCTGCGCCTCCTGCAGGTCTTGGCTCAGGGGCTGCTTGCCCTGAGCTGGGGCTGTGGGCGGGAGCCCAGGCACGCAGGGGCAGGCCCCAACCAGCTGCACACGTCTCTGCTGGGGAGGAGAGCGCTAGGGAAGCTACGTGTGTGAGGCAGCTGCTGGGCCCCCAGGGAGTCACCCTCCGGGTGTGCGTGGCTGCAGACCCCAGCCAGGGGCCCTGGGAACCTGGTGCACTCCGTGCGGCGCTGAGTCTGGGCGGCCAAGCAACCACTGGAGGAGCCCTGCACTAGCCCTTCCCTTCCCTCGCACAGAGCTCTCCCTGCTGGAGCCCTTGGCAGTGTGCAAGCCAGCGGACCCTAAGCCCTCCCCAAGGACGCCTGGGGCCTAGGTGCAAAGGCAAGGCAGGAGCGGAGCCGAGGCCAGGAAGGGCCAGTGGCGTCTCCCAGCCTTGCGCAGCCTGCTCCTTCCTGGGCAGGAAGCCTAGCAGAGAGGCAAGTCTGGGCAAGGCTCGCCCAGGGCAGAGCAGCCTCGCGCCAGCAACTCTGCCAGATCGGGCCTCTGAGCAGAGCTGGAGCTCTGCCGTCCTGGAGGCGCACTCGGCTCCAGCCAAGTAGGGCTTGAGCCAAACGAGGCTGGGCTGCCTCTTGTTCCCTCGAGGAGGCTCGCCTCCCCGCCAGGTTTTCACTCGGCTTCCAGGTGGGGGCGCTCTGCGCCTCCTGCAGGTCTTGGCTCAGGGGCTGCTTGCCCTGAGCTGGGGCTGTGGGCGGGAGCCCAGGCACGCAGGGGCAGGCCCCAACCAGCTGCACACGTCTCTGCTGGGGAGGAGAGCGCTAGGGAAGCTACGTGTGTGAGGCAGCTGCTGGGCGCCCAGGGAGTCAGCCTCCGGGTGTGCGTGGCTGCAGACCCCAGCCAGGGGCCCTGGGAACCTGGTGCACTCCGTGCGGCGCTGAGTCTGGGCGGCCAAGCAACAACTGGAGGAGCCCTTCACTAGCCCTTCCCTTCCTCGCACAGAGCTCTCCCTGCTGGAGCCCTTGGCAGTGTGCAAGCCAGCGGACCCTAAGCCCTCCCAAAGGACGCCTGGGGCCTAGGTGCAAAGGCAAGGCAGGAGCGAAGCTGAGGCCAGGAAGGCGCCAGTGGCGTCTCCCAGCCTCGCGCAGCCTGCTCCTTCCTGGGCAGGAAGCCTAGCAGCGAGGCAAGTCTGGGCAAGGCTCGCCCAGGGCAGAGCAGCCTCGCGCCAGCAACTCTGCCAGATCGGGCCTCTGAGCAGAGCTGGAGCTCTGCCATCCTGGAGGCACAGTCGGCTCCAGCCAAGTAGGGCTTGAGCCAAACGAGGCTGGGCTGCCTCTTCTTCCCTCGAGGAGGCTCGCCTCCCCGCCAGCTGTTCACTCGGCTTCCAGGTGGGGGCGCTCTGCGCCTCCTGCAGGTCTTGGCTCAGGGGCTGCTTGCCCTGAGCTGGGGCTGTGGGCGGGAGCCCAGGCACGCAGGGGCAGGCCCCAACCAGCTGCACACGTCTCTGCTGGGGAGGAGAGCGCTAGGGAAGCTACGTGTGTGAGGCAGCTGCTGGGCGCCCAGGGAGTCAGCCTCCGGGTGTGTGTGGCTGCAGACCCCAGCCAGGGGCCCTGGGAACCTGGTGCACTCCGTGCGGCGCTGAGTCTGGGCGGCCAAGCAACCACTGGAGGAGCCCTGCACTAGCCCTTCCCTTCCCCTTCGCACAGAGCTCTCCCTGCTCTAGCCCTTGGCAGTGTGCAAGCCAGCGGACGCTAAGCCCTCTCCAAGGACGCCTGGGGCCTAGGTGCAAAGGCAAGGCAGGAGAGGAGCTGAGGCCAGGAAGGTGTCAGTGGCGTCTCCCAGCCTCGCGCAGCCGGCTCCTTCCTGGGCAGGAAGCCTAGCAGCGAGGCAAGTCTGGGCAAGGCTCGCCCAGGGCAGAGCAGCCTCGCGCCAGCAACTCTGCCAGATCGGGCCTCTGAGCAGAGCTGGAGCTCTGCCGTCCTGGAGGCGCACTCGGCTCCAGCCAAGTAGGGCTTGAGCCAAACGAGGCTGGGCTGCCTCTTGTTCCCTCGAGGAGGCTCGCCTCCCCGCCAGCTGTTCACTCGGCTTCCAGGTCGGGGCGCTCTGCGCCTCCTGCAGGTCTTGGCTCAGGGGCTGCTTGCCCTGAGCTGGGGCTGTGGGCGGGAGCCCAGGCACGCAGGGGCAGGCCCCAACCAGCTGCACACGTCTCTGCTGGGGAGGAGAGCGCTAGGGAAGCTACGTGTGTGAGGCAGCTGCTGGGCGCCCAGGGAGTCAGCCTCCGGGTGTGCGTGGCTGCAGACCCCAGCCAGGGGCCCTGGGAACCTGGTGCACTCCGTGCGGCGCTGAGTCTGGGCGGCCAAGCAACCACTGGAGGGGCCCTGCACTAGCCCTTCCCTTCCCTCGCACAGAGCTCTCCCTGCTGGAGCCCTTGGCAGTGTGCAAGCCAGCGGACCCTAAGCCCTCCCCAAGGACGCCTGGGGCCTAGGTGCAAAGGCAAGGCAGGAGCGGAGCTGAGGCCAGGAAGGCGCCAGTGGCGTCTCCCAGCCTCGCGCAGCCTGCTCCTTCCTGGGCAGGAAGCCTAGCAGCGAGGCAAGTCTGGGCAAGGCTCGCCCAGGGCAGAGCAGCCTCGCGCCAGCAACTCTGCCAGATCGGGCCTCTGAGCAGAGCTGGAGCTCTGCCATCCTGGAGGCACATTCGGCTCCTGCCAAGTAGGGCTTGAGCCAAACGAGGCTGGGCTGCCTCTTCTTCCCTCGAGGAGGCTCGCCTCCCCGCCAGCTGTTCACTCGGCTTCCAGGTGGGGGCGCTCTGCGCCTCCTGCAGGTCTTGGCTCAGGGGCTGCTTGCCCTGAGCTGGGGCTGTGGGCGGGAGCCCAGGCACGCAGGGGCAGGCCCCAACCAGCTGCACACGTCTCTGCTGGGGAGGAGAGCGCTAGGGAAGCTACGTGTGTGAGGCAGCTGCTGGGCGCCCAGGGAGTCAGCCTCCGGGTGTGCGTGGCTGCAGACCCCAGCCAGGGGCCCTGGGAACCTGGTGCACTCCGTGCGGCGCTGAGTCTTGGCGGCCAAGCAACCACTGGAGGAGCCCTGCACTAGCCCTTCCCTTCCCTCGCACAGAGCTCTCCCTGCTGGAGCCCTTGGCAGTGTGCAAGCCAGCGGACCCTAAGCCCTCCCCAAGGACGCCTGGGGCCTAGGTGCAAAGGCAAGGCAGGAGCGGAGCCGAGGCCAGGAAGGGCCAGTGGCGTCTCCCAGCCTTGCGCAGCCTGCTCCTTCCTGGGCAAGAAGCCTAGCAGAGAGGCAAGTCTGGGCAAGGCTCGCCCAGGGCAGAGCAGCCTCGCGCCAGCAACTCTGCCAGATCGGGCCTCTGAGCAGAGCTGGAGCTCTGCCGTCCTGGAGGCGCACTCGGCTCCAGCCAAGTAGGGCTTGAGCCAAACGAGGCTGGGCTGCCTCTTGTTCCCTCGAGGAGGCTCGCCTCCCCGCCAGGTGTTCACTCGGCTTCCAGGTGGGGGCGCTCTGCGCCTCCTGCAGGTCTTGGCTCAGGGGCTGCTTGCCCTGAGCTGGGGCTGTGGGCGGGAGCCCAGGCACGCAGGGGCAGGCCCCAACCAGCTGCACACGTCTCTGCTGGGGAGGAGAGCGCTAGGGAAGCTACGTGTGTGAGGCAGCTGCTGGGCGCCCAGGGAGTCAGCCTCCGGGTGTGCGTGGCTGCAGACCCCAGCCAGGGGCCCTGGGAACCTGGTGCACTCCGTGCGGCGCTGAGTCTGGGCGGCCAAGCAACCACTGGAGGAGCCCTTCACTAGCCCTTCCCTTCCTCGCACAGAGCTCTCCCTGCTGGAGCCCTTGGCAGTGTGCAAGCCAGCGGACCCTAAGCCCTCCCAAAGGACGCCTGGGGCCTAGGTGCAAAGGCAAGGCAGGAGCGAAGCTGAGGCCAGGAAGGCGCCAGTGGCGTCTCCCAGCCTCGCGCAGCCTGCTCCTTCCTGGGCAGGAAGCCTAGCAGCGAGGCAAGTCTGGGCAAGGCTCGCCCAGGGCAGAGCAGCCTCGCGCCAGCAACTCTGCCAGATCGGGCCTCTGAGCAGAGCTGGAGCTCTGCCATCCTGGAGGCACAGTCGGCTCCAGCCAAGTAGGGCTTGAGCCAAACGAGGCTGGGCTGCCTCTTCTTCCCTCGAGGAGGCTCGCCTCCCCGCCAGCTGTTCACTCGGCTTCCAGGTGGGGGCGCTCTGCGCCTCCTGCAGGTCTTGGCTCAGGGGCTGCTTGCCCTGAGCTGGGGCTGTGGGCGGGAGCCCAGGCACGCAGGGGCAGGCCCCAACCAGCTGCACACGTCTCTGCTGGGGAGGAGAGCGCTAGGGAAGCTACGTGTGTGAGGCAGCTGCTGGGCGCCCAGGGAGTCAGCCTCCGGGTGTGCGTGGCTGCAGACCCCAGCCAGGGGCCCTGGGAACCTGGTGCACTCCGTGCGGCGCTGAGTCTGGGCGGCCAAGCAACCACTGGAGGGGCCCTGCACTAGCCCTTCCCTTCCCTCGCACAGAGCTCTCCCTGCTGGAGCCCTTGGCAGTGTGCAAGCCAGCGGACCCTAAGCCCTCCCCAAGGACGCCTGGGGCCTAGGTGCAAAGGCAAGGCAGGAGCGGAGCTGAGGCCAGGAAGGCGCCAGTGGCGTCTCCCAGCCTCGCGCAGCCTGCTCCTTCCTGGGCAGGAAGCCTAGCAGCGAGGCAAGTCTGGGCAAGGCTCGCCCAGGGCAGAGCAGCCTCGCGCCAGCAACTCTGCCAGATCGGGCCTCTGAGCAGAGCTGGAGCTCTGCCATCCTGGAGGCACATTCGGCTCCTGCCAAGTAGGGCTTGAGCCAAACGAGGCTGGGCTGCCTCTTCTTCCCTCGAGGAGGCTCGCCTCCCCGCCAGCTGTTCACTCGGCTTCCAGGTGGGGGCGCTCTGCGCCTCCTGCAGGTCTTGGCTCAGGGGCTGCTTGCCCTGAGCTGGGGCTGTGGGCGGGAGCCCAGGCACGCAGGGGCAGGCCCCAACCAGCTGCACACGTCTCTGCTGGGGAGGAGAGCGCTAGGGAAGCTACGTGTGTGAGGCAGCTGCTGGGCCCCCAGGGAGTCACCCTCCGGGTGTGCGTGGCTGCAGACCCCAGCCAGGGGCCCTGGGAACCTGGTGCACTCCGTGCGGCGCTGAGTCTGGGCGGCCAAGCAACCACTGGAGGAGCCCTGCACTAGCCCTTCCCTTCCCTCGCACAGAGCTCTCCCTGCTGGAGCCCTTGGCAGTGTGCAAGCCAGCGGACCCTAAGCCCTCCCCAAGGACGCCTGGGGCCTAGGTGCAAAGGCAAGGCAGGAGCGGAGCCGAGGCCAGGAAGGGCCAGTGGCGTCTCCCAGCCTTGCGCAGCCTGCTCCTTCCTGGGCAGGAAGCCTAGCAGAGAGGCAAGTCTGGGCAAGGCTCGCCCAGGGCAGAGCAGCCTCGCGCCAGCAACTCTGCCAGATCGGGCCTCTGAGCAGAGCTGGAGCTCTGCCGTCCTGGAGGCGCACTCGGCTCCAGCCAAGTAGGGCTTGAGCCAAACGAGGCTGGGCTGCCTCTTGTTCCCTCGAGGAGGCTCGCCTCCCCGCCAGGTGTTCACTCGGCTTCCAGGTGGGGGCGCTCTGCGCCTCCTGCAGGTCTTGGCTCAGGGGCTGCTTGCCCTGAGCTGGGGCTGTGGGCGGGAGCCCAGGCACGCAGGGGCAGGCCCCAACCAGCTGCACACGTCTCTGCTGGGGAGGAGAGCGCTAGGGAAGCTACGTGTGTGAGGCAGCTGCTGGGCGCCCAGGGAGTCAGCCTCCGGGTGTGCGTGGCTGCAGACCCCAGCCAGGGGCCCTGGGAACCTGGTGCACTCCGTGCGGCGCTGAGTCTGGGCGGCCAAGCAACCACTGGAGGAGCCCTGCACTAGCCCTTCCCTTCCTCGCACAGAGCTCTCCCTGCTGGAGCCCTTGGCAGTGTGCAAGCCAGCGGACCCTAAGCCCTCCCAAAGGACGCCTGGGGCCTAGGTGCAAAGGCAAGGCAGGAGCGAAGCTGAGGCCAGGAAGGCGCCCGTGGCGTCTCCCAGCCTCGCGCAGCCTGCTCCTTCCTGGGCAGGAAGCCTAGCAGCGAGGCAAGTCTGGGCAAGGCTCGCCCAGGGCAGAGCAGCCTCGCGCCAGCAACTCTGCCAGATCGGGCCTCTGAGCAGAGCTGGAGCTCTGCCATCCTGGAGGCACAGTCGGCTCCAGCCAAGTAGGGCTTGAGCCAAACGAGGCTGGGCTGCCTCTTCTTCCTTCGAGGAGGCTCGCCTCCCCACCAGCTGTTCACTCGGCTTCCAGGTGGGGGCGCTCTGCGCCTCCTGCAGGTCTTGGCTCAGGGGCTGCTTGCCCTGAGCTGGGGCTGTGGGCGGGAGCCCAGGCACGCAGGGGCAGGCCCCAACCAGCTGCACACGTCTCTGCTGGGGAGGAGAGCGCTAGGGAAGCTACGTGTGTGAGGCAGCTGCTGGGCGCCCAGGGAGTCAGCCTCCGGGTGTGTGTGGCTGCAGACCCCAGCCAGGGGCCCTGGGAACCTGGTGCACTCCGTGCGGCGCTGAGTCTGGGCGGCCAAGCAACCACTGGAGGAGCCCTGCACTAGCCCTTCCCTTCCCTCGCACAGAGCTCTGCCTGCTCTAGCCCTTGGCAGTGTGCAAGCCAGCGGACCCTAAGCCCTCTCCAAGGACGCCTGGGGCCTAGGTGCAAAGGCAAGGCAGGAGAGGAGCTGAGGCCAGGAAGGTGTCAGTGGCGTCTCCCAGCCTCGCGCAGCCTGCTCCTTCCTGGGCAGGAAGCCTAGCAGCGAGGCAAGTCTGGGCAAGGCTCGCCCAGGGCAGAGCAGCCTCGCGCCAGCAACTCTGCCAGATCGGGCCTCTGAGCAGAGCTGGAGCTCTGCCGTCCTGGAGGCGCACTCGGCTCCAGCCAAGTAGGGCTTGAGCCAAACGAGGCTGCGCTGCCTCTTGTTCCCTCGAGGAGGCTCGCCTCCCCGCCAGCTGTTCACTCGGCTTCCAGGTGGGGGCGCTCTGCGCCTCCTGCAGGTCTTGGCTCAGGGGCTGCTTGCCCTGAGCTGGGGCTGTGGGCGGGAGCCCAGGCACGCAGGGGCAGGTCCCAACCAGCTGCACACGTCTCTGCTGGGGAGGAGAGCGCTAGGGAAGCTACGTGTGTGAGGCAGCTGCTGTGCGCCCAGGGAGTCAGCCTCCAGGTGTGCGTGGCTGAAGACCCCAGCCAGGGGCCCTGGGAACCTGGTGCACTCCGTGCGGCGCTGAGTCTGGGCGGCCAAGCAACCACTGGAGGAGCCCTGCACTAGCCCTTCCCTTACCTCGCACAGAGCTCTCCCTGCTGGAGCCCTTGGCAGTGTGCAAGCCAGCGGACCCTAAGCCCTCCCCAAGGACGCCTGGGGCCTAGGTGCAAAGGCAAGGCAGGAGCGGAGCTGAGGCCAGGAAGGCGCCAGTGGCGTCTCCCAGCCTCGCGCAGCCTGCTCCTTCCTGGGCAGGAAGCCTAGCAGCGAGGCAAGTCTGGGCAAGGCTCGCCCAGGGCAGAGCAGCCTCGCGCCAGCAACTCTGCCAGATCGGGCCTCTGAGCAGAGCTGGAGCTCTGCCATCCTGGAGGCACATTCGGCTCCTGCCAAGTAGGGCTTGAGCCAAACGAGGCTGGGCTGCCTCTTCTTCCCTCGAGGAGGCTCGCCTCCCCGCCAGCTGTTCACTCGGCTTCCAGGTGGGGGCGCTCTGCGCCTCCTGCAGGTCTTGGCTCAGGGGCTGCTTGCCCTGAGCTGGGGCTGTGGGCGGGAGCCCAGGCACGCAGGGGCAGGCCCCAACCAGCTGCACACGTCTCTGCTGGGGAGGAGAGCGCTAGGGAAGCTACGTGTGTGAGGCAGCTGCTGGGCGCCCAGGGAGTCAGCCTCCGGGTGTGCGTGGCTGCAGACCCCAGCCAGGGGCCCTGGGAACCTGGTGCACTCCGTGCGGCGCTGAGTCTGGGCGGCCAAGCAACCACTGGAGGAGCCCTGCACTAGCCCTTCCCTTCCCTCGCACAGAGCTCTCCCTGCTGGAGCCCTTGGCAGTGTGCAAGCCAGCGGACCCTAAGCCCTCCCCAAGGACGCCTGGGGCCTAGGTGCAAAGGCAAGGCAGGAGCGGAGCTGAGGCCAGGAAGGCGCCAGTGGCGTCTCCCAGCCTCGCGCAGCCTGCTCCTTCCTGGGCAGGAAGCCTAGCAGCGAGGCAAGTCTGGGCAAGGCTCGCCCAGGGCAGAGCAGCCTCGCGCCAGCAACTCTGCCAGATCGGGCCTCTGAGCAGAGCTGGAGCTCTGCCATCCTGGAGGCACATTCGGCTCCTGCCAAGTAGGGCTTGAGCCAAACGAGGCTGGGCTGCCTCTTCTTCCCTCGAGGAGGCTCGCCTCCCCGCCAGCTGTTCACTCGGCTTCCAGGTGGGGGCGCTCTGCGCCTCCTGCAGGTCTTGGCTCAGGGGCTGCTTGCCCTGAGCTGGGGCTGTGGGCGGGAGCCCAGGCACGCAGGGGCAGGCCCCAACCAGCTGCACACGTCTCTGCTGGGGAGGAGAGCGCTAGGGAAGCTACGTGTGTGAGGCAGCTGCTGGGCGCCCAGGGAGTCAGCCTCCGGGTGTGCGTGGCTGCAGACCCCAGCCAGGGGCCCTGGGAACCTGGTGCACTCCGTGCGGCGCTGAGTCTGGGCGGCCAAGCAACCACTGGAGGAGCCCTGCACTAGCCCTTCCCTTCCCTCGCACAGAGCTCTCCCTGCTGGAGCCCTTGGCAGTGTGCAAGCCAGCGGACCCTAAGCCCTCCCCAAGGACGCCTGGGGCCTAGGTGCAAAGGCAAGGCAGGAGCGGAGCCGAGGCCAGGAAGGGCCAGTGGCGTCTCCCAGCCTTGCGCAGCCTGCTCCTTCCTGGGCAGGAAACCTAGCAGAGAGGCAAGTCTGGGCAAGGCTCGCCCAGGGCAGAGCAGCCTCGCGCCAGCAACTCTGCCAGATCGGGCCTCTGAGCAGAGCTGGAGCTCTGCCGTCCTGGAGGCGCACTCGGCTCCAGCCAAGTAGGGCTTGAGCCAAACGAGGCTGGGCTGCCTCTTGTTCCCTCGAGGAGGCTCGCCTCCCCGCCAGGTGTTCACTCGGCTTCCAGGTGGGGGCGCTCTGCGCCTCCTGCAGGTCTTGGCTCAGGGGCTGCTTGCCCTGAGCTGGGGCTGTGGGCGGGAGCCCAGGCACGCAGGGGCAGGCCCCAACCAGCTGCACACGTCTCTGCTGGGGAGGAGAGCGCTAGGGAAGCTACGTGTGTGAGGCAGCTGCTGGGCGCCCAGGGAGTCAGCCTCCGGGTGTGCGTGGCTGCAGACCCCAGCCAGGGGCCCTGGGAACCTGGTGCACTCCGTGCGGCGCTGAGTCTGGGCGGCCAAGCAACCACTGGAGGAGCCCTGCACTAGCCCTTCCCTTCCTCGCACAGAGCTCTCCCTGCTGGAGCCCTTGGCAGTGTGCAAGCCAGCGGACCCTAAGCCCTCCCAAAGGACGCCTGGGGCCTAGGTGCAAAGGCAAGGCAGGAGCGAAGCTGAGGCCAGGAAGGCGCCAGTGGCGTCTCCCAGCCTCGCGCAGCCTGCTCCTTCCTGGGCAGGAAGCCTAGCAGCGAGGCAAGTCTGGGCAAGGCTCGCCCAGGGCAGAGCAGCCTCGCGCCAGCAACTCTGCCAGATCGGGCCTCTGAGCAGAGCTGGAGCTCTGCCATCCTGGAGGCACAGTCGGCTCCAGCCAAGTAGGGCTTGAGCCAAACGAGGCTGGGCTGCCTCTTCTTCTCTCGAGGAGGCTCGCCTCCCCGCCAGCTGTTCACCCGGCTTCCGGGTGGGGGCGCTCTGCGCCTCCTGCAGGTCTGGGCTCAGGGGCTGCTTGCCCTGAGCTGGGGCTGTGGGCGGGAGCCCAGGCACGCAGGGGCAGGCCCCAACCAGCTGCACACGTCTCTGCTGGGGAGGAGAGCGCTAGGGAAGCTACGTGTGTGAGGCAGCTGCTGGGCGCCCAGGGAGTCAGCCTCCGGGTGTGTGTGGCTGCAGACCCCAGCCAGGGGCCCTGGGAACCTGGTGCACTCCGTGCGGCGCTGAGTCTGGGCGGCCAAGCAACCACTGGAGGAGCCCTGCACTAGCCCTTCCCTTCCCTCGCACAGAGCTCTGCCTGCTCTAGCCCTTGGCAGTGTGCAAGCCAGCGGACCCTAAGCCCTCTCCAAGGACGCCTGGGGCCTAGGTGCAAAGGCAAGGCAGGAGAGGAGCTGAGGCCAGGAAGGTGTCAGTGGCGTCTCCCAGCCTCGCGCAGCCTGCTCCTTCCTGGGCAGGAAGCCTAGCAGCGAGGCAAGTCTGGGCAAGGCTCGCCCAGGGCAGAGCAGCCTCGCGCCAGCAACTCTGCCAGATCGGGCCTCTGAGCAGAGCTGGAGCTCTGCCGTCCTGGACGCGCACTCGGCTCCAGCCAAGTAGGGCTTGAGCCAAACGAGGCTGGGCTGCCTCTTGTTCCCTCGAGGAGGCTCGCCTCCCCGCCAGCTGTTCACTCGGCTTCCAGGTGGGGGCGCTCTGCGCCTCCTGCAGGTCTTGGCTCAGGGGCTGCTTGCCCTGAGCTGGGGCTGTGGGCGGGAGCCCAGGCACGCAGGGGCAGGTCCCAACCAGCTGCACACGTCTCTGCTGGGGAGGAGAGCGCTAGGGAAGCTACGTGTGTGAGGCAGCTGCTGGGCGCCCAGGGAGTCAGCCTCCAGGTGTGCGTGGCTGAAGACCCCAGCCAGGGGCCCTGGGAACCTGGTGCACTCCGTGCGGCGCTGAGTCTGGGCGGCCAAGCAACCACTGGAGGAGCCCTGCACTAGCCCTTCCCTTCCCTCGCACAGAGCTCTCCCTGCTGGAGCCCTTGGCAGTGTGCAAGCCAGCGGACCCTAAGCCCTCCCCAAGGACGCCTGGGGCCTAGGTGCAAAGGCAAGGCAGGAGCGGAGCTGAGGCCAGGAAGGCGCCAGTGGCGTCTCCCAGCCTCGCGCAGCCTGCTCCTTCCTGGGCAGGAAGCCTAGCAGCGAGGCAAGTCTGGGCAAGGCTCGCCCAGGGCAGAGCAGCCTCGCGCCAGCAACTCTGCCAGATCGGGCCTCTGAGCAGAGCTGGAGCTCTGCCATCCTGGAGGCACATTCGGCTCCTGCCAAGTAGGGCTTGAGCCAAACGAGGCTGGGCTGCCTCTTCTTCCCTCGAGGAGGCTCGCCTCCCCGCCAGCTGTTCACTCGGCTTCCAGGTGGGGACGCTCTGCGCCTCCTGCAGGTCTTGGCTCAGGGGCTGCTTGCCCTGAGCTGGGGCTGTGGGCGGGAGCCCAGGCACGCAGGGGTAGGCCCCAACCAGCTGCACACCTCTCTGCTGGGGAGGAGAGCGCTAGGGAAGCTACGTGTGTGAGGCAGCTGCTGGGCGCCCAGGGAGTCAGCCTCCAGGTGTGCGTGGCTGAAGACCCCAGCCAGGGGCCCTGGGAACCTGGTGCACTCCGTGCGGCGCTGAGTCTGGGCGGCCAAGCAACCACTGGAGGAGCCCTGCACTAGCCCTTCCCTTCCCTCGCACAGAGCTCTCCCTGCTGGAGCCCTTGGCAGTGTGCAAGCCAGCGGACCCTAAGCCCTCCCCAAGGACGCCTGGGGCCTAGGTGCAAAGGCAAGGCAGGAGCGGAGCTGAGGCCAGGAAGGCGCCAGTGGCGTCTCCCAGCCTCGCGCAGCCTGCTCCTTCCTGGGCAGGAAGCCTAGCAGCGAGGCAAGTCTGGGCAAGGCTCGCCCAGGGCAGAGCAGCCTCGCGCCAGCAACTCTGCCAGATCGGGCCTCTGAGCAGAGCTGGAGCTCTGCCATCCTGGAGGCACATTCGGCTCCTGCCAAGTAGGGCTTGAGCCAAACGAGGCTGGGCTGCCTCTTCTTCCCTCGAGGAGGCTCGCCTCCCCGCCAGCTGTTCACTCGGCTTCCAGGTGGGGACGCTCTGCGCCTCCTGC
Organism: Ovis canadensis; assembly: GCF_042477335.2. NCBI lineage: Eukaryota > Metazoa > Chordata > Mammalia > Artiodactyla > Bovidae > Ovis > Ovis canadensis. Next base: position 8,125,186 of record NC_091727.1, on the reverse strand, counting down.
AGGTCTTGGCTCAGGGGCTGCTTGCCCTGAGCTGGGGCTGTGGGCGGGAGCCCAGGCACGCAGGGGTAGGCCCCAACCAGCTGCACACCTCTCTGCTGGGGAGGAGAGCGCTAGGGAAGCTACGTGTGTGAGGCAGCTGCTGGGCGCCCAGGGAGTCAGCCTCCGGGTGTGCGTGGCTGCAGACCCCAGCCAGGGGCCCTGGGAACCTGGTGCACTCCGTGCGGCGCTGAGTCTGGGCGGCCAAGCAACCACTGGAGGAGCCCTGCACTAGCCCTTCCCTTCCCTCGCACAGAGCTCTCCCTGCTGGAGCCCTTGGCAGTGTGCAAGCCAGCGGACCCTAAGCCCTCCCCAAGGACGCCTGGGGCCTAGGTGCAAAGGCAAGGCAGGAGCGGAGCTGAGGCCAGGAAGGCGCCAGTGGCGTCTCCCAGCCTCGCGCAGCCTGCTCCTTCCTGGGCAGGAAGCCTAGCAGCGAGGCAAGTCTGGGCAAGGCTCGCCCAGGGCAGAGCAGCCTCGCGCCAGCAACTCTGCCAGATCGGGCCTCTGAGCAGAGCTGGAGCTCTGCCATCCTGGAGGCACAGTCGGCTCCAGCCAAGTAGGGCTTGAGCCAAACGAGGCTGGGCTGCCTCTTCTTCTCTCGAGGAGGCTCGCCTCCCCGCCAGCTGTTCACTCGGCTTCCAGGTGGGGGCGCTCTGCGCCTCCTGCAGGTCTGGGCTCAGGGGCTGCTTGCCCTGAGCTGGGGCTGTGGGCGGGAGCCCAGGCACGCAGGGGCAGGCCCCAACCAGCTGCACACGTCTCTGCTGGGGAGGAGAGCGCTAGGGAAGCTACGTGTGTGAGGCAGCTGCTGGGCGCCCAGGGAGTCAGCCTCCGGGTGTGTGTGGCTGCAGACCCCAGCCAGGGGCCCTGGGAACCTGGTGCACTCCGTGCGGCGCTGAGTCTGGGCGGCCAAGCAACCACTGGAGGAGCCCTGCACTAGCCCTTCCCTTCCCTCGCACAGAGCTCTGCCTGCTCTAGCCCTTGGCAGTGTGCAAGCCAGCGGACCCTAAGCCCTCTCCAAGGACGCCTGGGGCCTAGGTGCAAAGGCAAGGCAGGAGAGGAGCTGAGGCCAGGAAGGTGTCAGTGGCGTCTCCCAGCCTCGCGCAGCCTGCTCCTTCCTGGGCAGGAAGCCTAGCAGCGAGGCAAGTCTGGGCAAGGCTCGCCCAGGGCAGAGCAGCCTCGCGCCAGCAACTCTGCCAGATCGGGCCTCTGAGCAGAGCTGGAGCTCTGCCGTCCTGGAGGCGCACTCGGCTCCAGCCAAGTAGGGCTTGAGCCAAACGAGGCTGGGCTGCCTCTTGTTCCCTCGAGGAGGCTCGCCTCCCCGCCAGCTGTTCACTCGGCTTCCAGGTGGGGGCGCTCTGCGCCTCCTGCAGGTCTTGGCTCAGGGGCTGCTTGCCCTGAGCTGGGGCTGTGGGCGGGAGCCCAGGCACGCAGGGGCAGGTCCCAACCAGCTGCACACGTCTCTGCTGGGGAGGAGAGCGCTAGGGAAGCTACGTGTGTGAGGCAGCTGCTGGGCGCCCAGGGAGTCAGCCTCCAGGTGTGCGTGGCTGAAGACCCCAGCCAGGGGCCCTGGGAACCTGGTGCACTCCGTGCGGCGCTGAGTCTGGGCGGCCAAGCAACCACTGGAGGAGCCCTGCACTAGCCCTTCCCTTCCCTCGCACAGAGCTCTCCCTGCTGGAGCCCTTGGCAGTGTGCAAGCCAGCGGACCCTAAGCCCTCCCCAAGGACGCCTGGGGCCTAGGTGCAAAGGCAAGGCAGGAGCGGAGCTGAGGCCAGGAAGGCGCCAGTGGCGTCTCCCAGCCTCGCGCAGCCTGCTCCTTCCTGGGCAGGAAGCCTAGCAGCGAGGCAAGTCTGGGCAAGGCTCGCCCAGGGCAGAGCAGCCTCGCGCCAGCAACTCTGCCAGATCGGGCCTCTGAGCAGAGCTGGAGCTCTGCCATCCTGGAGGCACATTCGGCTCCTGCCAAGTAGGGCTTGAGCCAAACGAGGCTGGGCTGCCTCTTCTTCCCTCGAGGAGGCTCGCCTCCCCGCCAGCTGTTCACTCGGCTTCCAGGTGGGGGCGCTCTGCGCCTCCTGCAGGTCTTGGCTCAGGGGCTGCTTGCCCTGAGATGGGGCTGTGGGCGGGAGCCCAGGCACGCAGGGGCAGGCCCCAAGCAGGTGCACACGTCTCTGCTGGGGAGGAGAGCGCTAGGGAAGCTACGTGTGTGAGGCAGCTGCTGGGCGCCCAGGGAGTCAGCCTCCGGGTGTGCGTGGCTGCAGACCCCAGCCAGGGGCCCTGGGAACCTGGTGCACTCCGTGCGGCGCTGAGTCTGGGCGGCCAAGCAACCACTGGAGGAGCCCTGCACTAGCCCTTCCCTTACCTCGCACAGAGCTCTCCCTGCTGGAGCCCTTGGCAGTGTGCAAGCCAGCGGACCCTAAGCCCTCCCCAAGGACGCCTGGGGCCTAGGTGCAAAGGCAAGGCAGGAGCGGAGCTGAGGCCAGGAAGGCGCCAGTGGCGTCTCCCAGCCTCGCGCAGCCTGCTCCTTCCTGGGCAGGAAGCCTAGCAGCGAGGCAAGTCCGGGCAAGGCTCGCCCAGGGCAGAGCAGCCTCGCGCCAGCAACTCTGCCAGATCAGGCCTCGGAGCAGTGCTGGAGCTCTGCCGTCCTGGAGGCGCACTGGGCTCCAGCCAAGTAGGGCTTGAGCCAAACGAGGCTGGGCTGCCTCTTCTTCCCTCGAGGAGGCTCGCCTCCCCGCCAGCTGTTCACTCGGCTTCCAGGTGGGGGCGCTCTGCGCCTCCTGCAGGTCTGGGCTCAGGGCCTGCTTGCCCTGAGCTGGGGCTGTGGGCGGGAGCCCAGGCCCGCAGGGGCAGGCCCCAACCAGCTGCACACGTCTCTGCTGGGGAGGAGAGCGCTAGGGAAGCTACGTGTGTGAGGCAGCTGCTGGGCGCCCAGGGAGTCAGCCTCCGGGTGTGCGTGGCTGCAGACCCCAGCCAGGGGCCCTAGGAACCTGGTGCACTCCGTGCGGCGCTGAGTCTGGGCGGCCAAGCAACCACTGGAGGAGCCCTGCACTAGCCCTTCCCTTCCTCGCACAGAGCTCTCCCTGCTGGAGCCCTTGGCAGTGTGGAAGCCACCGGCCCCTAAGCCCTCCCCAAGGACGCCTGGGGCCTTGGTGCAAAGGCAAGGCAAGAGCGGAGCTGAGGCCAGGAAGGCGCCAGTGGCGTCTCTCAGCCTCGCGCAGCCTGCTCCTTCCTGGGCAGAAAGCCTAGCAGCGAGGCAAGTCGGGGCAAGGCTCGTCCAGGGCAGAGCAGCCTCACGCCAGCAACTCTGCCAGATCGGGCCTCTGAGCAGAGCTGGATCTCTGCCGTCCTGGAGGCGCACTCGTCTCCAGCCAAGTAGGGCTTGAGCCAAACGAGGCTGGGCTGCCTCTTCTTCCCTCGAGGAGGCTCGCCTCCCCGCCAGCTGTTCACTCGGCTTCCAGGTGGGGGCGCTCTGCGCCTCCTGCAGGTCTTGGCTCAGGGGCTGCTTGCCCTGAGCTGGGGCTGTGGGCGGGAGCCCAGGCCCGCAGGGGCAGGCCCCTACCAGCTGCACACGTCTCTGCTGGGGAAGAGAGCGCTAGGGAAGCTACGTGTGTGAGGCAGCTGCTGGGCGCCCAGGGAGTCAGCCTCCGGGTGTGCGTGGCTGCAGACCCCAGCCAGGGGCCCTGGGAACCTGGTGCACTCCGTGCGGCGCTGAGTCTGGGCGGCCAAGCAACCACTGGAGGAGCCCTGCACTAGCCCTTCCCTTCCCTCGCACAGAGCTCTCCCTGCTGGAGCCCTTGGCAGTGTGCAAGCCAGCGGACCCTAAGCCCTCCCCAAGGACGCCTGGGGCCTAGGTGCAAAGGCAAGGCAGGAGAGGAGCTGAGGCCAGGAAGGTGTCAGTGGCGTCTCCCAGCCTCGCGCAGCCGGCTCCTTCCTGGGCAGGAAGCCTAGCAGCAAGGCAAGTCTGGGCAAGGCTCGCCCAGGGCAGAGCAGCCTCGCGCCAGCAACTCTGCCAGATCGGGCCTCTGAGCAGAGCTGGAGCTCTGCCGTCCTGGAGGCGCACTCGGCTCCAGCCAAGTAGGGCTTGAGCCAAACGAGGCTGGGCTGCCTCTTGTTCCCTCGAGGAGGCTCGCCTCCCCGCCAGCTGTTCACTCGGCTTCCAGGTGGGGGCGCTCTGCGCCTCCTGCAGGTCTTGGCTCAGGGGCTGCTTGCCCTGAGCTGGGGCTGTGGGCGGGAGCCCAGGCACGCAGGGGCAGGCCCCAACCAGCTGCACACGTCTCTGCTGGGGAGGAGAGCGCTAGGGAAGCTACGTGTGTGAGGCAGCTGCTGGGCGCCCATGGAGTCAGCCTCCGGGTGTGCGTGGCTGCAGACCCCAGCCAGGGGCCCTGGGAACCTGGTGCACTCCGTGCGGCGCTGAGTCTGGGCGGCCAAGCAACCACTGGAGGAGCCCTGCACTAGCCCTTCCCTTCCCTCGCACAGAGCTCTCCCTGCTGGAGCCCTTGGCAGTGTGCAAGCCAGCGGACCCTAAGCCCTCCCCAAGGACGCCTGGGGCCTAGGTGCAAAGGCAAGGCAGGAGCGGAGCCGAGGCCAGGAAGGGCCAGTGGCGTCTCCCAGCCTTGCGCAGCCTGCTCCTTCCTGGGCAGGAAGCCTAGCAGAGAGGCAAGTCTGGGCAAGGCTCGCCCAGGGCAGAGCAGCCTCGCGCCAGCAACTCTGCCAGATCGGGCCTCTGAGCAGAGCTGGAGCTCTGCCGTCCTGGAGGCGCACTCGGCTCTAGCCAAGTAGGGCTTGAGCCAAACGAGGCTGGGCTGCCTCTTGTTCCCTCGAGGAGGCTCGCCTCCCCGCCAGGTGTTCACTCGGCTTCCAGGTGGGGGCGCTCTGCGCCTCCTGCAGGTCTTGGCTCAGGGGCTGCTTGCCCTGAGCTGGGGCTGTGGGCGGGAGCCCAGGCACGCAGGGGCAGGCCCCAACCAGCTGCACACGTCTCTGCTGGGGAGGAGAGCGCTAGGGAAGCTACGTGTGTGAGGCAGCTGCTGGGCGCCCAGGGAGTCAGCCTCCGGGTGTGCGTGGCTGCAGACCCCAGCCAGGGGCCCTGGGAACCTGGTGCACTCCGTGCGGCGCTGAGTCTGGGCGGCCAAGCAACCACTGGAGGAGCCCTGCACTAGCCCTTCCCTTCCTCGCACAGAGCTCTCCCTGCTGGAGCCCTTGGCAGTGTGCAAGCCAGCGGACCCTAAGCCCTCCCAAAGGACGCCTGGGGCCTAGGTGCAAAGGCAAGGCAGGAGCGAAGCTGAGGCCAGGAAGGCGCCAGTGGCGTCTCCCAGCCTCGCGCAGCCTGCTCCTTCCTGGGCAGGAAGCCTAGCAGCGAGGCAAGTCTGGGCAAGGCTCGCCCAGGGCAGAGCAGCCTCGCGCCAGCAACTCTGCCAGATCGGGCCTCTGAGCAGAGCTGGAGCTCTGCCATCCTGGAGGCACATTCGGCTCCAGCCAAGTAGGGCTTGAGCCAAACGAGGCTGGGCTGCCTCTTCTTCCTTCGAGGAGGCTCGCCTCCCCGCCAGCTGTTCACTCGGCTTCCAGGTGGGGGCGCTCTGCGCCTCCTGCAGGTCTTGGCTCAGGGGCTGCTTGCCCTGAGCTGGGGCTGTGGGCGGGAGCCCAGGCACGCAGGGGCAGGCCCCAACCAGCTGCACACGTCTCTGCTGGGGAGGAGAGCGCTAGGGAAGCTACGTGTGTGAGGCAGCTGCTGGGCGCCCAGGGAGTCAGCCTCCAGGTGTGTGTGGCTGCAGACCCCAGCCAGGGGCCCTGGGAACCTGGTGCACTCCGTGCGGCGCTGAGTCTGGGCGGCCAAGCAACCACTGGAGGAGCCCTGCACTAGCCCTTCCCTTCCCTCGCACAGAGCTCTCCCTGCTCTAGCCCTTGGCAGTGTGCAAGCCAGCGGACCCTAAGCCCTCTCCAAGGACGCCTGGGGCCTAGGTGCAAAGGCAAGGCAGGAGAGGAGCTGAGGCCAGGAAGGTGTCAGTGGCGTCTCCCAGCCTCGCGCAGCCGGCTCCTTCCTGGGCAGGAAGCCTAGCAGCGAGGCAAGTCTGGGCAAGGCTCGCCCAGGGCAGAGCAGCCTCGCGCCAGCAACTCTGCCAGATCGGGCCTCTGAGCAGAGCTGGAGCTCTGCCGTCCTGGAGGCGCACTCGGCTCCAGCCAAGTAGGGCTCGAGCCAAACGAGGCTGGGCTGCCTCTTGTTCCCTCGAGGAGGCTCGCCTCCCCGCCAGCTGTTCACTCGGCTTCCAGGTGGGGGCGCTCTGCGCCTCCTGCAGGTCTTGGCTCAGGGGCTGCTTGCCCTGAGCTGGGGCTGTGGGCGGGAGCCCAGGCACGCAGGGGCAGGTCCCAACCAGCTGCACACGTCTCTGCTGGGGAGGAGAGCGCTAGGGAAGCTACGTGTGTGAGGCAGCTGCTGGGCGCCCAGGGAGTCAGCCTCCAGGTGTGCGTGGCTGAAGACCCCAGCCAGGGGCCCTGGGAACCTGGTGCACTCCGTGCGGCGCTGAGTCTGGGCGGCCAAGCAACCACTGGAGGAGCCCTGCACTAGCCCTTCCCTTCCCTCGCACAGAGCTCTCCCTGCTGGAGCCCTTGGCAGTGTGCAAGCCAGCGGACCCTAAGCCCTCCCCAAGGACGCCTGGGGCCTAGGTGCAAAGGCAAGGCAGGAGCGGAGCTGAGGCCAGGAAGGCGCCAGTGGCGTCTCCCAGCCTCGCGCAGCCTGCTCCTTCCTGGGCAGGAAGCCTAGCAGCGAGGCAAGTCTGGGCAAGGCTCGCCCAGGGCAGAGCAGCCTCGCGCCAGCAACTCTGCCAGATCGGGCCTCTGAGCAGAGCTGGAGCTCTGCCATCCTGGAGGCACATTCGGCTCCTGCCAAGTAGGGCTTGAGCCAAACGAGGCTGGGCTGCCTCTTCTTCCCTCGAGGAGGCTCGCCTCCCCGCCAGCTGTTCACTCGGCTTCCAGGTGGGGGCGCTCTGCGCCTCCTGCAGGTCTTGGCTCAGGGGCTGCTTGCCCTGAGCTGGGGCTGTGGGCGGGAGCCCAGGCACGCAGGGGCAGGCCCCAACCAGCTGCACACGTCTCTGCTGGGGAGGAGAGCGCTAGGGAAGCTACGTGTGTGAGGCAGCTGCTGGGCCCCCAGGGAGTCAGCCTCCGGGTGTGCGTGGCTGCAGACCCCAGCCAGGGGCCCTGGGAACCTGGTGCACTCCGTGCGGCGCTGAGTCTGGGCGGCCAAGCAACCACTGGAGGAGCCCTGCACTAGCCCTTCCCTTCCCTCGCACAGAGCTCTCCCTGCTGGAGCCCTTGGCAGTGTGCAAGCCAGCGGACCCTAAGCCCTCCCCAAGGACGCCTGGGGCCTAGGTGCAAAGGCAAGGCAGGAGCGGAGCCGAGGCCAGGAAGGGCCAGTGGCGTCTCCCAGCCTTGCGCAGCCTGCTCCTTCCTGGGCAGGAAGCCTAGCAGAGAGGCAAGTCTGGGCAAGGCTCGCCCAGGGCAGAGCAGCCTCGCGCCAGCAACTCTGCCAGATCGGGCCTCTGAGCAGAGCTGGAGCTCTGCCGTCCTGGAGGCGCACTCGGCTCCAGCCAAGTAGGGCTTGAGCCAAACGAGGCTGGGCTGCCTCTTGTTCCCTCGAGGAGGCTCGCCTCCCCGCCAGGTTTTCACTCGGCTTCCAGGTGGGGGCGCTCTGCGCCTCCTGCATGTCTTGGCTCAGGGGCTGCTTGCCCTGAGCTGGGGCTGTGGGCGGGAGCCCAGGCACGCAGGGGCAGGCCCCAACCAGCTGCACACGTCTCTGCTGGGGAGGAGAGCGCTAGGGAAGCTACGTGTGTGAGGCAGCTGCTGGGCGCCCAGGGAGTCAGCCTCCGGGTGTGCGTGGCTGCAGACCCCAGCCAGGGGCCCTGGGAACCTGGTGCACTCCGTGCGGCGCTGAGTCTGGGCGGCCAAGCAACCACTGGAGGAGCCCTGCACTAGCCCTTCCCTTCCTCGCACAGAGCTCTCCCTGCTGGAGCCCTTGGCAGTGTGCAAGCCAGCGGACCCTAAGCCCTCCCAAAGGACGCCTGGGGCCTAGTTGCAAAGGCAAGGCAGGAGCGAAGCTGAGGCCAGGAAGGCGCCAGTGGCGTCTCCCAGCCTCGCGCAGCCTGCTCCTTCCTGGGCAGGAAGCCTAGCAGCGAGGCAAGTCTGGGCAAGGCTCGCCCAGGGCAGAGCAGCCTCGCGCCAGCAACTCTGCCAGATCGGGCCTCTGAGCAGAGCTGGAGCTCTGCCATCCTGGAGGCACAGTCGGCTCCAGCCAAGTAGGGCTTGAGCCAAACGAGGCTGGGCTGCCTCTTCTTCCCTCGAGGAGGCTCGCCTCCCCGCCAGCTGTTCACTCGGCTTCCAGGTGGGGGCGCTCTGCGCCTCCTGCAGGTCTTGGCTCAGGGGCTGCTTGCCCTGAGCTGGGGCTGTGGGCGGGAGCCCAGGCACGCAGGGGCAGGCCCCAACCAGCTGCACACGTCTCTGCTGGGGAGGAGAGCGCTAGGGAAGCTACGTGTGTGAGGCAGCTGCTGGGCGCCCAGGGAGTCAGCCTCCGGGTGTGTGTGGCTGCAGACCCCAGCCAGGGGCCCTGGGAACCTGGTGCACTCCGTGCGGCGCTGAGTCTGGGCGGCCAAGCAACCACTGGAGGAGCCCTGCACTAGCCCTTCCCTTCCCCTTCGCACAGAGCTCTCCCTGCTCTAGCCCTTGGCAGTGTGCAAGCCAGCGGACGCTAAGCCCTCTCCAAGGACGCCTGGGGCCTAGGTGCAAAGGCAAGGCAGGAGAGGAGCTGAGGCCAGGAAGGTGTCAGTGGCGTCTCCCAGCCTCGCGCAGCCGGCTCCTTCCTGGGCAGGAAGCCTAGCAGCGAGGCAAGTCTGGGCAAGGCTCGCCCAGGGCAGAGCAGCCTCGCGCCAGCAACTCTGCCAGATCGGGCCTCTGAGCAGAGCTGGAGCTCTGCCGTCCTGGAGGCGCACTCGGCTCCAGCCAAGTAGGGCTTGAGCCAAACGAGGCTGGGCTGCCTCTTGTTCCCTCGAGGAGGCTCGCCTCCCCGCCAGGTGTTCACTCGGCTTCCAGGTGGGGGCGCTCTGCGCCTCCTGCAGGTCTTGGCTCAGGGGCTGCTTGCCCTGAGCTGGGGCTGTGGGCGGGAGCCCAGGCACGCAGGGGCAGGCCCCAACCAGCTGCACACGTCTCTGCTGGGGAGGAGAGCGCTAGGGAAGCTACGTGTGTGAGGCAGCTGCTGGGCGCCCAGGGAGTCAGCCTCCGGGTGTGCGTGGCTGCAGACCCCAGCCAGGGGCCCTGGGAACCTGGTGCACTCCGTGCGGCGCTGAGTCTGGGCGGCCAAGCAACCACTGGAGGGGCCCTGCACTAGCCCTTCCCTTCCCTCGCACAGAGCTCTCCCTGCTGGAGCCCTTGGCAGTGTGCAAGCCAGCGGACCCTAAGCCCTCCCCAAGGACGCCTGGGGCCTAGGTGCAAAGGCAAGGCAGGAGCGGAGCTGAGGCCAGGAAGGCGCCAGTGGCGTCTCCCAGCCTCGCGCAGCCTGCTCCTTCCTGGGCAGGAAGCCTAGCAGCGAGGCAAGTCTGGGCAAGGCTCGCCCAGGGCAGAGCAGCCTCGCGCCAGCAACTCTGCCAGATCGGGCCTCTGAGCAGAGCTGGAGCTCTGCCATCCTGGAGGCACATTCGGCTCCTGCCAAGTAGGGCTTGAGCCAAACGAGGCTGGGCTGCCTCTTCTTCCCTCGAGGAGGCTCGCCTCCCCGCCAGCTGTTCACTCGGCTTCCAGGTGGGGGCGCTCTGCGCCTCCTGCAGGTCTTGGCTCAGGGGCTGCTTGCCCTGAGCTGGGGCTGTGGGCGGGAGCCCAGGCACGCAGGGGCAGGCCCCAACCAGCTGCACACGTCTCTGCTGGGGAGGAGAGCGCTAGGGAAGCTACGTGTGTGAGGCAGCTGCTGGGCGCCCAGGGAGTCAGCCTCCGGGTGTGCGTGGCTGCAGACCCCAGCCAGGGGCCCTGGGAACCTGGTGCACTCCGTGCGGCGCTGAGTCTGGGCGGCCAAGCAACCACTGGAGGAGCCCTGCACTAGCCCTTCCCTTCCCTCGCACAGAGCTCTCCCTGCTGGAGCCCTTGGCAGTGTGCAAGCCAGCGGACCCTAAGCCCTCCCCAAGGACGCCTGGGGCCTAGGTGCAAAGGCAAGGCAGGAGCGGAGCCGAGGCCAGGAAGGGCCAGTGGCGTCTCCCAGCCTTGCGCAGCCTGCTCCTTCCTGGGCAGGAAGCCTAGCAGAGAGGCAAGTCTGGGCAAGGCTCGCCCAGGGCAGAGCAGCCTCGCGCCAGCAACTCTGCCAGATCGGGCCTCTGAGCAGAGCTGGAGCTCTGCCGTCCTGGAGGCGCACTCGGCTCCAGCCAAGTAGGGCTTGAGCCAAACGACGCTGGGCTGCCTCTTGTTCCCTCGAGGAGGCTCGCCTCCCCGCCAGCTGTTCACTCGGCTTCCAGGTGGGGGCGCTCTGCGCCTCCTGCAGGTCTTGGCTCAGGGGCTGCTTGCCCTGAGCTGGGGCTGTGGGCGGGAGCCCAGGCACGCAGGGGCAGGCCCCAACCAGCTGCACACGTCTCTGCTGGGGAGGAGAGCGCTAGGGAAGCTACGTGTGTGAGGCAGCTGCTGGGCGCCCAGGGAGTCAGCCTCCGGGTGTGCGTGGCTGCAGACCCCAGCCAGGGGCCCTGGGAACCTGGTGCACTCCGTGCGGCGCTGAGTCTGGGCGGCCAAGCAACCACTGGAGGAGCCCTGCACTAGCCCTTCCCTTCCTCGCACAGAGCTCTCCCTGCTGGAGCCCTTGGCAGTGTGCAAGCCAGCGGACCCTAAGCCCTCCCAAAGGACGCCTGGGGCCTAGGTGCAAAGGCAAGGCAGGAGCGAAGCTGAGGCCAGGAAGGCGCCAGTGGCGTCTCCCAGCCTCGCGCAGCCTGCTCCTTCCTGGGCAGGAAGCCTAGCAGCGAGGCAAGTCTGGGCAAGGCTCGCCCAGGGCAGAGCAGCCTCGCGCCAGCAACTCTGCCAGATCGGGCCTCTGAGCAGAGCTGGAGCTCTGCCATCCTGGAGGCACAGTCGGCTCCAGCCAAGTAGGGCTTGAGCCAAACGAGGCTGGGCTGCCTCTTCTTCCCTCGAGGAGGCTCGCCTCCCCGCCAGCTGTTCACTCGGCTTCCAGGTGGGGGCGCTCTGCGCCTCCTGCAGGTCTTGGCTCAGGGGCTGCTTGCCCTGAGCTGGGGCTGTGGGCGGGAGCCCAGGCACGCAGGGGCAGGCCCCAACCAGCTGCACACGTCTCTGCTGGGGAGGAGAGCGCTAGGGAAGCTACGTGTGTGAGGCAGCTGCTGGGCGCCCAGGGAGTCAGCCTCCGGGTGTGCGTGGCTGCAGACCCCAGCCAGGGGCCCTGGGAACCTGGTGCACTCCGTGCGGCGCTGAGTCTGGGCGGCCAAGCAACCACTGGAGGGGCCCTGCACTAGCCCTTCCCTTCCCTCGCACAGAGCTCTCCCTGCTGGAGCCCTTGGCAGTGTGCAAGCCAGCGGACCCTAAGCCCTCCGCAAGGACGCCTGGGGCCTAGGTGCAAAGGCAAGGCAGGAGCGGAGCTGAGGCCAGGAAGGCGCCAGTGGCGTCTCCCAGCCTCGCGCAGCCTGCTCCTTCCTGGGCAGGAAGCCTAGCAGAGAGGCAAGTCTGGGCAAGGCTCGCCCAGGGCAGAGCAGCCTCGCGCCAGCAACTCTGCCAGATCGGGCCTCTGAGCAGAGCTGGAGCTCTGCCATCCTGGAGGCACATTCGGCTCCTGCCAAGTAGGGCTTGAGCCAAACGAGGCTGGGCTGCCTCTTCTTCCCTCGAGGAGGCTCGCCTCCCCGCCAGCTGTTCACTCGGCTTCCAGGTGGGGGCGCTCTGCGCCTCCTGCAGGTCTTGGCTCAGGGGCTGCTTGCCCTGAGCTGGGGCTGTGGGCGGGAGCCCAGGCACGCAGGGGCAGGCCCCAACCAGCTGCACACGTCTCTGCTGGGGAGGAGAGCGCTAGGGAAGCTACGTGTGTGAGGCAGCTGCTGGGCCCCCAGGGAGTCACCCTCCGGGTATGCGTGGCTGCAGACCCCAGCCAGGGGCCCTGGGAACCTGGTGCACTCCGTGCGGCGCTGAGTCTGGGCGGCCAAGCAACCACTGGAGGAGCCCTGCACTAGCCCTTCCCTTCCCTCGCACAGAGCTCTCCCTGCTGGAGCCCTTGGCAGTGTGCAAGCCAGCGGACCCTAAGCCCTCCCCAAGGACGCCTGGGGCCTAGGTGCAAAGGCAAGGCAGGAGCGGAGCCGAGGCCAGGAAGGGCCAGTGGCGTCTCCCAGCCTTGCGCAGCCTGCTCCTTCCTGGGCAGGAAGCCTAGCAGAGAGGCAAGTCTGGGCAAGGCTCGCCCAGGGCAGAGCAGCCTCGCGCCAGCAACTCTGCCAGATCGGGCCTCTGAGCAGAGCTGGAGCTCTGCCGTCCTGGAGGCGCACTCGGCTCCAGCCAAGTAGGGCTTGAGCCAAACGAGGCTGGGCTGCCTCTTGTTCCCTCGAGGAGGCTCGCCTCCCCGCCAGGTGTTCACTCGGCTTCCAGGTGGGGGCGCTCTGCGCCTCCTGCAGGTCTTGGCTCAGGGGCTGCTTGCCCTGAGCTGGGGCTGTGGGCGGGAGCCCAGGCACGCAGGGGCAGGCCCCAACCAGCTGCACACGTCTCTGCTGGGGAGGAGAGCGCTAGGGAAGCTACGTGTGTGAGGCAGCTGCTGGGCGCCCAGGGAGTCAGCCTCCGGGTGTGCGTGGCTGCAGACCCCAGCCAGGGGCCCTGGGAACCTGGTGCACTCCGTGCGGCGCTGAGTCTGGGCGGCCAAGCAACCACTGGAGGAGCCCTGCACTAGCCCTTCCCTTCCTCGCACAGAGCTCTCCCTGCTGGAGCCCTTGGCAGTGTGCAAGCCAGCGGACCCTAAGCCCTCCCAAAGGACGCCTGGGGCCTAGGTGCAAAGGCAAGGCAGGAGCGAAGCTGAGGCCAGGAAGGCGCCCGTGGCGTCTCCCAGCCTCGCGCAGCCTGCTCCTTCCTGGGCAGGAAGCCTAGCAGCGAGGCAAGTCTGGGCAAGGCTCGCCCAGGGCAGAGCAGCCTCGCGCCAGCAACTCTGCCAGATCGGGCCTCTGAGCAGAGCTGGAGCTCTGCCATCCTGGAGGCACATTCGGCTCCAGCCAAGTAGGGCTTGAGCCAAACGAGGCTGGGCTGCCTCTTCTTCCTTCGAGGAGGCTCGCCTCCCCACCAGCTGTTCACTCGGCTTCCAGGTGGGGGCGCTCTGCGCCTCCTGCAGGTCTTGGCTCAGGGGCTGCTTGCCCTGAGCTGGGGCTGTGGGCGGGAGCCCAGGCACGCAGGGGCAGGCCCCAACCAGCTGCACACGTCTCTGCTGGGGAGGAGAGCGCTAGGGAAGCTACGTGTGTGAGGCAGCTGCTGGGCGCCCAGGGAGTCAGCCTCCGGGTGTGTGTGGCTGCAGACCCCAGCCAGGGGCCCTGGGAACCTGGTGCACTCCGTGCGGCGCTGAGTCTGGGCGGCCAAGCAACCACTGGAGGAGCCCTGCACTAGCCCTTCCCTTCCCTCGCACAGAGCTCTGCCTGCTCTAGCCCTTGGCAGTGTGCAAGCCAGCGGACCCTAAGCCCTCTCCAAGGACGCCTGGGGCCTAGGTGCAAAGGCAAGGCAGGAGAGGAGCTGAGGCCAGGAAGGTGTCAGTGGCGTCTCCCAGCCTCGCGCAGCCTGCTCCTTCCTGGGCAGGAAGCCTAGCAGCGAGGCAAGTCTGGGCAAGGCTCGCCCAGGGCAGAGCAGCCTCGCGCCAGCAACTCTGCCAGATCGGGCCTCTGAGCAGAGCTGGAGCTCTGCCGTCCTGGAGGCGCACTCGGCTCCAGCCAAGTAGGGCTTGAGCCAAACGAGGCTGGGCTGCCTCTTGTTCCCTCGAGGAGGCTCGCCTCCCCGCCAGCTGTTCACTCGGCTTCCAGGTGGGGGCGCTCTGCGCCTCCTGCAGGTCTTGGCTCAGGGGCTGCTTGCCCTGAGCTGGGCTGTGGGCGGGAGCCCAGGCACGCAGGGGCAGGTCCCAACCAGCTGCACACGTCTCTGCTGGGGAGGAGAGCGCTAGGGAAGCTACGTGTGTGAGGCAGCTGCTGTGCGCCCAGGGAGTCAGCCTCCAGGTGTGCGTGGCTGAAGACCCCAGCCAGGGGCCCTGGGAACCTGGTGCACTCCGTGCGGCGCTGAGTCTGGGCGGCCAAGCAACCACTGGAGGAGCCCTGCACTAGCCCTTCCCTTACCTCGCACAGAGCTCTCCCTGCTGGAGCCCTTGGCAGTGTGCAAGCCAGCGGACCCTAAGCCCTCCCCAAGGACGCCTGGGGCCTAGGTGCAAAGGCAAGGCAGGAGCGGAGCTGAGGCCAGGAAGGCGCCAGTGGCGTCTCCCAGCCTCGCGCAGCCTGCTCCTTCCTGGGCAGGAAGCCTAGCAGCGAGGCAAGTCTGGGCAAGGCTCGCCCAGGGCAGAGCAGCCTCGCGCCAGCAACTCTGCCAGATCGGGCCTCTGAGCAGAGCTGGAGCTCTGCCATCCTGGAGGCACATTCGGCTCCTGCCAAGTAGGGCTTGAGCCAAACGAGGCTGGGCTGCCTCTTCTTCCCTCGAGGAGGCTCGCCTCCCCGCCAGCTGTTCACTCGGCTTCCAGGTGGGGGCGCTCTGCGCCTCCTGCAGGTCTTGGCTCAGGGGCTGCTTGCCCTGAGCTGGGGCTGTGGGCGGGAGCCCAGGCACGCAGGGGCAGGCCCCAACCAGCTGCACACGTCTCTGCTGGGGAGGAGAGCGCTAGGGAAGCTACGTGTGTGAGGCAGCTGCTGGGCGCCCAGGGAGTCAGCCTCCGGGTGTGCGTGGCTGCAGACCCCAGCCAGGGGCCCTGGGAACCTGGTGCACTCCGTGCGGCGCTGAGTCTGGGCGGCCAAGCAACCACTGGAGGAGCCCTGCACTAGCCCTTCCCTTCCCTCGCACAGAGCTCTCCCTGCTGGAGCCCTTGGCAGTGTGCAAGCCAGCGGACCCTAAGCCCTCCCCAAGGACGCCTGGGGCCTAGGTGCAAAGGCAAGGCAGGAGCGGAGCTGAGGCCAGGAAGGCGCCAGTGGCGTCTCCCAGCCTCGCGCAGCCTGCTCCTTCCTGGGCAGGAAGCCTAGCAGCGAGGCAAGTCTGGGCAAGGCTCGCCCAGGGCAGAGCAGCCTCGCGCCAGCAACTCTGACAGATCGGGCCTCTGAGCAGAGCTGGAGCTCTGCCATCCTGGAGGCACATTCGGCTCCTGCCAAGTAGGGCTTGAGCCAAACGAGGCTGGGCTGCCTCTTCTTCCCTCGAGGAGGCTCGCCTCCCC
The DNA here is from genome assembly GCF_042477335.2 of Ovis canadensis. Classification (NCBI taxonomy): domain Eukaryota; kingdom Metazoa; phylum Chordata; class Mammalia; order Artiodactyla; family Bovidae; genus Ovis; species Ovis canadensis. The sequence goes on along the minus strand of NC_091727.1, from coordinate 8,109,798 downwards.
GCCAGCTGTTCACTCGGCTTCCAGGTGGGGGCGCTCTGCGCCTCCTGCAGGTCTTGGCTCAGGGGCTGCTTGCCCTGAGCTGGGGCTGTGGGCGGGAGCCCAGGCACGCAGGGGCAGGCCCCAACCAGCTGCACACGTCTCTGCTGGGGAGGAGAGCGCTAGGGAAGCTACGTGTGTGAGGCAGCTGCTGGGCGCCCAGGGAGTCAGCCTCCGGGTGTGCGTGGCTGCAGACCCCAGCCAGGGGCCCTGGGAACCTGGTGCACTCCGTGCGGCGCTGAGTCTGGGCGGCCAAGCAACCACTGGAGGAGCCCTGCACTAGCCCTTCCCTTCCCTCGCACAGAGCTCTCCCTGCTGGAGCCCTTGGCAGTGTGCAAGCCAGCGGACCCTAAGCCCTCCCCAAGGACGCCTGGGGCCTAGGTGCAAAGGCAAGGCAGGAGCGGAGCCGAGGCCAGGAAGGGCCAGTGGCGTCTCCCAGCCTTGCGCAGCCTGCTCCTTCCTGGGCAGGAAGCCTAGCAGAGAGGCAAGTCTGGGCAAGGCTCGCCCAGGGCAGAGCAGCCTCGCGCCAGCAACTCTGCCAGATCGGGCCTCTGAGCAGAGCTGGAGCTCTGCCGTCCTGGAGGCGCACTCGGCTCCAGCCAAGTAGGGCTTGAGCCAAACGAGGCTGGGCTGCCTCTTGTTCCCTCGAGGAGGCTCGCCTCCCCGCCAGGTGTTCACTCGGCTTCCAGGTGGGGGCGCTCTGCGCCTCCTGCAGGTCTTGGCTCAGGGGCTGCTTGCCCTGAGCTGGGGCTGTGGGCGGGAGCCCAGGCACGCAGGGGCAGGCCCCAACCAGCTGCACACGTCTCTGCTGGGGAGGAGAGCGCTAGGGAAGCTACGTGTGTGAGGCAGCTGCTGGGCGCCCAGGGAGTCAGCCTCCGGGTGTGCGTGGCTGCAGACCCCAGCCAGGGGCCCTGGGAACCTGGTGCACTCCGTGCGGCGCTGAGTCTGGGCGGCCAAGCAACCACTGGAGGAGCCCTGCACTAGCCCTTCCCTTCCTCGCACAGAGCTCTCCCTGCTGGAGCCCTTGGCAGTGTGCAAGCCAGCGGACCCTAAGCCCTCCCAAAGGACGCCTGGGGCCTAGGTGCAAAGGCAAGGCAGGAGCGAAGCTGAGGCCAGGAAGGCGCCAGTGGCGTCTCCCAGCCTCGCGCAGCCTGCTCCTTCCTGGGCAGGAAGCCTAGCAGCGAGGCAAGTCTGGGCAAGGCTCGCCCAGGGCAGAGCAGCCTCGCGCCAGCAACTCTGCCAGATCGGGCCTCTGAGCAGAGCTGGAGCTCTGCATTCCTGGAGGCACAGTCGGCTCCAGCCAAGTAGGGCTTGAGCCAAACGAGGCTGGGCTGCCTCTTCTTCTCTCGAGGAGGCTCGCCTCCCCGCCAGCTGTTCACTCGGCTTCCAGGTGGGGGCGCTCTGCGCCTCCTGCAGGTCTGGGCTCAGGGGCTGCTTGCCCTGAGCTGGGGCTGTGGGCGGGAGCCCAGGCACGCAGGGGCAGGCCCCAACCAGCTGCACACGTCTCTGCTGGGGAGGAGAGCGCTAGGGAAGCTACGTGTGTGAGGCAGCTGCTGGGCGCCCAGGGAGTCAGCCTCCGGGTGTGTGTGGCTGCAGACCCCAGCCAGGGGCCCTGGGAACCTGGTGCACTCCGTGCGGCGCTGAGTCTGGGCGGCCAAGCAACCACTGGAGGAGCCCTGCACTAGCCCTTCCCTTCCCTCGCACAGAGCTCTGCCTGCTCTAGCCCTTGGCAGTGTGCAAGCCAGCGGACCCTAAGCCCTCTCCAAGGACGCCTGGGGCCTAGGTGCAAAGGCAAGGCAGGAGAGGAGCTGAGGCCAGGAAGGTGTCAGTGGCGTCTCCCAGCCTCGCGCAGCCTGCTCCTTCCTGGGCAGGAAGCCTAGCAGCGAGGCAAGTCTGGGCAAGGCTCGCCCAGGGCAGAGCAGCCTCGCGCCAGCAACTCTGCCAGATCGGGCCTCTGAGCAGAGCTGGAGCTCTGCCGTCCTGGACGCGCACTCGGCTCCAGCCAAGTAGGGCTTGAGCCAAACGAGGCTGGGCTGCCTCTTGTTCCCTCGAGGAGGCTCGCCTCCCCGCCAGCTGTTCACTCGGCTTCCAGGTGGGGGCGCTCTGCGCCTCCTGCAGGTCTTGGCTCAGGGGCTGCTTGCCCTGAGCTGGGGCTGTGGGCGGGAGCCCAGGCACGCAGGGGCAGGTCCCAACCAGCTGCACACGTCTCTGCTGGGGAGGAGAGCGCTAGGGAAGCTACGTGTGTGAGGCAGCTGCTGGGCGCCCAGGGAGTCAGCCTCCGGGTGTGCGTGGCTGCAGACCCCAGCCAGGGGCCCTGGGAACCTGGTGCACTCCGTGCGGCGCTGAGTCTGGGCGGCCAAGCAACCACTGGAGGAGCCCTGCACTAGCCCTTCCCTTCCCTCGCACAGAGCTCTCCCTGCTGGAGCCCTTGGCAGTGTGCAAGCCAGCGGACCCTAAGCCCTCCGCAAGGACGCCTGGGGCCTAGGTGCAAAGGCAAGGCAGGAGCGGAGCTGAGGCCAGGAAGGCGCCAGTGGCGTCTCCCAGCCTCGCGCAGCCTGCTCCTTCCTGGGCAGGAAGCCTAGCAGCGAGGCAAGTCTGGGCAAGGCTCGCCCAGGGCAGAGCAGCCTCGCGCCAGCAACTCTGCCAGATCGGGCCTCTGAGCAGAGCTGGAGCTCTGCCATCCTGGAGGCACATTCGGGTCCTGCCAAGTAGGGCTTGAGCCAAACGAGGCTGGGCTGCCTCTTCTTCTCTCGAGGAGGCTCGCCTCCCCGCCAGCTGTTCACTCGGCTTCCAGGTGGGGGCGCTCTGCGCCTCCTGCAGGTCTGGGCTCAGGGGCTGCTTGCCCTGAGCTGGGGCTGTGGGCGGGAGCCCAGGCACGCAGGGGCAGGCCCCAACCAGCTGCACACGTCTCTGCTGGGGAGGAGAGCGCTAGGGAAGCTACGTGTGTGAGGCAGCTGCTGGGCGCCCAGGGAGTCAGCCTCCGGGTGTGCGTGGCTGCAGACCCCAGCCAGGGGCCCTGGGAACCTGGTGCACTCCGTGCGGCGCTGAGTCTGGGCGGCCAAGCAACCACTGGAGGAGCCCTGCACTAGCCCTTCCCTTCCTCGCACAGAGCTCTCCCTGCTGGAGCCCTTGGCAGTGTGCAAGCCAGCGGACCCTAAGCCCTCCCAAAGGACGCCTGGGGCCTAGGTGCAAAGGCAAGGCAGGAGCGAAGCTGAGGCCAGGAAGGCGCCAGTGGCGTCTCCCAGCCTCGCGCAGCCTGCTCCTTCCTGGGCAGGAAGCCTAGCAGCGAGGCAAGTCTGGGCAAGGCTCGCCCAGGGCAGAGCAGCCTCGCGCCAGCAACTCTGCCAGATCGGGCCTCTGAGCAGAGCTGGAGCTCTGCCATCCTGGAGGCACAGTCGGCTCCAGCCAAGTAGGGCTTGAGCCAAACGAGGCTGGGCTGCCTCTTCTTCCCTCGAGGAGGCTCGCCTCCCCGCCAGCTGTTCACTCGGCTTCCAGGTGGGGGCGCTCTGCGCCTCCTGCAGGTCTTGGCTCAGGGGCTGCTTGCCCTGAGCTGGGGCTGTGGGCGGGAGCCCAGGCACGCAGGGGCAGGCCCCAACCAGCTGCACACGTCTCTGCTGGGGAGGAGAGCGCTAGGGAAGCTACGTGTGTGAGGCAGCTGCTGGGCGCCCAGGGAGTCAGCCTCCGGGTGTGCGTGGCTGCAGACCCCAGCCAGGGGCCCTGGGAACCTGGTGCACTCCGTGCGGCGCTGAGTCTGGGCGGCCAAGCAACCACTGGAGGAGCCCTGCACTAGCCCTTCCCTTCCCTCGCACAGAGCTCTCCCTGCTGGAGCCCTTGGCAGTGTGCAAGCCAGCGGACCCTAAGCCCTCCCCAAGGACGCCTGGGGCCTAGGTGCAAAGGCAAGGCAGGAGCGGAGCTGAGGCCAGGAAGGCGCCAGTGGCGTCTCCCAGCCTCGCGCAGCCTGCTCCTTCCTGGGCAGGAAGCCTAGCAGCGAGGCAAGTCTGGGCAAGGCTCGCCCAGGGCAGAGCAGCCTCGCGCCAGCAACTCTGCCAGATCGGGCCTCTGAGAAGAGCTGGAGCTCTGCCATCCTGGAGGCACATTCGGCTCCTGCCAAGTAGGGCTTGAGCCAAACGAGGCTGGGCTGCCTCTTCTTCCCTCGAGGAGGCTCGCCTCCCCGCCAGCTGTTCACTCGGCTTCCAGGTGGGGGCGCTCTGCGCCTCCTGCAGGTCTTGGCTCAGGGGCTGCTTGCCCTGAGCTGGGGCTGTGGGCGGGAGCCCAGGCACGCAGGGGCAGGCCCCAACCAGCTGCACACGTCTCTGCTGGGGAGGAGAGCGCTAGGGAAGCTACGTGTGTGAGGCAGCTGCTGGGCCCCCAGGGAGTCACCCTCCGGGTGTGCGTGGCTGCAGACCCCAGCCAGGGGCCCTGGGAACCTGGTGCACTCCGTGCGGCGCTGAGTCTGGGCGGCCAAGCAACCACTGGAGGAGCCCTGCACTAGCCCTTCCCTTCCCTCGCACAGAGCTCTCCCTGCTGGAGCCCTTGGCAGTGTGCAAGCCAGCGGACCCTAAGCCCTCCCCAAGGACGCCTGGGGCCTAGGTGCAAAGGCAAGGCAGGAGCGGAGCCGAGGCCAGGAAGGGCCAGTGGCGTCTCCCAGCCTTGCGCAGCCTGCTCCTTCCTGGGCAGGAAGCCTAGCAGAGAGGCAAGTCTGGGCAAGGCTCGCCCAGGGCAGAGCAGCCTCGCGCCAGCAACTCTGCCAGATCGGGCCTCTGAGCAGAGCTGGAGCTCTGCCGTCCTGGAGGCGCACTCGGCTCCAGCCAAGTAGGGCTTGAGCCAAACGAGGCTGGGCTGCCTCTTGTTCCCTCGAGGAGGCTCGCCTCCCCGCCAGGTGTTCACTCGGCTTCCAGGTGGGGGCGCTCTGCGCCTCCTGCAGGTCTTGGCTCAGGGGCTGCTTGCCCTGAGCTGGGGCTGTGGGCGGGAGCCCAGGCACGCAGGGGCAGGCCCCAACCAGCTGCACACGTCTCTGCTGGGGAGGAGAGCGCTAGGGAAGCTACGTGTGTGAGGCAGCTGCTGGGCGCCCAGGGAGTCAGCCTCCGGGTGTGCGTGGCTGCAGACCCCAGCCAGGGGCCCTGGGAACCTGGTGCACTCCGTGCGGCGCTGAGTCTGGGCGGCCAAGCAACCACTGGAGGAGCCCTGCACTAGCCCTTCCCTTCCTCGCACAGAGCTCTCCCTGCTGGAGCCCTTGGCAGTGTGCAAGCCAGCGGACCCTAAGCCCTCCCAAAGGACGCCTGGGGCCTAGGTGCAAAGGCAAGGCAGGAGCGAAGCTGAGGCCAGGAAGGCGCCAGTGGCGTCTCCCAGCCTCGCGCAGCCTGCTCCTTCCTGGGCAGGAAGCCTAGCAGCGAGGCAAGTCTGGGCAAGGCTCGCCCAGGGCAGAGCAGCCTCGCGCCAGCAACTCTGCCAGATCGGGCCTCTGAGCAGAGCTGGAGCTCTGCCATCCTGGAGGCACAGTCGGCTCCAGCCAAGTAGGGCTTGAGCCAAACGAGGCTGGGCTGCCTCTTCTTCTCTCGAGGAGGCTCGCCTCCCCGCCAGCTGTTCACTCGGCTTCCAGGTGGGGGCGCTCTGCGCCTCCTGCAGGTCTGGGCTCAGGGGCTGCTTGCCCTGAGCTGGGGCTGTGGGCGGGAGCCCAGGCACGCAGGGGCAGGCCCCAACCAGCTGCACACGTCTCTGCTGGGGAGGAGAGCGCTAGGGAAGCTACGTGTGTGAGGCAGCTGCTGGGCGCCCAGGGAGTCAGCCTCCGGGTGTGTGTGGCTGCAGACCCCAGCCAGGGGCCCTGGGAACCTGGTGCACTCCGTGCGGCGCTGAGTCTGGGCGGCCAAGCAACCACTGGAGGAGCCCTGCACTAGCCCTTCCCTTCCCTCGCACAGAGCTCTGCCTGCTCTAGCCCTTGGCAGTGTGCAAGCCAGCGGACCCTAAGCCCTCTCCAAGGACGCCTGGGGCCTAGGTGCAAAGGCAAGGCAGGAGAGGAGCTGAGGCCAGGAAGGTGTCAGTGGCGTCTCCCAGCCTCGCGCAGCCTGCTCCTTCCTGGGCAGGAAGCCTAGCAGCGAGGCAAGTCTGGGCAAGGCTCGCCCAGGGCAGAGCAGCCTCGCGCCAGCAACTCTGCCAGATCGGGCCTCTGAGCAGAGCTGGAGCTCTGCCGTCCTGGACGCGCACTCGGCTCCAGCCAAGTAGGGCTTGAGCCAAACGAGGCTGGGCTGCCTCTTGTTCCCTCGAGGAGGCTCGCCTCCCCGCCAGCTGTTCACTCGGCTTCCAGGTGGGGGCGCTCTGCGCCTCCTGCAGGTCTTGGCTCAGGGGCTGCTTGCCCTGAGCTGGGGCTGTGGGCGGGAGCCCAGGCTCGCAGGGGCAGGTCCCAACCAGCTGCACACGTCTCTGCTGGGGAGGAGAGCGCTAGGGAAGCTACGTGTGTGAGGCAGCTGCTGGGCGCCCAGGGAGTCAGCCTCCGGGTGTGCGTGGCTGCAGACCCCAGCCAGGGGCCCTGGGAACCTGGTGCACTCCGTGCGGCGCTGAGTCTGGGCGGCCAAGCAACCACTGGAGGAGCCCTGCACTAGCCCTTCCCTTCCCTCGCACAGAGCTCTCCCTGCTGGAGCCCTTGGCAGTGTGCAAGCCAGCGGACCCTAAGCCCTCCCCAAGGACGCCTGGGGCCTAGGTGCAAAGGCAAGGCAGGAGCGGAGCTGAGGCCAGGAAGGCGCCAGTGGCGTCTCCCAGCCTCGCGCAGCCTGCTCCTTCCTGGGCAGGAAGCCTAGCAGCGAGGCAAGTCTGGGCAAGGCTCGCCCAGGGCAGAGCAGCCTCGCGCCAGCAACTCTGCCAGATCGGGCCTCTGAGCAGAGCTGGAGCTCTGCCATCCTGGAGGCACAGTCGGCTCCAGCCAAGTAGGGCTTGAGCCAAACGAGGCTGGGCTGCCTCTTCTTCTCTCGAGGAGGCTCGCCTCCCCGCCAGCTGTTCACTCGGCTTCCAGGTGGGGGCGCTCTGCGCCTCCTGCAGGTCTGGGCTCAGGGGCTGCTTGCCCTGAGCTGGGGCTGTGGGCGGGAGCCCAGGCACGCAGGGGCAGGCCCCAACCAGCTGCACACGTCTCTGCTGGGGAGGAGAGCGCTAGGGAAGCTACGTGTGTGAGGCAGCTGCTGGGCGCCCAGGGAGTCAGCCTCCGGGTGTGCGTGGCTGCAGACCCCAGCCAGGGGCCCTGGGAACCTGGTGCACTCCGTGCGGCGCTGAGTCTTGGCGGCCAAGCAACCACTGGAGGAGCCCTGCACTAGCCCTTCCCTTCCCTCGCACAGAGCTCTCCCTGCTGGAGCCCTTGGCAGTGTGCAAGCCAGCGGACCCTAAGCCCTCCCCAAGGACGCCTGGGGCCTAGGTGCAAAGGCAAGGCAGGAGCGGAGCCGAGGCCAGGAAGGGCCAGTGGCGTCTCCCAGCCTTGCGCAGCCTGCTCCTTCCTGGGCAGGAAGCCTAGCAGAGAGGCAAGTCTGGGCAAGGCTCGCCCAGGGCAGAGCAGCCTCGCGCCAGCAACTCTGCCAGATCGGGCCTCTGAGCAGAGCTGGAGCTCTGCCGTCCTGGAGGCGCACTCGGCTCCAGCCAAGTAGGGCTTGAGCCAAACGAGGCTGGGCTGCCTCTTGTTCCCTCGAGGAGGCTCGCCTCCCCGCCAGGTGTTCACTCGGCTTCCAGGTGGGGGCGCTCTGCGCCTCCTGCAGGTCTTGGCTCAGGGGCTGCTTGCCCTGAGCTGGGGCTGTGGGCGGGAGCCCAGGCACGCAGGGGCAGGCCCCAACCAGCTGCACACGTCTCTGCTGGGGAGGAGAGCGCTAGGGAAGCTACGTGTGTGAGGCAGCTGCTGGGCGCCCAGGGAGTCAGCCTCCGGGTGTGCGTGGCTGCAGACCCCAGCCAGGGGCCCTGGGAACCTGGTGCACTCCGTGCGGCGCTGAGTCTGGGCGGCCAAGCAACCACTGGAGGAGCCCTGCACTAGCCCTTCCCTTCCTCGCACAGAGCTCTCCCTGCTGGAGCCCTTGGCAGTGTGCAAGCCAGCGGACCCTAAGCCCTCCCAAAGGACGCCTGGGGCCTAGGTGCAAAGGCAAGGCAGGAGCGAAGCTGAGGCCAGGAAGGCGCCAGTGGCGTCTCCCAGCCTCGCGCAGCCTGCTCCTTCCTGGGCAGGAAGCCTAGCAGCGAGGCAAGTCTGGGCAAGGCTCGCCCAGGGCAGAGCAGCCTCGCGCCAGCAACTCTGCCAGATCGGGCCTCTGAGCAGAGCTGGAGCTCTGCCATCCTGGAGGCACAGTCGGCTCCAGCCAAGTAGGGCTTGAGCCAAACGAGGCTGGGCTGCCTCTTCTTCCCTCGAGGAGGCTCGCCTCCCCGCCAGCTGTTCACTCGGCTTCCAGGTGGGGGCGCTCTGCGCCTCCTGCAGGTCTTGGCTCAGGGGCTGCTTGCCCTGAGCTGGGGCTGTGGGCGGGAGCCCAGGCACGCAGGGGCAGGCCCCAACCAGCTGCACACGTCTCTGCTGGGGAGGAGAGCGCTAGGGAAGCTACGTGTGTGAGGCAGCTGCTGGGCGCCCAGGGAGTCAGCCTCCGGGTGTGCGTGGCTGCAGACCCCAGCCAGGGGCCCTGGGAACCTGGTGCACTCCGTGCGGCGCTGAGTCTGGGCGGCCAAGCAACCACTGGAGGGGCCCTGCACTAGCCCTTCCCTTCCCTCGCACAGAGCTCTCCCTGCTGGAGCCCTTGGCAGTGTGCAAGCCAGCGGACCCTAAGCCCTCCCCAAGGACGCCTGGGGCCTAGGTGCAAAGGCAAGGCAGGAGCGGAGCTGAGGCCAGGAAGGCGCCAGTGGCGTCTCCCAGCCTCGCGCAGCCTGCTCCTTCCTGGGCAGGAAGCCTAGCAGGGAGGCAAGTCTGGGCAAGGCTCGCCCAGGGCAGAGCAGCCTCGCGCCAGCAACTCTGCCAGATCGGGCCTCTGAGCAGAGCTGGAGCTCTGCCATCCTGGAGGCACATTCGGCTCCTGCCAAGTAGGGCTTGAGCCAAACGAGGCTGGGCTGCCTCTTCTTCCCTCGAGGAGGCTCGCCTCCCCGCCAGCTGTTCACTCGGCTTCCAGGTGGGGGCGCTCTGCGCCTCCTGCAGGTCTTGGCTCAGGGGCTGCTTGCCCTGAGCTGGGGCTGTGGGCGGGAGCCCAGGCACGCAGGGGCAGGCCCCAACCAGCTGCACACGTCTCTGCTGGGGAGGAGAGCGCTAGGGAAGCTACGTGTGTGAGGCAGCTGCTGGGCCCCCAGGGAGTCACCCTCCGGGTGTGCGTGGCTGCAGACCCCAGCCAGGGGCCCTGGGAACCTGGTGCACTCCGTGCGGCGCTGAGTCTGGGCGGCCAAGCAACCACTGGAGGAGCCCTGCACTAGCCCTTCCCTTCCCTCGCACAGAGCTCTCCCTGCTGGAGCCCTTGGCAGTGTGCAAGCCAGCGGACCCTAAGCCCTCCCCAAGGACGCCTGGGGCCTAGGTGCAAAGGCAAGGCAGGAGCGGAGCCGAGGCCAGGAAGGGCCAGTGGCGTCTCCCAGCCTTGCGCAGCCTGCTCCTTCCTGGGCAGGAAGCCTAGCAGAGAGGCAAGTCTGGGCAAGGCTCGCCCAGGGCAGAGCAGCCTCGCGCCAGCAACTCTGCCAGATCGGGCCTCTGAGCAGAGCTGGAGCTCTGCCGTCCTGGAGGCGCACTCGGCTCCAGCCAAGTAGGGCTTGAGCCAAACGAGGCTGGGCTGCCTCTTGTTCCCTCGAGGAGGCTCGCCTCCCCGCCAGGTGTTCACTCGGCTTCCAGGTGGGGGCGCTCTGCGCCTCCTGCAGGTCTTGGCTCAGGGGCTGCTTGCCCTGAGCTGGGGCTGTGGGCGGGAGCCCAGGCACGCAGGGGCAGGCCCCAACCAGCTGCACACGTCTCTGCTGGGGAGGAGAGCGCTAGGGAAGCTACGTGTGTGAGGCAGCTGCTGGGCGCCCAGGGAGTCAGCCTCCGGGTGTGCGTGGCTGCAGACCCCAGCCAGGGGCCCTGGGAACCTGGTGCACTCCGTGCGGCGCTGAGTCTGGGCGGCCAAGCAACCACTGGAGGAGCCCTGCACTAGCCCTTCCCTTCCTCGCACAGAGCTCTCCCTGCTGGAGCCCTTGGCAGTGTGCAAGCCAGCGGACCCTAAGCCCTCCCAAAGGACGCCTGGGGCCTAGGTGCAAAGGCAAGGCAGGAGCGAAGCTGAGGCCAGGAAGGCGCCCGTGGCGTCTCCCAGCCTCGCGCAGCCTGCTCCTTCCTGGGCAGGAAGCCTAGCAGCGAGGCAAGTCTGGGCAAGGCTCGCCCAGGGCAGAGCAGCCTCGCGCCAGCAACTCTGCCAGATCGGGCCTCTGAGCAGAGCTGGAGCTCTGCCATCCTGGAGGCACATTCGGCTCCAGCCAAGTAGGGCTTGAGCCAAACGAGGCTGGGCTGCCTCTTCTTCCTTCGAGGAGGCTCGCCTCCCCACCAGCTGTTCACTCGGCTTCCAGGTGGGGGCGCTCTGCGCCTCCTGCAGGTCTTGGCTCAGGGGCTGCTTGCCCTGAGCTGGGGCTGTGGGCGGGAGCCCAGGCACGCAGGGGCAGGCCCCAACCAGCTGCACACGTCTCTGCTGGGGAGGAGAGCGCTAGGGAAGCTACGTGTGTGAGGCAGCTGCTGGGCGCCCAGGGAGTCAGCCTCCGGGTGTGTGTGGCTGCAGACCCCAGCCAGGGGCCCTGGGAACCTGGTGCACTCCGTGCGGCGCTGAGTCTGGGCGGCCAAGCAACCACTGGAGGAGCCCTGCACTAGCCCTTCCCTTCCCTCGCACAGAGCTCTCCTTGCTGGAGCCCTTGGCAGTGTGCAAGCCAGCGGACCCTAAGCCCTCCCCAAGGACGCCTGGGGCCTAGGTGCAAAGGCAAGGCAGGAGCGGAGCTGAGGCCAGGAAGGCGCCAGTGGCGTCTCCCAGCCTCGCGCAGCCTGCTCCTTCCTGGGCAGGAAGCCTAGCAGCGAGGCAAGTCTGGGCAAGGCTCGCCCAGGGCAGAGCAGCCTCGCGCCAGCAACTCTGCCAGATCGGGCCTCTGAGCAGAGCTGGAGCTCTGCCATCCTGGAGGCACATTCGGCTCCTGCCAAGTAGGGCTTGAGCCAAACGAGGCTGGGCTGCCTCTTCTTCCCTCGAGGAGGCTCGCCTCCCCGCCAGCTGTTCACTCGGCTTCCAGGTGGGGGCGCTCTGCGCCTCCTGCAGGTCTTGGCTCAGGGGCTGCTTGCCCTGAGCTGGGGCTGTGGGCGGGAGCCCAGGCACGCAGGGGCAGGCCCCAACCAGCTGCACACGTCTCTGCTGGGGAGGAGAGCGCTAGGGAAGCTACGTGTGTGAGGCAGCTGCTGGGCGCCCAGGGAGTCAGCCTCCGGGTGTGCGTGGCTGCAGACCCCAGCCAGGGGCCCTGGGAACCTGGTGCACTCCGTGCGGCGCTGAGTCTGGGCGGCCAAGCAACCACTGGAGGAGCCCTGCACTAGCCCTTCCCTTCCCTCGCACAGAGCTCTCCTTGCTGGAGCCCTTGGCAGTGTGCAAGCCAGCGGACCCTAAGCCCTCCCCAAGGACGCCTGGGGCCTAGGTGCAAAGGCAAGGCAGGAGCGGAGCTGAGGCCAGGAAGGCGCCAGTGGCGTCTCCCAGCCTCGCGCAGCCTGCTCCTTCCTCTGCAGGAAGCCTAGCAGCGAGGCAAGTCTGGGCAAGGCTCGCCCAGGGCAGAGCAGCCTCGCGCCAGCAACTCTGCCAGATCGGGCCTCTGAGCAGAGCTGGAGCTCTTCCATCCTGGAGGCACATTCGGCTCCTGCCAAGTAGGGCTTGAGCCAAACGAGGCTGGGCTGCCTCTTCTTCCCTCGAGGAGGCTCGCCTCCCCGCCAGCTGTTCACTCGGCTTCCAGGTGGGGGCGCTCTGCGCCTCCTGCAGGTCTTGGCTCAGGGGCTGCTTGCCCTGAGCTGGGGCTGTGGGCGGGAGCCCAGGCACGCAGGGGCAGGCCCCAACCAGCTGCACACGTCTCTGCTGGGGAGGAGAGCGCTAGGGAAGCTACGTGTGTGAGGCAGCTGCTGGGCGCCCAGGGAGTCAGCCTCCGGGTGTGCGTGGCTGCAGACCCCAGCCAGGGGCCCTGGGAACCTGGTGCACTCCGTGCGGCGCTGAGTCTGGGCGGCCAAGCAACCACTGGAGGAGCCCTGCACTAGCCCTTCCCTTCCCTCGCACAGAGCTCTCCCTGCTGGAGCCCTTGGCAGTGTGCAAGCCAGCGGACCCTAAGCCCTCCCCAAGGACGCCTGGGGCCTAGGTGCAAAGGCAAGGCAGGAGCGGAGCCGAGGCCAGGAAGGGCCAGTGGCGTCTCCCAGCCTTGCGCAGCCTGCTCCTTCCTGGGCAGGAAGCCTAGCAGAGAGGCAAGTCTGGGCAAGGCTCGCCCAGGGCAGAGCAGCCTCGCGCCAGCAACTCTGCCAGATCGGGCCTCTGAGCAGAGCTGGAGCTCTGCCGTCCTGGAGGCGCACTCGGCTCCAGCCAAGTAGGGCTTGAGCCAAACGAGGCTGGGCTGCCTCTTGTTCCCTCGAGGAGGCTCGCCTCCCCGCCAGCTGTTCACTCGGCTTCCAGGTGGGGGCGCTCTGCGCCTCCTGCAGGTCTTGGCTCAGGGGCTGCTTGCCCTGAGCTGGGGCTGTGGGCGGGAGCCCAGGCACGCAGGGGCAGGCCCCAACCAGCTGCACACGTCTCTGCTGGGGAGGAGAGCGCTAGGGAAGCTACGTGTGTGAGGCAGCTGCTGGGCGCCCAGGGAGTCAGCCTCCGGGTGTGCGTGGCTGCAGACCCCAGCCAGGGGCCCTGGGAACCTGGTGCACTCCGTGCGGCGCTGAGTCTGGGCGGCCAAGCAACCACTGGAGGAGCCCTGCACTAGCCCTTCCCTTCCCTCGCACAGAGCTCTGCCTGCTCTAGCCCTTGGCAGTGTGCAAGCCAGCGGACCCTAAGCCCTCTCCAAGGACGCCTGGGGCCTAGGTGCAAAGGCAAGGCAGGAGAGGAGCTGAGGCCAGGAAGGTGTCAGTGGCGTTTCCCAGCCTCGCGCAGCCTGCTCCTTCCTGGGCAGGAAGCCTAGCAGCGAGGCAAGTCTGGGCAAGGCTCGCCCAGGGCAGAGCAGCCTCGCGCCAGCAACTCTGCCAGATCGGGCCTCTGAGCAGAGCTGGAGCTCTGCCGTCCTGGACGCGCACTCGGCTCCAGCCAAGTAGGGCTTGAGCCAAACGAGGCTGGGCTGCCTCTTGTTCCCTCGAGGAGGCTCGCCTCCCCGCCAGCTGTTCACTCGGCTTCCAGGTGGGGGCGCTCTGCGCCTCCTGCAGGTCTTGGCTCAGGGGCTGCTTGCCCTGAGCTGGGGCTGTGGGCGGGAGCCCAGGCACGCAGGGGCAGGTCCCAACCAGCTGCACACGTCTCTGCTGGGGAGGAGAGCGCTAGGGAAGCTACGTGTGTGAGGCAGCTGCTGGGCGCCCAGGGAGTCAGCCTCCGGGTGTGCGTGGCTGCAGACCCCAGCCAGGGGCCCTGGGAACCTGGTGCACTCCGTGCGGCGCTGAGTCTGGGCGGCCAAGCAACCACTGGAGGAGCCCTGCACTAGCCCTTCCCTTCCCTCGCACAGAGCTCTCCCTGCTGGAGCCCTTGGCAGTGTGCAAGCCAGCGGACCCTAAGCCCTCCCCAAGGACGCCTGGGGCCTAGGTGCAAAGGCAAGGCAGGAGCGGAGCTGAGGCCAGGAAGGCGCCAGTGGCGTCTCCCAGCCTCGCGCAGCCTGCTCCTTCCTGGGCAGGAAGCCTAGCAGCGAGGCAAGTCTGGGCAAGGCTCGCCCAGGGCAGAGCAGCCTCGCGCCAGCAACTCTGCCAGATCGGGCCTCTGAGCAGAGCTGGAGCTCTGCCATCCTGGAGGCACAGTCGGCTCCAGCCAAGTAGGGCTTGAGCCAAACGAGGCTGGGCTGCCTCTTCTTCTCTCGAGGAGGCTCGCCTCCCCGCCAGCTGTTCACTCGGCTTCCAGGTGGGGGCGCTCTGCGCCTCCTGCAGGTCTGGGCTCAGGGGCTGCTTGCCCTGAGCTGGGGCTGTGGGCGGGAGCCCAGGCACGCAGGGGCAGGCCCCAACCAGCTGCACACGTCTCTGCTGGGGAGGAGAGCGCTAGGGAAGCTACGTGTGTGAGGCAGCTGCTGGGCGCCCAGGGAGTCAGCCTCCGGGTGTGTGTGGCTGCAGACCCCAGCCAGGGGCCCTGGGAACCTGGTGCACTCCGTGCGGCGCTGAGTCTGGGCGGCCAAGCAACCACTGGAGGAGCCCTGCACTAGCCCTTCCCTTCCCTCGCACAGAGCTCTGCCTGCTCTAGCCCTTGGCAGTGTGCAAGCCAGCGGACCCTAAGCCCTCTCCAAGGTCGCCTGGGGCCTAGGTGCAAAGGCAAGGCAGGAGAGGAGCTGAGGCCAGGAAGGTGTCAGTGGCGTCTCCCAGCCTCGCGCAGCCTGCTCCTTCCTGGGCAGGAAGCCTAGCAGCGAGGCAAGTCTGGGCAAGGCTCGCCCAGGGCAGAGCAGCCTCGCGCCAGCAACTCTGCCAGATCGGGCCTCTGAGCAGAGCTGGAGCTCTGCCGTCCTGGAGGCGCACTCGGCTCCAGCCAAGTAGGGCTTGAGCCAAACGAGGCTGGGCTGCCTCTTGTTCCCTCGAGGAGGCTCGCCTCCCCGCCAGCTGTTCACTCGGCTTCCAGGTGGGGGCGCTCTGCGCCTCCTGCAGGTCTTGGCTCAGGGGCTGCTTGCCCTGAGCTGGGGCTGTGGGCGGGAGCCCAGGCACGCAGGGGCAGGTCCCAACCAGCTGCACACGTCTCTGCTGGGGAGGAGAGCGCTAGGGAAGCTACGTGTGTGAGGCAGCTGCTGGGCGCCCAGGGAGTCAGCCTCCAGGTGTGCGTGGCTGAAGACCCCAGCCAGGGGCCCTGGGAACCTGGTGCACTCCGTGCGGCGCTGAGTCTGGGCGGCCAAGCAACCACTGGAGGAGCCCTGCACTAGCCCTTCCCTTCCCTCGCACAGAGCTCTCCCTGCTGGAGCCCTTGGCAGTGTGCAAGCCAGCGGACCCTAAGCCCTCCCCAAGGACGCCTGGGGCCTAGGTGCAAAGGCAAGGCAGGAGCGGAGCTGAGGCCAGGAAGGCGCCAGTGGCGTCTCCCAGCCTCGCGCAGCCTGCTCCTTCCTGGGCAGGAAGCCTAGCAGCGAGGCAAGTCTGGGCAAGGCTCGCCCAGGGCAGAGCAGCCTCGCGCCAGCAACTCTGCCAGATCGGGCCTCTGAGCAGAGCTGGAGCTCTGCCATCCTGGAGGCACATTCGGCTCCTGCCAAGTAGGGCTTGAGCCAAACGAGGCTGGGCTGCCTCTTCTTCCCTCGAGGAGGCTCGCCTCCCCGCCAGCTGTTCACTCGGCTTCCAGGTGGGGGCGCTCTGCGCCTCCTGCAGGTCTTGGCTCAGGGGCTGCTTGCCCTGAGCTGGGGCTGTGGGCGGGAGCCCAGGCACGCAGGGGCAGGCCCCAACCAGCTGCACACCTCTCTGCTGGGGAGGAGAGCGCTAGGGAAGCTACGTGTGTGAGGCAGCTGCTGGGCGCCCAGGGAGTCAGCCTCCGGGTGTGCGTGGCTGCAGACCCCAGCCAGGGGCCCTGGGAACCTGGTGCACTCCGTGCGGCGCTGAGTCTGGGCGGCCAAGCAACCACTGGAGGAGCCCTGCACTAGCCCTTCCCTTCCCTCGCACAGAGCTCTCCCTGCTGGAGCCCTTGGCAGTGTGCAAGCCGCGGACCCTAAGCCCTCCCCAAGGACGCCTGGGGCCTAGGTGCAAAGGCAAGGCAGGAGCGGAGCTGAGGCCAGGAAGGCGCCAGTGGCGTCTCCCAGCCTCGGGCAGCCTGCTCCTTTCTGGGCAGGAAGCCTAGCAGCGAGGCAAGTCTGGGCAAGGCTCGCCCAGGGCAGAGCAGCCTCGCGCCAGCAACTCTGCCAGATCGGGCCTCTGAGCAGAGCTGGAGCTCTGCCATCCTGGAGGCACATTCGGCTCCAGCCAAGTAGGGCTTGAGCCAAACGAGGCTGGGCTGCCTCTTGTTCCCTCGAGGAGGCTCGCCTCCCCGCCAGCTGTTCACTCGGCTTCCAGGTGGGGGCGCTCTGCGCCTCCTGCAGGTCTTGGCTCAGGGGCTGCTTGCCCTGAGCTGGGGCTGTGGGCGGGAGCCCAGGCACGCAGGGGCAGGCCCCAACCAGCTGCACACGTCTCTGCTGGGGAGGAGAGCGCTAGGGAAGCTACGTGTGTGAGGCAGCTGCTGGGCGCCCAGGGAGTCAGCCTCCGGGTGTGCGTGGCTGCAGACCCCAGCCAGGGGCCCTGGGAACCTGGTGCACTCCGTGCGGCGCTGAGTCTGGGCGGCCAAGCAACCACTGGAGGAGCCCTGCACTAGCCCTTCCCTTCCCTCGCACAGAGCTCTCCCTGCTGGAGCCCTTGGCAGTGTGCAAGCCAGCGGACCCTAAGCCCTCCCCAAGGACGCCTGGGGCCTAGGTGCAAAGGCAAGGCAGGAGCGGAGCCGAGGCCAGGAAGGGCCAGTGGCGTCTCCCAGCCTTGCGCAGCCTGCTCCTTCCTGGGCAGGAAGCCTAGCAGAGAGGCAAGTCTGGGCAAGGCTCGCCCAGGGCAGAGCAGCCTCGCGCCAGCAACTCTGCCAGATCGGGCCTCTGAGCAGAGCTGGAGCTCTGCCGTCCTGGAGGCGCACTCGGCTCCAGCCAAGTAGGGCTTGAGCCAAACGAGGCTGGGCTGCCTCTTGTTCCCTCGAGGAGGCTCGCCTCCCCGCCAGGAGTTCACTCGGCTTCCAGGTGGGGGCGCTCTGCGCCTCCTGCAGGTCTTGGCTCAGGGGCTGCTTGCCCTGAGCTGGGGCTGTGGGCGGGAGCCCAGGCACGCAGGGGCAGGCCCCAACCAGCTGCACACGTCTCTGCTGGGGAGGAGAGCGCTAGGGAAGCTACGTGTGTGAGGCAGCTGCTGGGCGCCCAGGGAGTCAGCCTCCGGGTGTGCGTGGCTGCAGACCCCAGCCAGGGGCCCTGGGAACCTGGTGCACTCCGTGCGGCGCTGAGTCTGGGCGGCCAAGCAACCACTGGAGGAGCCCTGCACTAGCCCTTCCCTTCCTCGCACAGAGCTCTCCCTGCTGGAGCCCTTGGCAGTGTGCAAGCCAGCGGACCCTAAGCCCTCCCAAAGGACGCCTGGGGCCTAGGTGCAAAGGCAAGGCAGGAGCGAAGCTGAGGCCAGGAAGGCGCCAGTGGCGTCTCCCAGCCTCGCGCAGCCTGCTCCTTCCTGGGCAGGAAGCCTAGCAGCGAGGCAAGTCTGGGCAAGGCTCGCCCAGGGCAGAGCAGCCTCGCGCCAGCAACTCTGCCAGATCGGGCCTCTGAGCAGAGCTGGAGCTCTGCCATCCTGGAGGCACAGTCGGCTCCAGCCAAGTAGGGCTTGAGCCAAACGAGGCTGGGCTGCCTCTTCTTCCCTCGAGGAGGCTCGCCTCCCCGCCAGCTGTTCACTCGGCTTCCAGGTGGGGGCGCTCTGCGCCTCCTGCAGGTCTTGGCTCAGGGGCTGCTTGCCCTGAGCTGGGGCTGTGGGCGGGAGCCCAGGCACGCAGGGGCAGGCCCCAACCAGCTGCACACGTCTCTGCTGGGGAGGAGAGCGCTAGGGAAGCTACGTGTGTGAGGCAGCTGCTGGGCGCCCAGGGAGTCAGCCTCCGGGTGTGTGTGGCTGCAGACCCCAGCCAGGGGCCCTGGGAACCTGGTGCACTCCGTGCGGCGCTGAGTCTGGGCGGCCAAGCAACCACTGGAGGAGCCCTGCACTAGCCCTTCCCTTCCCCTTCGCACAGAGCTCTCCCTGCTCTAGCCCTTGGCAGTGTGCAAGCCAGCGGACGCTAAGCCCTCTCCAAGGACGCCTGGGGCCTAGGTGCAAAGGCAAGGCAGGAGAGGAGCTGAGGCCAGGAAGGTGTCAGTGGCGTCTCCCAGCCTCGCGCAGCCGGCTCCTTCCTGGGCAGGAAGCCTAGCAGCGAGGCAAGTCTGGGCAAGGCTCGCCCAGGGCAGAGCAGCCTCGCGCCAGCAACTCTGCCAGATCGGGCCTCTGAGCAGAGCTGGAGCTCTGCCGTCCTGGAGGCGCACTCGGCTCCAGCCAAGTAGGGCTTGAGCCAAACGAGGCTGGGCTGCCTCTTGTTCCCTCGAGGAGGCTCGCCTCCCCGCCAGCTGTTCACTCGGCTTCCAGGTCGGGGCGCTCTGCGCCTCCTGCAGGTCTTGGCTCAGGGGCTGCTTGCCCTGAGCTGGGGCTGTGGGCGGGAGCCCAGGCACGCAGGGGCAGGCCCCAACCAGCTGCACACGTCTCTGCTGGGGAGGAGAGCGCTAGGGAAGCTACGTGTGTGAGGCAGCTGCTGGGCGCCCAGGGAGTCAGCCTCCGGGTGTGCGTGGCTGCAGACCCCAGCCAGGGGCCCTGGGAACCTGGTGCACTCCGTGCGGCGCTGAGTCTGGGCGGCCAAGCAACCACTGGAGGGGCCCTGCACTAGCCCTTCCCTTCCCTCGCACAGAGCTCTCCCTGCTGGAGCCCTTGGCAGTGTGCAAGCCAGCGGACCCTAAGCCCTCCCCAAGGACGCCTGGGGCCTAGGTGCAAAGGCAAGGCAGGAGCGGAGCTGAGGCCAGGAAGGCGCCAGTGGCGTCTACCAGCCTCGCGCAGCCTGCTCCTTCCTGGGCAGGAAGCCTAGCAGCGAGGCAAGTCTGGGCAAGGCTCGCCCAGGGCAGAGCAGCCTCGCGCCAGCAACTCTGCCAGATCGGGCCTCTGAGCAGAGCTGGAGCTCTGCCATCCTGGAGGCACATTCGGCTCCTGCCAAGTAGGGCTTGAGCCAAACGAGGCTGGGCTGCCTCTTCTTCCCTCGAGGAGGCTCGCCTCCCCGCCAGCTGTTCACTCGGCTTCCAGGTGGGGGCGCTCTGCGCCTCCTGCAGGTCTTGGCTCAGGGGCTGCTTGCCCTGAGCTGGGGCTGTGGGCGGGAGCCCAGGCACGCAGGGGCAGGCCCCAACCAGCTGCACACGTCTCTGCTGGGGAGGAGAGCGCTAGGGAAGCTACGTGTGTGAGGCAGCTGCTGGGCGCCCAGGGAGTCAGCCTCCGGGTGTGCGTGGCTGCAGACCCCAGCCAGGGGCCCTGGGAACCTGGTGCACTCCGTGCGGCGCTGAGTCTGGGCGGCCAAGCAACCACTGGAGGAGCCCTGCACTAGCCCTTCCCTTCCCTCGCACAGAGCTCTCCCTGCTGGAGCCCTTGGCAGTGTGCAAGCCAGCGGACCCTAAGCCCTCCCCAAGGACGCCTGGGGCCTAGGTGCAAAGGCAAGGCAGGAGCGAAGCTGAGGCCAGGAAGGCGCCAGTGGCGTCTCCCAGCCTCGCGCAGCCTGCTCCTTCCTGGGCAGGAAGCCTAGCAGCGAGGCAAGTCTGGGCAAGGCTCGCCCAGGGCAGAGCAGCCTCGCGCCAGCAACTCTGCCAGATCGGGCCTCTGAGCAGAGCTGGAGCTCTGCCATCCTGGAGGCACAGTCGGCTCCAGCCAAGTAGGGCTTGAGCCAAACGAGGCTGGGCTGCCTCTTCTTCCCTCGAGGAGGCTCGCCTCCCCGCCACCTGTTCACTCGGCTTCCAGGTGGGGGCGCTCTGCGCCTCCTGCAGGTCTTGGCTCAGGGGCTGCTTGCCCTGAGCTGGGGCTGTGGGCGGGAGCCCAGGCACGCAGGGGCAGGCCCCAACCAGCTGCACACGTCTCTGCTGGGGAGGAGAGCGCTAGGGAAGCTACGTGTGTGAGGCAGCTGCTGGGCGCCCAGGGAGTCAGCCTCCGGGTGTGCGTGGCTGCAGACCCCAGCCAGGGGCCCTGGGAACCTGGTGCACTCCGTGCGGCGCTGAGTCTGGGCGGCCAAGCAACCACTGGAGGGGCCCTGCACTAGCCCTTCCCTTCCCTCGCACAGAGCTCTCCCTGCTGGAGCCCTTGGCAGTGTGCAAGCCAGCGGACCCTAAGCCCTCCCCAAGGACGCCTGGGGCCTAGGTGCAAAGGCAAGGCAGGAGCGGAGCTGAGGCCAGGAAGGCGCCAGTGGCGTCTCCCAGCCTCGCGCAGCCTGCTCCTTCCTGGGCAGGAAGCCTAGCAGCGAGGCAAGTCTGGGCAAGGCTCGCCCAGGGCAGAGCAGCCTCGCGCCAGCAACTCTGCCAGATCGGGCCTCTGAGCAGAGCTGGAGCTCTGCCATCCTGGAGGCACATTCGGCTCCTGCCAAGTAGGGCTTCAGCCAAACGAGGCTGGGCTGCCTCTTCTTCCCTCGAGGAGGCTCGCCTCCCCGCCAGCTGTTCACTCGGCTTCCAGGTGGGGGCGCTCTGCGCCTCCTGCAGGTCTTGGCTCAGGGGCTGCTTGCCCTGAGCTGGGGCTGTGGGCGGGAGCCCAGGCACGCAGGGGCAGGCCCCAACCAGCTGCACACGTCTCTGCTGGGGAGGAGAGCGCTAGGGAAGCTACGTGTGTGAGGCAGCTGCTGGGCGCCCAGGGAGTCAGCCTCCGGGTGTGCGTGGCTGCAGACCCCAGCCAGGGGCCCTGGGAACCTGGTGCACTCCGTGCGGCGCTGAGTCTGGGCGGCCAAGCAACCACTGGAGGAGCCCTGCACTAGCCCTTCCCTTCCCTCGCACAGAGCTCTCCCTGCTGGAGCCCTTGGCAGTGTGCAAGCCAGCGGACCCTAAGCCCTCCCCAAGGACGCCTGGGGCCTAGGTGCAAAGGCAAGGCAGGAGCGGAGCCGAGGCCAGGAAGGGCCAGTGGCGTCTCCCAGCCTTGCGCAGCCTGCTCCTTCCTGGGCAGGAAGCCTAGCAGAGAGGCAAGTCTGGGCAAGGCTCGCCCAGGGCAGAGCAGCCTCGCGCCAGCAACTCTGCCAGATCGGGCCTCTGAGCAGAGCTGGAGCTCTGCCGTCCTGGAGGCGCACTCGGCTCCAGCCAAGTAGGGCTTGAGCCAAACGAGGCTGGGCTGCCTCTTGTTCCCTCGAGGAGGCTCGCCTCCCCGCCAGGTGTTCACTCGGCTTCCAGGTGGGGGCGCTCTGCGCCTCCTGCAGGTCTTGGCTCAGGGGCTGCTTGCCCTGAGCTGGGGCTGTGGGCGGGAGCCCAGGCACGCAGGGGCAGGCCCCAACCAGCTGCACACGTCTCTGCTGGGGAGGAGAGCGCTAGGGAAGCTACGTGTGTGAGGCAGCTGCTGGGCGCCCAGGGAGTCAGCCTCCGGGTGTGCGTGGCTGCAGACCCCAGCCAGGGGCCCTGGGAACCTGGTGCACTCCGTGCGGCGCTGAGTCTGGGCGGCCAAGCAACCACTGGAGGAGCCCTGCACTAGCCCTTCCCTTCCTCGCACAGAGCTCTCCCTGCTGGAGCCCTTGGCAGTGTGCAAGCCAGCGGACCCTAAGCCCTCCCCAAGGACGCCTGGGGCCTAGGTGCAAAGGCAAGGCAGGAGCGAAGCTGAGGCCAGGAAGGCGCCAGTGGCGTCTCCCAGCCTCGCGCAGCCGGCTCCTTCCTGGGCAGGAAGCCTAGCAGAGAGGCAAGTCTGGGCAAGGCTCGCCCAGGGCAGAGCAGCCTCGCGCCAGCAACTCTGCCAGATCGGGCCTCTGAGCAGAGCTGGAGCTCTGCCATCCTGGAGGCACAGTCGGCTCCAGCCAAGTAGGGCTTGAGCCAAACGAGGCTGGGCTGCCTCTTGTTCCCTCGAGGAGGCTCGCCTCCCCGCCAGCTGTTCACTCGTCTTCCAGGTGGGGGCGCTCTGCCCCTCCTGCATGTCTTGGCTCAGGGGCTGCTTGCCCTGAGCTGGGGCTGTGGGCGGGAGCCCAGGCACGCAGGGGCAGGCCCCAACCAGCTGCACACGTCTCTGCTGGGGAGGAGAGCGCTAGGGAAGCTACGTGTGTGAGGCAGCTGCTGGGCGCCCAGGGAGTCAGCCTCCGGGTGTGTGTGGCTGCAGACCCCAGCCAGGGGCCCTGGGAACCTGGTGCACTCCGTGCGGCGCTGAGTCTGGGCGGCCAAGCAACCACTGGAGGAGCCCTGCAATAGCCCTTCCCTTCCCTCGCACAGAGCTCTCCCTGCTCTAGCCCTTGGCAGTGTGCAAGCCAGCGGACCCTAAGCCCTCTCCAAGGACGCCTGGGGCCTAGGTGCAAAGGCAAGGCAGGAGAGGAGCTGAGGCCAGTAAGGTGTCAGTGGCGTCTCCCAGCCTCGCGCAGCCGGCTCCTTCCTGGGCAGGAAGCCTAGCAGCGAGGCAAGTCTGGGCAAGGCTCGCCCAGGGCAGAGCAGCCTCGCGCCAGCAACTCTGCCAGATCGGGCCTCTGAGCAGAGCTTTAGCTCTGCCGTCCTGGACGCGCACTCGGCTCCAGCCAAGTAGGGCTTGAGCCAAACGAGGCTGGGCTGCCTCTTCTTCCCTCGAGGAGGCTCGCCTCCCCGCCAGGTGTTCACTCGGCTTCCAGGTGGGGGCGCTCTGCGCCTCCTGCAGGTCTTGGCTCAGGGCTGCTTGCCCTGAGCTGGGGCTGTGGGCGGGAGCCCAGGCACGCAGGGGCAGGCCCCAACCAGCTGCACACGTCTCTGCTGGGGAGGAGAGCGCTAGGGAAGCTACGTGTGTGAGGCAGCTGCTGGGCGCCCAGGGAGTCAGCCTCCGGGTGTGCGTGGCTGCAGACCCCAGCCAGGGGCCCTGGGAACCTGGTGCACTCCGTGCGGCGCTGAGTCTGGGCGGCCAAGCAACCACTGGAGGAGCCCTGCACTAGCCCTTCCCTTCCCTCGCACAGAGCTCTCCCTGCTGGAGCCCTTGGCAGTGTGCAAGCCAGCGGACCCTAAGCCCTCCCCAAGGACGCCAGGGGCCTAGGTGCAAAGGCAAGGCAGGAGCGGAGCTGAGGCCAGGAAGGCGCCAGTGGCGTCTCCCAGCCTCGCGCAGCCTGCTCCTTCCTGGGCAGGAAGCCTAGCAGCGAGGCAAGTCTGGGCAAGGCTCGCCCAGGGCAGAGCAGCCTCGCGCCAGCAACTCTGCCAGATCAGGCCTCGGAGCAGAGCTGGAGCTCTGCCGTCCTGGAGGCGCACTGGGCTCCAGCCAAGTAGGGCTTGAGCCAAACGAGGCTGGGCTGCCTCTTCTTCCCTCGAGGAGGCTCGCCTCCCCGCCAGCTGTTCACTCGGCTTCCAGGTGGGGGCGCTCTGAGCCTCCTGCAGGTCTGGGCTCAGGGGCTGCTTGCCCTGAGCTGGGGCTGTGGGCGGGAGCCCAGGCCCGCAGGGGCAGGCCCCAACCAGCTGCACACGTCTCTGCTGGGGAGGAGAGCGCTAGGGAAGCTACGTGTGTGAGGCAGCTGCTGGGCGCCCAGGGAGTCAGCCTCCGAGTGTGCGTGGCTGCAGACCCCAGCCAGGGGCCCTAGGAACCTGGTGCACTCCGTGCGGCGCTGAGTCTGGGCGGCCAAGCAACCACTGGAGGAGCCCTGCACTAGCCCTTCCCTTCCCTCGCACAGAGCTCTCCCTGCTGGAGCCCTTGGCAGTGTGCAAGCCAGCGGACCCTAAGCCCTCCCCAAGGACGCCTGGGGCCTAGGTGCAAAGGCAAGGCAGGAGAGGAGCTGAGGCCAGGAAGGTGTCAGTGGCATCTCCAAGCCTCGCGCAGCCGGCTCCTTCCTGGGCAGGAAGCCTAGCAGCAAGGCAAGTCTGGGCAAGGCTCGCCCAGGGCAGAGCAGCCTCGCGCCAGCAACTCTGCCAGATCGGGCCTCTGAGCAGAGCTGGAGCTCTGCCGTCCTGGAGGCGCACTCGGCTCCAGCCAAGTAGGGCTTGAGCCAAACGAGGCTGGGCTGCCTCTTGTTCCCTCGAGGAGGCTCGCCTCCCCGCCAGGTGTTCACTCGGCTTCCAGGTGGGGGCGCTCTGCGCCTCCTGCAGGTCTTGGCTCAGGGGCTGCTTGCCCTGAGCTGGGGCTGTGGGCGGGAGCCCAGGCACGCAGGGGCAGGCCCCAACCAGCTGCACACGTCTCTGCTGGGGAGGAGAGCGCTAGGGAAGCTACGTGTGTGAGGCAGCTGCTGGGCGCCCAGGGAGTCAGCCTCCAGGTGTGCGTGGCTGCAGACCCCAGCCAGGGGCCCTGGGATCCTGGTGCACTCCGTGCGGCGCTGAGTCTGCGCGGCCAAGCAACCACTGGAGGAGCCCTGCACTAGCCCTTCCCTTCCTCGGACAGAGCTCTCCCTGCTGGAGCCCTTGGCAGTGTGCAAGCCAGCGGACCCTAAGCCCTCCCAAAGGACGCCTGGGGCCTAGGTGCAAAGGCAAGGCAGGAGCGAAGCTGAGGCCAGGAAGGCGCCAGTGGCGTCTCCCAGCCTCGCGCAGTCGGCTCCTTCCTGGGCAGGAAGCCTAGCAGTGAGGCAAGTCTGGGCAAAGCTCGCCCAGGGCAGAGCAGCCTCGCGCCAGCAACTCTGCCAGATCGGGCCTCTGAGCAGAGCTGGAGCTCTGCCATCCTGGAGGCACATTCGGCTCCAGCCAAGTAGGGTTTGAGCCAAACGAGGCTGGGCTGCCTCTTCTTCCCTCGAGGAGGCTCGCCTCCCCGCCAGCTGTTCACTCGGCTTCCAGGTGGGGGCGCTCTGCGCCTCCTGCAGGTCTTGGCTCAGGGGCTGCTTGCCCTGAGCTGGGGCTGTGGGCGGGAGCCCAGGCACGCAGGGGCAGGCCCCAACCAGCTGCACACGTCTCTGCTGGGGAGGAGAGCGCTAGGGAAGCTACGTGTGTGAGGCAGCTGCTGGGCGCCCAGGGAGTCAGCCTCCGGGTGTGCGTGGCTGCAGACCCCAGCCAGGGGCCCTGGGAACCTGGTGCACTCCGTGCGGCGCTGAGTCTGGGCGGCCAAGCAACCACTGGAGGAGCCCTGCACTAGCCCTTCCCTTCCCTCGCACAGAGCTCTCCCTGCTCTAGCCCTTGGCAGTGTGCAAGCCAGCGGACCCTAAGCCCTCTCCAAGGACTCCTGGGGCCTAGGTGCAAAGGCAAGGCAGGAGAGGAGCTGAGGCCAGGAAGGCGCCAGTGGCGTCTCCCAGCCTCGCGCAGCCGGCTCCTTCCTGGGCAGGAAGCCTAGCAGCGAGGCAAGTCTGGGCAAGGCTCGCCCAGGGCAGAGCAGCCTCGCGCCAGCAACTCTGCCAGATCGGGCCTCTGAGCAGAGCTGGAGCTCTGCCGTCCTGGAGGCGCACTCGGCTCCAGCCAAGTAGGGCTTGAGCCAAACGAGGCTGGGCTGCCTCTTGTTCCCTCGAGGAGGCTCGCCTCCCCGCCAGCTGTTCACTCGGCTTCCAGGTGGGGGCGCTCTGCGCCTCCTGCAGGTCTTGGCTCAGGGCTGCTTGCCCTGAGCTGGGGCTGTGGGCGGGAGCCCAGGCGCGCAGGGGCAGGTCCCAACCAGCTGCACACGTCTCTGCTGGGGAGGAGAGCGCTAGGGAAGCTACGTGTGTGAGGCAGCTGCTGGGCGCCCAGGGAGTCAGCCTCCAGGTGTGCGTGGCTGAAGACCCCAGCCAGGGGCCCTGGGAACCTGGTGCACTCCGTGCGGCGCTGAGTCTGGGCGGCCAAGCAACCACTGGAGGAGCCCTGCACTAGCCCTTCCCTTACCTCGCACAGAGCTCTCCCTGCTGGAGCCCTTGGCAGTGTGCAAGCCAGCGGACCCTAAGCCCTCCCAAGGACGCCTGGGGCCTAGGTGCAAAGGCAAGGCAGGAGCGGAGCTGAGGCCAGGAAGGCGCCAGTGGCGTCTCCCAGCCTCGCGCAGCCTGCTCCTTCCTGGGCAGGAAGCCTAGCAGCGAGGCAAGTCTGGGCAAGGCTCGCCCAGGGCAGAGCAGCCTCGCGCCAGCAACTCTGCCAGATCGGGCCTCTGAGCAGAGCTGGAGCTCTGCCATCCTGGAGGCACATTCGGCTCCTGCCAAGTAGGGCTTGAGCCAAACGAGGCTGGGCTGCCTCTTCTTCCCTCGAGGAGGCTCGCCTCCCCGCCAACTGTTCACTCGGCTTCCAGGTGGGGGCGCTCTGCGCCTCCTGCAGGTCTTGGCTCAGGGGCTGCTTGCCCTGAGCTGGGGCTGTGGGCGGGAGCCCAAACACGCAGGGGCAGGCCCCAACCAGCTGCACACGTCTCTGCTGGGGAGGAGAGCGCTAGGGAAGCTACGTGTGTGAGGCAGCTGCTGGGCGCCCAGGAGTCAGCCTCCGGGTGTGCGTGGCTGCAGACCCCAGCCAGGGGCCCTGGGAACCTGGTGCACTCCGTGCGGCGCTGAGTCTGGGCGGCCAAGCAACCACTGGAGGAGCCCTGCACTAGCCCTTCCCTTCCCTCGCACAGAGCTCTCCCTGCTGGAGCCCTTGGCAGTGTGCAAGCCAGCGGACCCTAAGCCCTCCCCAAGGACGCCTGGGGCCTAGGTGCAAAGGCAAGGCAGGAGCGGAGCTGAGGCCAGGAAGGCGCCAGTGGCGTCTCCCAGCCTCGCGCAGCCTGCTCCTTCCTGGGCAGGAAGCCTAGCAGCGAGGCAAGTCTGGGCAAGGCTCGCCCAGGGCAGAGCAGCCTCGCGCCAGCAACTCTGCCAGATCGGGCCTCTGAGCAGAGCTGGAGCTCTGCCATCCTGGAGGCACATTCGGCTCCTGCCAAGTAGGGCTTGAGCCAAACGAGGCTGGGCTGCCTCTTCTTCCCTCGAGGAGGCTCGCCTCCCCGCCAGCTGTTCACTCGGCTTCCAGGTGGGGGCGCTCTGCGCCTCCTGCAGGTCTTGGCTCAGGGGCTGCTTGCCCTGAGCTGGGGCTGTGGGCGGGAGCCCAGGCACGCAGGGGCAGGCCCCAACCAGCTGCACACGTCTCTGCTGGGGAGGAGAGCGCTAGGGAAGCTACGTGTGTGAGGCAGCTGCTGGGCGCCCAGGGAGTCAGCCTCCGGGTGTGCGTGGCTGCAGACCCCAGCCAGGGGCCCTGGGAACCTGGTGCACTCCGTGCGGCGCTGAGTCTGGGCGGCCAAGCAACCACTGGAGGAGCCCTGCACTAGCCCTTCCCTTCCCTCGCACAGAGCTCTCCCTGCTGGAGCCCTTGGCAGTGTGCAAGCCAGCGGACCCTAAGCCCTCCCCAAGGACGCCTGGGGCCTAGGTGCAAAGGCAAGGCAGGAGCGGAGCCGAGGCCAGGAAGGGCCAGTGGCGTCTCCCAGCCTTGAGCAGCCTGCTCCTTCCTGGGCAGGAAGCCTAGCAGAGAGGCAAGTCTGGGCAAGGCTCGCCCAGGGCAGAGCAGCCTCGCGCCAGCAACTCTGCCAGATCGGGCCTCTGAGCAGAGCTGGAGCTCTGCCGTCCTGGAGGCGCACTCGGCTCCAGCCAAGTAGGGCTTGAGCCAAACGAGGCTGGGCTGCCTCTTGTTCCCTCGAGGAGGCTCGCCTCCCCGCCAGCTGTTCACTCGGCTTCCAGGTGGGGGCGCTCTGCGCCTCCTGCAGGTCTTGGCTCAGGGGCTGCTTGCCCTGAGCTGGGGCTGTGGGCGGGAGCCCAGGCACGCAGGGGCAGGTCCCAAACAGCTGCACACGTCTCTGCTGGGGAGGAGAGCGCTAGGGAAGCTACGTGTGTGAGGCAGCTGCTGGGCGCCCAGGGAGTCAGCCTCCAGGTGTGCGTGGCTGAAGACCCCAGCCAGGGGCCCTGGGAACCTGGTGCACTCCGTGCGGCGCTGAGTCTGGGCGGCCAAGCAACCACTGGAGGAGCCCTGCACTAGCCCTTCCCTTCCCTCGCACAGAGCTCTCCCTGCTGGAGCCCTTGGCAGTGTGCAAGCCAGCGGACCCTAAGCCCTCCCCAAGGACGCCTGGGGCCTAGGTGCAAAGGCAAGGCAGGAGCGGAGCCGAGGCCAGGAAGGGCCTGTGGCGTCTCCCAGCCTTGCGCAGCCTGCTCCTTCCTGGGCAGGAAGCCTAGCAGAGAGGCAAGTCTGGGCAAGGCTCGCCCAGGGCAGAGCAGCCTCGCGCCAGCAACTCTGCCAGATCGGGCCTCTGAGCAGAGCTCGAGCTCTGCCGTCCTGGAGGCGCACTCGGCTCCAGCCAAGTAGGGCTTGAGCCAAACGAGGCTGGGCTGCCTCTTGTTCCCTCGAGGAGGCTCGCCTCCCCGCCAGGTGTTCACTCGGCTTCCAGGTGGGGGCGCTCTGCGCCTCCTGCAGGTCTTGGCTCAGGGGCTGCTTGCCCTGAGCTGGGGCTGTGGGCGGGAGCCCAGGCACGCAGGGGCAGGCCCCAACCAGCTGCACACGTCTCTGCTGGGGAGGAGAGCGCTAGGGAAGCTACGTGTGTGAGGCAGCTGCTGGGCGCCCAGGGAGTCAGCCTCCAGGTGTGCGTGGCTGCAGACCCCAGCCAGGGGCCCTGGGAACCTGGTGCACTCCGTGCGGCGCTGAGTCTGGGCGGCCAAGCAACCACTGGAGGAGCCCTGCACTAGCCCTTCCCTTCCTCGCACAGAGCTCTCCCTGCTGGAGCCCTTGGCAGTGTGCAAGCCAGCGGACCCTAAGCCCTCCCAAAGGACGCCTGGGGCCTAGGTGCAAAGGCAAGGCAGGAGCGAAGCTGAGGCCAGGAAGGCGCCAGTGGCGTCTCCCAGCCTCGCGCAGCCTGCTCCTTCCTGGGCAGGAAGCCTAGCAGCGAGGCAAGTCTGGGCAAGGCTCGCCCAGGGCAGAGCAGCCTCGCGCCAGCAACTCTGCCAGATCGGGCCTCTGAGCAGAGCTGGAGCTCTGCCATCCTGGAGGCACAGTCGGCTCCAGCCAAGTAGGGCTTGAGCCAAACGAGGCTGGGCTGCCTCTTCTTCCTCGAGGAGGCTCGCCTCCCCGCCAGCTGTTCACTCGGCTTCCAGGTGGGGGCGCTCTGCGCCTCCTGCAGGTCTTGGCTCAGGGGCTGCTTGCCCTGAGCTGGGGCTGTGGGCGGGAGCCCAGGCACGCAGGGGCAGGCCCCAACCAGCTGCACACGTCTCTGCTGGGGAGGAGAGCGCTAGGGAAGCTACGTGTGTGAGGCAGCTGCTGGGCGCCCAGGGAGTCAGCCTCCGGGTGTGTGTGGCTGCAGACCCCAGCCAGGGGCCCTGGGAACCTGGTGCACTCCGTGCGGCGCTGAGTCTGGGCGGCCAAGCAACCACTGGAGGAGCCCTGCACTAGCCCTTCCCTTCCCCTTCGCACAGAGCTCTCCCTGCTCTAGCCCTTGGCAGTGTGCAAGCCAGCGGACGCTAAGCCCTCTCCAAGGACGCCTGGGGCCTAGGTGCAAAGGCAAGGCAGGAGAGGAGCTGAGGCCAGGAAGGTGTCAGTGGCGTCTCCCAGCCTCGCGCAGCCGGCTCCTTCCTGGGCAGGAAGCCTAGCAGCGAGGCAAGTCTGGGCAAGGCTCGCCCAGGGCAGAGCAGCCTCGCGCCAGCAACTCTGCCAGATCGGGCCTCTGAGCAGAGCTGGAGCTCTGCCGTCCTGGAGGCGCACTCGGCTCCAGCCAAGTAGGGCTTGAGCCAAACGAGGCTGGGCTGCCTCTTGTTCCCTCGAGGAGGCTCGCCTCCCCTCCAGCTGTTCACTCGGCTTCCAGGTCGGGGCGCTCTGCGCCTCCTGCAGGTCTTGGCTCAGGGGCTGCTTGCCCTGAGCTGGGGCTGTGGGCGGGAGCCCAGGCACGCAGGGGCAGGCCCCAACCAGCTGCACACGTCTCTGCTGGGGAGGAGAGCGCTAGGGAAGCTACGTGTGTGAGGCAGCTGCTGGGCGCCCAGGGAGTCAGCCTCCGGGTGTGCGAGGCTGCAGACCCCAGCCAGGGGCCCTGGGAACCTGGTGCACTCCGTGCGGCGCTGAGTCTGGGCGGCCAAGCAACCACTGGAGGGGCCCTGCACTAGCCCTTCCCTTCCCTCGCACAGAGCTCTCCCTGCTGGAGCCCTTGGCAGTGTGCAAGCCAGCGGACCCTAAGCCCTCCCCAAGGACGCCTGGGGCCTAGGTGCAAAGGCAAGGCAGGAGCGGAGCTGAGGCCAGGAAGGCGCCAGTGGCGTCTCCCAGCCTCGCGCAGCCTGCTCCTTCCTGGGCAGGAAGCCTAGCAGCGAGGCAAGTCTGGGCAAGGCTCGCCCAGGGCAGAGCAGCCTCGCGCCAGCAACTCTGCCAGATCGGGCCTCTGAGCAGAGCTGGAGCTCTGCCATCCTGGAGGCACATTCGGCTCCTGCCAAGTAGGGCTTGAGCCAAACGAGGCTGGGCTGCCTCTTCTTCCCTCGAGGAGGCTCGCCTCCCCGCCAGCTGTTCACTCGGCTTCCAGGTGGGGGCGCTCTGCGCCTCCTGCAGGTCTTGGCTCAGGGGCTGCTTGCCCTGAGCTGGGGCTGTGGGCGGGAGCCCAGGCACGCAGGGGCAGGCCCCAACCAGCTGCACACGTCTCTGCTGGGGAGGAGAGCGCTAGGGAAGCTACGTGTGTGAGGCAGCTGCTGGGCGCCCAGGGAGTCAGCCTCCGGGTGTGCGTGGCTGCAGACCCCAGCCAGGGGCCCTGGGAACCTGGTGCACTCCGTGCGGCGCTGAGTCTGGGCGGCCAAGCAACCACTGGAGGAGCCCTGCACTAGCCCTTCCCTTCCCTCGCACAGAGCTCTCCCTGCTGGAGCCCTTGGCAGTGTGCAAGCCAGCGGACCCTAAGCCCTCCCCAAGGACGCCTGGGGCCTAGGTGCAAAGGCAAGGCAGGAGCGGAGCCGAGGCCAGGAAGGGCCAGTGGCGTCTCCCAGCCTTGCGCAGCCTGCTCCTTCCTGGGCAGGAAGCCTAGCAGAGAGGCAAGTCTGGGCAAGGCTCGCCCAGGGGCAGAGCAGCCTCGCGCCAGCAACTCTGCCAGATCGGGCCTCTGAGCAGAGCTGGAGCTCTGCCGTCCTGGAGGCGCACTCGGCTCCAGCCAAGTAGGGCTTGAGCCAAACGAGGCTGGGCTGCCTCTTGTTCCCTCGAGGAGGCTCGCCTCCCCGCCAGGTGTTCACTCGGCTTCCAGGTGGGGGCGCTCTGCGCCTCCTGCAGGTCTTGGCTCAGGGGCTGCTTGCCCTGAGCTGGGGCTGTGGGCGGGAGCCCAGGCACGCAGGGGCAGGCCCCAACCAGCTGCACACGTCTCTGCTGGGGAGGAGAGCGCTAGGGAAGCTACGTGTGTGAGGCAGCTGCTGGGCGCCCAGGGAGTCAGCCTCCGGGTGTGCGTGGCTGCAGACCCCAGCCAGGGGCCCTGGGAACCTGGTGCACTCCGTGCGGCGCTGAGTCTGGGCGGCCAAGCAACCACTGGAGGAGCCCTGCACTAGCCCTTCCCTTCCTCGCACAGAGCTCTCCCTGCTGGAGCCCTTGGCAGTGTGCAAGCCAGCGGACCCTAAGCCCTCCCCAAGGACGCCTGGGGCCTAGGTGCAAAGGCAAGGCAGGAGCGAAGCTGAGGCCAGGAAGGCGCCAGTGGCGTCTCCCAGCCTCGCGCAGCCTGCTCCTTCCTGGGCAGGAAGCCTAGCAGCGAGGCAAGTCTGGGCAAGG
The DNA here is from genome assembly GCF_042477335.2 of Ovis canadensis. NCBI lineage: Eukaryota > Metazoa > Chordata > Mammalia > Artiodactyla > Bovidae > Ovis > Ovis canadensis. The sequence continues at coordinate 8,078,394 of NC_091727.1, read as the reverse complement.
CTCGCCCAGGGCAGAGCAGCCTCGCGCCAGCAACTCTGCCAGATCGGGCCTCTGAGCAGAGCTGGAGCTCTGCCATCCTGGAGGCACAGTCGGCTCCAGCCAAGTAGGGCTTGAGCCAAACGAGGCTGGGCTGCCTCTTCTTCCCTCGAGGAGGCTCGCCTCCCCGCCAGCTGTTCACTCGGCTTCCAGGTGGGGGCGCTCTGCGCCTCCTGCAGGTCTTGGCTCAGGGGCTGCTTGCCCTGAGCTGGGGCTGTGGGCGGGAGCCCAGGCACGCAGGGGCAGGCCCCAACCAGCTGCACACGTCTCTGCTGGGGAGGAGAGCGCTAGGGAAGCTACGTGTGTGAGGCAGCTGCTGGGCGCCCAGGGAGTCAGCCTCCGGGTGTGCGTGGCTGCAGACCCCAGCCAGGGGCCCTGGGAACCTGGTGCACTCCGTGCGGCGCTGAGTCTGGGCGGCCAAGCAACCACTGGAGGGGCCCTGCACTAGCCCTTCCCTTCCCTCGCACAGAGCTCTCCCTGCTGGAGCCCTTGGCAGTGTGCAAGCCAGCGGACCCTAAGCCCTCCCCAAGGACGCCTGGGGCCTAGGTGCAAAGGCAAGGCAGGAGCGGAGCTGAGGCCAGGAAGGCGCCAGTGGCGTCTCCCAGCCTCGCGCAGCCTGCTCCTTCCTGGGCAGGAAGCCTAGCAGCGAGGCAAGTCTGGGCAAGGCTCGCCCAGGGCAGAGCAGCCTCGCGCCAGCAACTCTGCCAGATCGGGCCTCTGAGCAGAGCTGGAGCTCTGCCATCCTGGAGGCACATTCGGCTCCTGCCAAGTAGGGCTTGAGCCAAACGAGGCTGGGCTGCCTCTTCTTCCCTCGAGGAGGCTCGCCTCCCCGCCAGGTTTTCACTCGGCTTCCAGGTGGGGGCGCTCTGCGCCTCCTGCAGGTCTTGGCTCAGGGGCTGCTTGCCCTGAGCTGGGGCTGTGGGCGGGAGCCCAGGCACGCAGGGGCAGGCCCCAACCAGCTGCACACGTCTCTGCTGGGGAGGAGAGCGCTAGGGAAGCTACGTGTGTGAGGCAGCTGCTGGGCGCCCAGGGAGTCAGCCTCCGGGTGTGCGTGGCTGCAGACCCCAGCCAGGGGCCCTGGGAACCTGGTGCACTCCGTGCGGCGCTGAGTCTGGGCGGCCAAGCAACCACTGGAGGAGCCCTGCACTAGCCCTTCCCTTCCTCGCACAGAGCTCTCCCTGCTGGAGCCCTTGGCAGTGTGCAAGCCAGCGGACCCTAAGCCCTCCCAAAGGACGCCTGGGGCCTAGGTGCAAAGGCAAGGCAGGAGCGAAGCTGAGGCCAGGAAGGCGCCAGTGGCGTCTCCCAGCCTCGCGCAGCCTGCTCCTTCCTGGGCAGGAAGCCTAGCAGCGAGGCAAGTCTGGGCAAGGCTCGCCCAGGGCAGAGCAGCCTCGCGCCAGCAACTCTGCCAGATCGGGCCTCTGAGCAGAGCTGGAGCTCTGCCATCCTGGAGGCACAGTCGGCTCCAGCCAAGTAGGGCTTGAGCCAAACGAGGCTGGGCTGCCTCTTCTTCCCTCGAGGAGGCTCGCCTCCCCGCCAGCTGTTCACTCGGCTTCCAGGTGGGGGCGCTCTGCGCCTCCTGCAGGTCTTGGCTCAGGGGCTGCTTGCCCTGAGCTGGGGCTGTGGGCGGGAGCCCAGGCACGCAGGGGCAGGCCCCAACCAGCTGCACACGTCTCTGCTGGGGAGGAGAGCGCTAGGGAAGCTACGTGTGTGAGGCAGCTGCTGGGCGCCCAGGGAGTCAGCCTCCGGGTGTGTGTGGCTGCAGACCCCAGCCAGGGGCCCTGGGAACCTGGTGCACTCCGTGCGGCGCTGAGTCTGGGCGGCCAAGCAACCACTGGAGGAGCCCTGCACTAGCCCTTCCCTTCCCCTTCGCACAGAGCTCTCCCTGCTCTAGCCCTTGGCAGTGTGCAAGCCAGCGGACGCTAAGCCCTCTCCAAGGACGCCTGGGGCCTAGGTGCAAAGGCAAGGCAGGAGAGGAGCTGAGGCCAGGAAGGTGTCAGTGGCGTCTCCCAGCCTCGCGCAGCCGGCTCCTTCCTGGGCAGGAAGCCTAGCAGCGAGGCAAGTCTGGGCAAGGCTCGCCCAGGGCAGAGCAGCCTCGCGCCAGCAACTCTGCCAGATCGGGCCTCTGAGCAGAGCTGGAGCTCTGCCGTCCTGGAGGCGCACTCGGCTCCAGCCAAGTAGGGCTTGAGCCAAACGAGGCTGGGCTGCCTCTTGTTCCCTCGAGGAGGCTCGCCTCCCCGCCAGGTGTTCACTCGGCTTCCAGGTGGGGGCGCTCTGCGCCTCCTGCAGGTCTTGGCTCAGGGGCTGCTTGCCCTGAGCTGGGGCTGTGGGCGGGAGCCCAGGCACGCAGGGGCAGGCCCCAACCAGCTGCACACGTCTCTGCTGGGGAGGAGAGCGCTAGGGAAGCTACGTGTGTGAGGCAGCTGCTGGGCGCCCAGGGAGTCAGCCTCCAGGTGTGCGTGGCTGCAGACCCCAGCCAGGGGCCCTGGGATCCTGGTGCACTCCGTGCGGCGCTGAGTCTGCGCGGCCAAGCAACCACTGGAGGAGCCCTGCACTAGCCCTTCCCTTCCTCGGACAGAGCTCTCCCTGCTGGAGCCCTTGGCAGTGTGCAAGCCAGCGGACCCTAAGCCCTCCCAAAGGACGCCTGGGGCCTAGGTGCAAAGGCAAGGCAGGAGCGAAGCTGAGGCCAGGAAGGCGCCAGTGGCGTCTCCCAGCCTCGCGCAGTCGGCTCCTTCCTGGGCAGGAAGCCTAGCAGTGAGGCAAGTCTGGGCAAAGCTCGCCCAGGGCAGAGCAGCCTCGCGCCAGCAACTCTGCCAGATCGGGCCTCTGAGCAGAGCTGGAGCTCTGCCATCCTGGAGGCACATTCGGCTCCAGCCAAGTAGGGCTTGAGCCAAACGAGGCTGGGCTGCCTCTTCTTCCCTCGAGGAGGCTCGCCTCCCCGCCAGCTGTTCACTCGGCTTCCAGGTGGGGGCGCTCTGCGCCTCCTGCAGGTCTTGGCTCAGGGGCTGCTTGCCCTGAGCTGGGGCTGTGGGCGGGAGCCCAGGCACGCAGGGGCAGGCCCCAACCAGCTGCACACGTCTCTGCTGGGGAGGAGAGCGCTAGGGAAGCTACGTGTGTGAGGCAGCTGCTGGGCGCCCAGGGAGTCAGCCTCCGGGTGTGCGTGGCTGCAGACCCCAGCCAGGGGCCCTGGGAACCTGGTGCACTCCGTGCGGCGCTGAGTCTGGGCGGCCAAGCAACCACTGGAGGAGCCCTGCACTAGCCCTTCCCTTCCCTCGCACAGAGCTCTCCCTGCTCTAGCCCTTGGCAGTGTGCAAGCCAGCGGACCCTAAGCCCTCTCCAAGGACTCCTGGGGCCTAGGTGCAAAGGCAAGGCAGGAGAGGAGCTGAGGCCAGGAAGGCGCCAGTGGCGTCTCCCAGCCTCGCGCAGCCGGCTCCTTCCTGGGCAGGAAGCCTAGCAGCGAGGCAAGTCTGGGCAAGGCTCGCCCAGGGCAGAGCAGCCTCGCGCCAGCAACTCTGCCAGATCGGGCCTCTGAGCAGAGCTGGAGCTCTGCCGTCCTGGAGGCGCACTCGGCTCCAGCCAAGTAGGGCTTGAGCCAAACGAGGCTGGGCTGCCTCTTGTTCCCTCGAGGAGGCTCGCCTCCCCGCCAGCTGTTCACTCGGCTTCCAGGTGGGGGCGCTCTGCGCCTCCTGCAGGTCTTGGCTCAGGGGCTGCTTGCCCTGAGCTGGGGCTGTGGGCGGGAGCCCAGGCACGCAGGGGCAGGTCCCAACCAGCTGCACACGTCTCTGCTGGGGAGGAGAGCGCTAGGGAAGCTACGTGTGTGAGGCAGCTGCTGGGCGCCCAGGGAGTCAGCCTCCAGGTGTGCGTGGCTGAAGACCCCAGCCAGGGGCCCTGGGAACCTGGTGCACTCCGTGCGGCGCTGAGTCTGGGCGGCCAAGCAACCACTGGAGGAGCCCTGCACTAGCCCTTCCCTTACCTCGCACAGAGCTCTCCCTGCTGGAGCCCTTGGCAGTGTGCAAGCCAGCGGACCCTAAGCCCTCCCCAAGGACGCCTGGGGCCTAGGTGCAAAGGCAAGGCAGGAGCGGAGCTGAGGCCAGGAAGGCGCCAGTGGCGTCTCCCAGCCTCGCGCAGCCTGCTCCTTCCTGGGCAGGAAGCCTAGCAGCGAGGCAAGTCTGGGCAAGGCTCGCCCAGGGCAGAGCAGCCTCGCGCCAGCAACTCTGCCAGATCGGGCCTCTGAGCAGAGCTGGAGCTCTGCCATCCTGGAGGCACATTCGGCTCCTGCCAAGTAGGGCTTGAGCCAAACGAGGCTGGGCTGCCTCTTCTTCCCTCGAGGAGGCTCGCCTCCCCGCCAACTGTTCACTCGGCTTCCAGGTGGGGGCGCTCTGCGCCTCCTGCAGGTCTTGGCTCAGGGGCTGCTTGCCCTGAGCTGGGGCTGTGGGCGGGAGCCCAAACACGCAGGGGCAGGCCCCAACCAGCTGCACACGTCTCTGCTGGGGAGGAGAGCGCTAGGGAAGCTACGTGTGTGAGGCAGCTGCTGGGCGCCCAGGGAGTCAGCCTCCGGGTGTGCGTGGCTGCAGACCCCAGCCAGGGGCCCTGGGAACCTGGTGCACTCCGTGCGGCGCTGAGTCTGGGCGGCCAAGCAACCACTGGAGGAGCCCTGCACTAGCCCTTCCCTTCCCTCGCACAGAGCTCTCCCTGCTGGAGCCCTTGGCAGTGTGCAAGCCAGCGGACCCTAAGCCCTCCCCAAGGACGCCTGGGGCCTAGGTGCAAAGGCAAGGCAGGAGCGGAGCTGAGGCCAGGAAGGCGCCAGTGGCGTCTCCCAGCCTCGCGCAGCCTGCTCCTTCCTGGGCAGGAAGCCTAGCAGCGAGGCAAGTCTGGGCAAGGCTCGCCCAGGGCAGAGCAGCCTCGCGCCAGCAACTCTGCCAGATCGGGCCTCTGAGCAGAGCTGGAGCTCTGCCATCCTGGAGGCACATTCGGCTCCTGCCAAGTAGGGCTTGAGCCAAACGAGGCTGGGCTGCCTCTTCTTCCCTCGAGGAGGCTCGCCTCCCCGCCAGCTGTTCACTCGGCTTCCAGGTGGGGGCGCTCTGCGCCTCCTGCAGGTCTTGGCTCAGGGGCTGCTTGCCCTGAGCTGGGGCTGTGGGCGGGAGCCCAGGCACGCAGGGGCAGGCCCCAACCAGCTGCACACGTCTCTGCTGGGGAGGAGAGCGCTAGGGAAGCTACGTGTGTGAGGCAGCTGCTGGGCGCCCAGGGAGTCAGCCTCCGGGTGTGCGTGGCTGCAGACCCCAGCCAGGGGCCCTGGGAACCTGGTGCACTCCGTGCGGCGCTGAGTCTGGGCGGCCAAGCAACCACTGGAGGAGCCCTGCACTAGCCCTTCCCTTCCCTCGCACAGAGCTCTCCCTGCTGGAGCCCTTGGCAGTGTGCAAGCCAGCGGACCCTAAGCCCTCCCCAAGGACGCCTGGGGCCTAGGTGCAAAGGCAAGGCAGGAGCGGAGCCGAGGCCAGGAAGGGCCAGTGGCGTCTCCCAGCCTTGAGCAGCCTGCTCCTTCCTGGGCAGGAAGCCTAGCAGAGAGGCAAGTCTGGGCAAGGCTCGCCCAGGGCAGAGCAGCCTCGCGCCAGCAACTCTGCCAGATCGGGCCTCTGAGCAGAGCTGGAGCTCTGCCGTCCTGGAGGCGCACTCGGCTCCAGCCAAGTAGGGCTTGAGCCAAACGAGGCTGGGCTGCCTCTTGTTCCCTCGAGGAGGCTCGCCTCCCCGCCAGCTGTTCACTCGGCTTCCAGGTGGGGGCGCTCTGCGCCTCCTGCAGGTCTTGGCTCAGGGGCTGCTTGCCCTGAGCTGGGGCTGTGGGCGGGAGCCCAGGCACGCAGGGGCAGGTCCCAAACAGCTGCACACGTCTCTGCTGGGGAGGAGAGCGCTAGGGAAGCTACGTGTGTGAGGCAGCTGCTGGGCGCCCAGGGAGTCAGCCTCCAGGTGTGCGTGGCTGAAGACCCCAGCCAGGGGCCCTGGGAACCTGGTGCACTCCGTGCGGCGCTGAGTCTGGGCGGCCAAGCAACCACTGGAGGAGCCCTGCACTAGCCCTTCCCTTACCTCGCACAGAGCTCTCCCTGCTGGAGCCCTTGGCAGTGTGCAAGCCAGCGGACCCTAAGCCCTCCCCAAGGACGCCTGGGGCCTAGGTGCAAAGGCAAGGCAGGAGCGGAGCTGAGGCCAGGAAGGCGCCAGTGGCGTCTCCCAGCCTCGCGCAGCCTGCTCCTTCCTGGGCAGGAAGCCTAGCAGCGAGGCAAGTCTGGGCAAGGCTCGCCCAGGGCAGAGCAGCCTCGCGCCAGCAACTCTGCCAGATCGGGCCTCTGAGCAGAGCTGGAGCTCTGCCATCCTGGAGGCACATTCGGCTCCTGCCAAGTAGGGCTTGAGCCAAACGAGGCTGGGCTGCCTCTTCTTCCCTCGAGGAGGCTCGCCTCCCCGCCAGCTGTTCACTCGGCTTCCAGGTGGGGGCGCTCTGCGCCTCCTGCAGGTCTTGGCTCAGGGGCTGCTTGCCCTGAGCTGGGGCTGTGGGCGGGAGCCCAGGCACGCAGGGGCAGGCCCCAACCAGCTGCACACGTCTCTGCTGGGGAGGAGAGCGCTAGGGAAGCTACGTGTGTGAGGCAGCTGCTGGGCGCCCAGGGAGTCAGCCTCCGGGTGTGCGTGGCTGCAGACCCCAGCCAGGGGCCCTGGGAACCTGGTGCACTCCGTGCGGCGCTGAGTCTGGGCGGCCAAGCAACCACTGGAGGAGCCCTGCACTAGCCCTTCCCTTCCCTCGCACAGAGCTCTCCCTGCTGGAGCCCTTGGCAGTGTGCAAGCCAGCGGACCCTAAGCCCTCCCCAAGGACGCCTGGGGCCTAGGTGCAAAGGCAAGGCAGGAGCGGAGCTGAGGCCAGGAAGGCGCCAGTGGCGTCTCCCAGCCTCGCGCAGCCTGCTCCTTCCTGGGCAGGAAGCCTAGCAGCGAGGCAAGTCTGGGCAAGGCTCGCCCAGGGCAGAGCAGCCTCGCGCCAGCAACTCTGCCAGATCGGGCCTCTGAGCAGAGCTGGAGCTCTGCCATCCTGGAGGCACATTCGGCTCCTGCCAAGTAGGGCTTGAGCCAAACGAGGCTGGGCTGCCTCTTCTTCCCTCGAGGAGGCTCGCCTCCCCGCCAGCTGTTCACTCGGCTTCCAGGTGGGGGCGCTCTGCGCCTCCTGCAGGTCTTGGCTCAGGGGCTGCTTGCCCTGAGCTGGGGCTGTGGGCGGGAGCCCAGGCACGCAGGGGCAGGCCCCAACCAGCTGCACACGTCTCTGCTGGGGAGGAGAGCGCTAGGGAAGCTACGTGTGTGAGGCAGCTGCTGGGCGCCCAGGGAGTCAGCCTCCGGGTGTGCGTGGCTGCAGACCCCAGCCAGGGGCCCTGGGAACCTGGTGCACTCCATGCGGCGCTGAGTCTGGGCGGCCAAGCAACCACTGGAGGAGCCCTGCACTAGCCCTTCCCTTCCCTCGCACAGAGCTCTCCCTGCTGGAGCCCTTGGCAGTGTGCAAGCCAGCGGACCCTAAGCCCTCCCCAAGGACGCCTGGGGCCTAGGTGCAAAGGCAAGGCAGGAGCGGAGCCGAGGCCAGGAAGGGCCTGTGGCGTCTCCCAGCCTTGCGCAGCCTGCTCCTTCCTGGGCAGGAAGCCTAGCAGAGAGGCAAGTCTGGGCAAGGCTCGCCCAGGGCAGAGCAGCCTCGCGCCAGCAACTCTGCCAGATCGGGCCTCTGAGCAGAGCTCGAGCTCTGCCGTCCTGGAGGCGCACTCGGCTCCAGCCAAGTAGGGCTTGAGCCAAACGAGGCTGGGCTGCCTCTTGTTCCCTCGAGGAGGCTCGCCTCCCCGCCAGGTGTTCACTCGGCTTCCAGGTGGGGGCGCTCTGCGCCTCCTGCAGGTCTTGGCTCAGGGGCTGCTTGCCCTGAGCTGGGGCTGTGGGCGGGAGCCCAGGCACGCAGGGGCAGGCCCCAACCAGCTGCACACGTCTCTGCTGGGGAGGAGAGCGCTAGGGAAGCTACGTGTGTGAGGCAGCTGCTGGGCGCCCAGGGAGTCAGCCTCCAGGTGTGCGTGGCTGCAGACCCCAGCCAGGGGCCCTGGGAACCTGGTGCACTCCGTGCGGCGCTGAGTCTGGGCGGCCAAGCAACCACTGGAGGAGCCCTGCACTAGCCCTTCCCTTCCTCGCACAGAGCTCTCCCTGCTGGAGCCCTTGGCAGTGTGCAAGCCAGCGGACCCTAAGCCCTCCCAAAGGACGCCTGGGGCCTAGGTGCAAAGGCAAGGCAGGAGCGAAGCTGAGGCCAGGAAGGCGCCAGTGGCGTCTCCCAGCCTCGCGCAGCCTGCTCCTTCCTGGGCAGGAAGCCTAGCAGCGAGGCAAGTCTGGGCAAGGCTCGCCCAGGGCAGAGCAGCCTCGCGCCAGCAACTCTGCCAGATCGGGCCTCTGAGCAGAGCTGGAGCTCTGCCATCCTGGAGGCACAGTCGGCTCCAGCCAAGTAGGGCTTGAGCCAAACGAGGCTGGGCTGCCTCTTCTTCCCTCGAGGAGGCTCGCCTCCCCGCCAGCTGTTCACTCGGCTTCCAGGTGGGGGCGCTCTGCGCCTCCTGCAGGTCTTGGCTCAGGGGCTGCTTGCCCTGAGCTGGGGCTGTGGGCGGGAGCCCAGGCACGCAGGGGCAGGCCCCAACCAGCTGCACACGTCTCTGCTGGGGAGGAGAGCGCTAGGGAAGCTACGTGTGTGAGGCAGCTGCTGGGCGCCCAGGGAGTCAGCCTCCGGGTGTGTGTGGCTGCAGACCCCAGCCAGGGGCCCTGGGAACCTGGTGCACTCCGTGCGGCGCTGAGTCTGGGCGGCAAGCAACCACTGGAGGAGCCCTGCACTAGCCCTTCCCTTCCCCTTCGCACAGAGCTCTCCCTGCTCTAGCCCTTGGCAGTGTGCAAGCCAGCGGACGCTAAGCCCTCTCCAAGGACGCCTGGGGCCTAGGTGCAAAGGCAAGGCAGGAGAGGAGCTGAGGCCAGGAAGGTGTCAGTGGCGTCTCCCAGCCTCGCGCAGCCGGCTCCTTCCTGGGCAGGAAGCCTAGCAGCGAGGCAAGTCTGGGCAAGGCTCGCCCAGGGCAGAGCAGCCTCGCGCCAGCAACTCTGCCAGATCGGGCCTCTGAGCAGAGCTGGAGCTCTGCCGTCCTGGAGGCGCACTCGGCTCCAGCCAAGTAGGGCTTGAGCCAAACGAGGCTGGGCTGCCTCTTGTTCCCTCGAGGAGGCTCGCCTCCCCTCCAGCTGTTCACTCGGCTTCCAGGTCGGGGCGCTCTGCGCCTCCTGCAGGTCTTGGCTCAGGGGCTGCTTGCCCTGAGCTGGGGCTGTGGGCGGGAGCCCAGGCACGCAGGGGCAGGCCCCAACCAGCTGCACACGTCTCTGCTGGGGAGGAGAGCGCTAGGGAAGCTACGTGTGTGAGGCAGCTGCTGGGCGCCCAGGGAGTCAGCCTCCGGGTGTGCGAGGCTGCAGACCCCAGCCAGGGGCCCTGGGAACCTGGTGCACTCCGTGCGGCGCTGAGTCTGGGCGGCCAAGCAACCACTGGAGGGGCCCTGCACTAGCCCTTCCCTTCCCTCGCACAGAGCTCTCCCTGCTGGAGCCCTTGGCAGTGTGCAAGCCAGCGGACCCTAAGCCCTCCCCAAGGACGCCTGGGGCCTAGGTGCAAAGGCAAGGCAGGAGCGGAGCTGAGGCCAGGAAGGCGCCAGTGGCGTCTCCCAGCCTCGCGCAGCCTGCTCCTTCCTGGGCAGGAAGCCTAGCAGCGAGGCAAGTCTGGGCAAGGCTCGCCCAGGGCAGAGCAGCCTCGCGCCAGCAACTCTGCCAGATCGGGCCTCTGAGCAGAGCTGGAGCTCTGCCATCCTGGAGGCACATTCGGCTCCTGCCAAGTAGGGCTTGAGCCAAACGAGGCTGGGCTGCCTCTTCTTCCCTCGAGGAGGCTCGCCTCCCCGCCAGCTGTTCACTCGGCTTCCAGGTGGGGGCGCTCTGCGCCTCCTGCAGGTCTTGGCTCAGGGGCTGCTTGCCCTGAGCTGGGGCTGTGGGCGGGAGCCCAGGCACGCAGGGGCAGGCCCCAACCAGCTGCACACGTCTCTGCTGGGGAGGAGAGCGCTAGGGAAGCTACGTGTGTGAGGCAGCTGCTGGGCGCCCAGGGAGTCAGCCTCCGGGTGTGCGTGGCTGCAGACCCCAGCCAGGGGCCCTGGGAACCTGGTGCACTCCGTGCGGCGCTGAGTCTGGGCGGCCAAGCAACCACTGGAGGAGCCCTGCACTAGCCCTTCCCTTCCCTCGCACAGAGCTCTCCCTGCTGGAGCCCTTGGCAGTGTGCAAGCCAGCGGACCCTAAGCCCTCCCCAAGGACGCCTGGGGCCTAGGTGCAAAGGCAAGGCAGGAGCGGAGCCGAGGCCAGGAAGGGCCAGTGGCGTCTCCCAGCCTTGCGCAGCCTGCTCCTTCCTGGGCAGGAAGCCTAGCAGAGAGGCAAGTCTGGGCAAGGCTCGCCCAGGGCAGAGCAGCCTCGCGCCAGCAACTCTGCCAGATCGGGCCTCTGAGCAGAGCTGGAGCTCTGCCGTCCTGGAGGCGCACTCGGCTCCAGCCAAGTAGGGCTTGAGCCAAACGAGGCTGGGCTGCCTCTTCTTCCCTCGAGGAGGCTCGCCTCCCCGCCAGCTGTTCACTCGGCTTCCAGGTGGGGGCGCTCTGCGCCTCCTGCAGGTCTTGGCTCAGGGGCTGCTTGCCCTGAGCTGGGGCTGTGGGCGGGAGCCCAGGCACGCAGGGGCAGGCCCCAACCAGCTGCACACGTCTCTGCTGGGGAGGAGAGCGCTAGGGAAGCTACGTGTGTGAGGCAGCTGCTGGGCGCCCAGGGAGTCAGCCTCCGGGTGTGCGTGGCTGCAGACCCCAGCCAGGGGCCCTGGGAACCTGGTGCACTCCGTGCGGCGCTGAGTCTGGGCGGCCAAGCAACCACTGGAGGAGCCCTGCACTAGCCCTTCCCTTCCTCGCACAGAGCTCTCCCTGCTGGAGCCCTTGGCAGTGTGCAAGCCAGCGGACCCTAAGCCCTCCCAAAGGACGCCTGGGGCCTAGGTGCAAAGGCAAGGCAGGAGCGAAGCTGAGGCCAGGAAGGCGCCAGTGGCGTCTCCCAGCCTCGCGCAGCCTGCTCCTTCCTGGGCAGGAAGCCTAGCAGCGAGGCAAGTCTGGGCAAGGCTCGCCCAGGGCAGAGCAGCCTCGCGCCAGCAACTCTGCCAGATCGGGCCTCTGAGCAGAGCTGGAGCTCTGCCATCCTGGAGGCACAGTCGGCTCCAGCCAAGTAGGGCTTGAGCCAAACGAGGCTGGGCTGCCTCTTCTTCCCTCGAGGAGGCTCGCCTCCCCGCCAGCTGTTCACTCGGCTTCCAGGTGGGGGCGCTCTGCGCCTCCTGCAGGTCTTGGCTCAGGGGCTGCTTGCCCTGAGCTGGGGCTGTGGGCGGGAGCCCAGGCACGCAGGGGCAGGCCCCAACCAGCTGCACACGTCTCTGCTGGGGAGGAGAGCGCTAGGGAAGCTACGTGTGTGAGGCAGCTGCTGGGCGCCCAGGGAGTCAGCCTCCGGGTGTGCGTGGCTGCAGACCCCAGCCAGGGGCCCTGGGAACCTGGTGCACTCCGTGCGGCGCTGAGTCTGGGCGGCCAAGCAACCACTGGAGGGGCCCTGCACTAGCCCTTCCCTTCCCTCGCACAGAGCTCTCCCTGCTGGAGCCCTTGGCAGTGTGCAAGCCAGCGGACCCTAAGCCCTCCCCAAGGACGCCTGGGGCCTAGGTGCAAAGGCAAGGCAGGAGCGGAGCTGAGGCCAGGAAGGCGCCAGTGGCGTCTCCCAGCCTCGCGCAGCCTGCTCCTTCCTGGGCAGGAAGCCTAGCAGCGAGGCAAGTCTGGGCAAGGCTCGCCCAGGGCAGAGCAGCCTCGCGCCAGCAACTCTGCCAGATCGGGCCTCTGAGCAGAGCTGGAGCTCTGCCATCCTGGAGGCACATTCGGCTCCTGCCAAGTAGGGCTTGAGCCAAACGAGGCTGGGCTGCCTCTTGTTCCCTCGAGGAGGCTCGCCTCCCCGCCAGGTTTTCACTCGGCTTCCAGGTGGGGGCGCTCTGCGCCTCCTGCAGGTCTTGGCTCAGGGGCTGCTTGCCCTGAGCTGGGGCTGTGGGCGGGAGCCCAGGCACGCAGGGGCAGGCCCCAACCAGCTGCACACGTCTCTGCTGGGGAGGAGAGCGCTAGGGAAGCTACGTGTGTGAGGCAGCTGCTGGGCGCCCAGGGAGTCAGCCTCCGGGTGTGCGTGGCTGCAGACCCCAGCCAGGGGCCCTGGGAACCTGGTGCACTCCGTGCGGCGCTGAGTCTGGGCGGCCAAGCAACCACTGGAGGAGCCCTGCACTAGCCCTTCCCTTCCTCGCACAGAGCTCTCCCTGCTGGAGCCCTTGGCAGTGTGCAAGCCAGCGGACCCTAAGCCCTCCCAAAGGACGCCTGGGGCCTAGGTGCAAAGGCAAGGCAGGAGCGAAGCTGAGGCCAGGAAGGCGCCAGTGGCGTCTCCCAGCCTCGCGCAGCCTGCTCCTTCCTGGGCAGGAAGCCTAGCAGCGAGGCAAGTCTGGGCAAGGCTCGCCCAGGGCAGAGCAGCCTCGCGCCAGCAACTCTGCCAGATCGGGCCTCTGAGCAGAGCTGGAGCTCTGCCATCCTGGAGGCACAGTCGGCTCCAGCCAAGTAGGGCTTGAGCCAAACGAGGCTGGGCTGCCTCTTCTTCCCTCGAGGAGGCTCGCCTCCCCGCCAGCTGTTCACTCGGCTTCCAGGTGGGGGCGCTCTGCGCCTCCTGCAGGTCTTGGCTCAGGGGCTGCTTGCCCTGAGCTGGGGCTGTGGGCGGGAGCCCAGGCACGCAGGGGCAGGCCCCAACCAGCTGCACACGTCTCTGCTGGGGAGGAGAGCGCTAGGGAAGCTACGTGTGTGAGGCAGCTGCTGGGCGCCCAGGGAGTCAGCCTCCGGGTGTGTGTGGCTGCAGACCCCAGCCAGGGGCCCTGGGAACCTGGTGCACTCCGTGCGGCGCTGAGTCTGGGCGGCCAAGCAACCACTGGAGGAGCCCTGCACTAGCCCTTCCCTTCCCCTTCGCACAGAGCTCTCCCTGCTCTAGCCCTTGGCAGTGTGCAAGCCAGCGGACGCTAAGCCCTCTCCAAGGACGCCTGGGGCCTAGGTGCAAAGGCAAGGCAGGAGAGGAGCTGAGGCCAGGAAGGTGTCAGTGGCGTCTCCCAGCCTCGCGCAGCCGGCTCCTTCCTGGGCAGGAAGCCTAGCAGCGAGGCAAGTCTGGGCAAGGCTCGCCCAGGGCAGAGCAGCCTCGCGCCAGCAACTCTGCCAGATCGGGCCTCTGAGCAGAGCTGGAGCTCTGCCGTCCTGGAGGCGCACTCGGCTCCAGCCAAGTAGGGCTTGAGCCAAACGAGGCTGGGCTGCCTCTTGTTCCCTCGAGGAGGCTCGCCTCCCCGCCAGGTGTTCACTCGGCTTCCAGGTGGGGGCGCTCTGCGCCTCCTGCAGGTCTTGGCTCAGGGGCTGCTTGCCCTGAGCTGGGGCTGTGGGCGGGAGCCCAGGCACGCAGGGGCAGGCCCCAACCAGCTGCACACGTCTCTGCTGGGGAGGAGAGCGCTAGGGAAGCTACGTGTGTGAGGCAGCTGCTGGGCGCCCAGGGAGTCAGCCTCCGGGTGTGCGTGGCTGCAGACCCCAGCCAGGGGCCCTGGGAACCTGGTGCACTCCGTGCGGCGCTGAGTCTGGGCGGCCAAGCAACCACTGGAGGGGCCCTGCACTAGCCCTTCCCTTCCCTCGCACAGAGCTCTCCCTGCTGGAGCCCTTGGCAGTGTGCAAGCCAGCGGACCCTAAGCCCTCCCCAAGGACGCCTGGGGCCTAGGTGCAAAGGCAAGGCAGGAGCGGAGCTGAGGCCAGGAAGGCGCCAGTGGCGTCTCCCAGCCTCGCGCAGCCTGCTCCTTCCTGGGCAGGAAGCCTAGCAGCGAGGCAAGTCTGGGCAAGGCTCGCCCAGGGCAGAGCAGCCTCGCGCCAGCAACTCTGCCAGATCGGACCTCTGAGCAGAGCTGGAGCTCTGCCATCCTGGAGGCACATTCGGCTCCTGCCAAGTAGGGCTTGAGCCAAACGAGGCTGGGCTGCCTCTTCTTCCCTCGAGGAGGCTCGCCTCCCCGCCAGCTGTTCACTCGGCTTCCAGGTGGGGGCGCTCTGCGCCTCCTGCAGGTCTTGGCTCAGGGGCTGCTTGCCCTGAGCTGGGGCTGTGGGCGGGAGCCCAGGCACGCAGGGGCAGGCCCCAACCAGCTGCACACGTCTCTGCTGGGGAGGAGAGCGCTAGGGAAGCTACGTGTGTGAGGCAGCTGCTGGGCGCCCAGGGAGTCAGCCTCCGGGTGTGCGTGGCTGCAGACCCCAGCCAGGGGCCCTGGGAACCTGGTGCACTCCGTGCGGCGCTGAGTCTGGGCGGCCAAGCAACCACTGGAGGAGCCCTGCACTAGCCCTTCCCTTCCCTCGCACAGAGCTCTCCCTGCTGGAGCCCTTGGCAGTGTGCAAGCCAGCGGACCCTAAGCCCTCCCCAAGGACGCCTGGGGCCTAGGTGCAAAGGCAAGGCAGGAGCGGAGCCGAGGCCAGGAAGGGCCAGTGGCGTCTCCCAGCCTTGTGCAGCCTGCTCCTTCCTGGGCAGGAAGCCTAGCAGAGAGGCAAGTCTGGGCAAGGCTCGCCCAGGGCAGAGCAGCCTCGCGCCAGCAACTCTGCCAGATCGGGCCTCTGAGCAGAGCTGGAGCTCTGCCGTCCTGGAGGCGCACTCGGCTCCAGCCAAGTAGGGCTTGAGCCAAACGAGGCTGGGCTGCCTCTTGTTCCCTCGAGGAGGCTCGCCTCCCCGCCAGGTGTTCACTCGGCTTCCAGGTGGGGGCGCTCTGCGCCTCCTGCAGGTCTTGGCTCAGGGGCTGCTTGCCCTGAGCTGGGGCTGTGGGCGGGAGCCCAGGCACGCAGGGGCAGGCCCCAACCAGCTGCACACGTCTCTGCTGGGGAGGAGAGCGCTAGGGAAGCTACGTGTGTGAGGCAGCTGCTGGGCGCCCAGGGAGTCAGCCTCCGGGTGTGCGTGGCTGCAGACCCCAGCCAGGGGCCCTGGGAACCTGGTGCACTCCGTGCGGCGCTGAGTCTGGGCGGCCAAGCAACCACTGGAGGAGCCCTGCACTAGCCCTTCCCTTCCTCGCACAGAGCTCTCCCTGCTGGAGCCCTTGGCAGTGTGCAAGCCAGCGGACCCTAAGCCCTCCCAAAGGACGCCTGGGGCCTAGGTGCAAAGGCAAGGCAGGAGCGAAGCTGAGGCCAGGAAGGCGCCAGTGGCGTCTCCCAGCCTCGCGCAGCCTGCTCCTTCCTGGGCAGGAAGCCTAGCAGCGAGGCAAGTCTGGGCAAGGCTCGCCCAGGGCAGAGCAGCCTCGCGCCAGCAACTCTGCCAGATCGGGCCTCTGAGCAGAGCTGGAGCTCTGCCATCCTGGAGGCACAGTCGGCTCCAGCCAAGTAGGGCTTGAGCCAAACGAGGCTGGGCTGCCTCTTCTTCCCTCGAGGAGGCTCGCCTCCCCGCCAGCTGTTCACTCGGCTTCCAGGTGGGGGCGCTCTGCGCCTCCTGCAGGTCTTGGCTCAGGGGCTGCTTGCCCTGAGCTGGGGCTGTGGGCGGGAGCCCAGGCACGCAGGGGCAGGCCCCAACCAGCTGCACACGTCTCTGCTGGGGAGGAGAGCGCTAGGGAAGCTACGTGTGTGAGGCAGCTGCTGGGCGCCCAGGGAGTCAGCCTCCGGGTGTGCGTGGCTGCAGACCCCAGCCAGGGGCCCTGGGAACCTGGTGCACTCCGTGCGGCGCTGAGTCTGGGCGGCCAAGCAACCACTGGAGGGGCCCTGCACTAGCCCTTCCCTTCCCTCGCACAGAGCTCTCCCTGCTGGAGCCCTTGGCAGTGTGCAAGCCAGCGGACCCTAAGCCCTCCCCAAGGACGCCTGGGGCCTAGGTGCAAAGGCAAGGCAGGAGCGGAGCTGAGGCCAGGAAGGCGCCAGTGGCGTCTCCCAGCCTCGCGCAGCCTGCTCCTTCCTGGGCAGGAAGCCTAGCAGCGAGGCAAGTCGGGCAAGGCTCGCCCAGGGCAGAGCAGCCTCACGCCAGCAACTCTGCCAGATCGGGCCTCTGAGCAGAGCTGGATCTCTGCCGTCCTGGAGGCGCACTCGGCTCCAGCCAAGTAGGGCTTGAGCCAAACGAGGCTGGGCTGCCTCTTGTTCCCTCGAGGAGGCTCGCCTCCCCGCCAGCTGTTCACTCGGCTTCCAGGTGGGGGCGCTCTGCGCCTCCTGCAGGTCTTGGCTCAGGGGCTGCTTGCCCTGAGCTGGGGCTGTGGGCGGGAGCCCAGGCACGCAGGGGCAGGCCCCAACCAGCTGCACACGTCTCTGCTGGGGAGGAGAGCGCTAGGGAAGCTACGTGTGTGAGGCAGCTGCTGGGCGCCCATGGAGTCAGCCTCCGGGTGTGCGTGGCTGCAGACCCCAGCCAGGGGCCCTGGGAACCTGGTGCACTCCGTGCGGCGCTGAGTCTGGGCGGCCAAGCAACCACTGGAGGAGCCCTGCACTAGCCCTTCCCTTCCCTCGCACAGAGCTCTCCCTGCTGGAGCCCTTGGCAGTGTGCAAGCCAGCGGACCCTAAGCCCTCCCCAAGGACGCCTGGGGCCTAGGTGCAAAGGCAAGGCAGGAGCGGAGCCGAGGCCAGGAAGGGCCAGTGGCGTCTCCCAGCCTTGCGCAGCCTGCTCCTTCCTGGGCAGGAAGCCTAGCAGAGAGGCAAGTCTGGGCAAGGCTCGCCCAGGGCAGAGCAGCCTCGCGCCAGCAACTCTGCCAGATCGGGCCTCTGAGCAGAGCTGGAGCTCTGCCGTCCTGGAGGCGCACTCGGCTCCAGCCAAGTAGGGCTTGAGCCAAACGAGGCTGGGCTGCCTCTTGTTCCCTCGAGGAGGCTCGCCTCCCCGCCAGGTGTTCACTCGGCTTCCAGGTGGGGGCGCTCTGCGCCTCCTGCAGGTCTTGGCTCAGGGGCTGCTTGCCCTGAGCTGGGGCTGTGGGCGGGAGCCCAGGCACGCAGGGGCAGGCCCCAACCAGCTGCACACGTCTCTGCTGGGGAGGAGAGCGCTAGGGAAGCTACGTGTGTGAGGCAGCTGCTGGGCGCCCAGGGAGTCAGCCTCCGGGTGTGCGTGGCTGCAGACCCCAGCCAGGGGCCCTGGGAACCTGGTGCACTCCGTGCGGCGCTGAGTCTGGGCGGCCAAGCAACCACTGGAGGAGCCCTGCACTAGCCCTTCCCTTCCTCGCACAGAGCTCTCCCTGCTGGAGCCCTTGGCAGTGTGCAAGCCAGCGGACCCTAAGCCCTCCCAAAGGACGCCTGGGGCCTAGGTGCAAAGGCAAGGCAGGAGCGAAGCTGAGGCCAGGAAGGCGCCAGTGGCGTCTCCCAGCCTCGCGCAGCCTGCTCCTTCCTGGGCAGGAAGCCTAGCAGCGAGGCAAGTCTGGGCAAGGCTCGCCCAGGGCAGAGCAGCCTCGCGCCAGCAACTCTGCCAGATCGGGCCTCTGAGCAGAGCTGGAGCTCTGCCATCCTGGAGGCACAGTCGGCTCCAGCCAAGTAGGGCTTGAGCCAAACGAGGCTGGGCTGCCTCTTCTTCCCTCGAGGAGGCTCGCCTCCCCGCCAGCTGTTCACTCGGCTTCCAGGTGGGGGCGCTCTGCGCCTCCTGCAGGTCTTGGCTCAGGGGCTGCTTGCCCTGAGCTGGGGCTGTGGGCGGGAGCCCAGGCACGCAGGGGCAGGCCCCAACCAGCTGCACACGTCTCTGCTGGGGAGGAGAGCGCTAGGGAAGCTACGTGTGTGAGGCAGCTGCTGGGCGCCCAGGGAGTCAGCCTCCGGGTGTGTGTGGCTGCAGACCCCAGCCAGGGGCCCTGGGAACCTGGTGCACTCCGTGCGGCGCTGAGTCTGGGCGGCCAAGCAACCACTGGAGGAGCCCTGCACTAGCCCTTCCCTTCCCCTTCGCACAGAGCTCTCCCTGCTCTAGCCCTTGGCAGTGTGCAAGCCAGCGGACGCTAAGCCCTCTCCAAGGACGCCTGGGGCCTAGGTGCAAAGGCAAGGCAGGAGAGGAGCTGAGGCCAGGAAGGTGTCAGTGGCGTCTCCCAGCCTCGCGCAGCCGGCTCCTTCCTGGGCAGGAAGCCTAGCAGCGAGGCAAGTCTGGGCAAGGCTCGCCCAGGGCAGAGCAGCCTCGCGCCAGCAACTCTGCCAGATCGGGCCTCTGAGCAGAGCTGGAGCTCTGCCGTCCTGGAGGCGCACTCGGCTCCAGCCAAGTAGGGCTTGAGCCAAACGAGGCTGGGCTGCCTCTTGTTCCCTCGAGGAGGCTCGCCTCCCCGCCAGGTGTTCACTCGGCTTCCAGGTGGGGGCGCTCTGCGCCTCCTGCAGGTCTTGGCTCAGGGGCTGCTTGCCCTGAGCTGGGGCTGTGGGCGGGAGCCCAGGCACGCAGGGGCAGGCCCCAACCAGCTGCACACGTCTCTGCTGGGGAGGAGAGCGCTAGGGAAGCTACGTGTGTGAGGCAGCTGCTGGGCGCCCAGGGAGTCAGCCTCCGGGTGTGCGTGGCTGCAGACCCCAGCCAGGGGCCCTGGGAACCTGGTGCACTCCGTGCGGCGCTGAGTCTGGGCGGCCAAGCAACCACTGGAGGGGCCCTGCACTAGCCCTTCCCTTCCCTCGCACAGAGCTCTCCCTGCTGGAGCCCTTGGCAGTGTGCAAGCCAGCGGACCCTAAGCCCTCCCCAAGGACGCCTGGGGCCTAGGTGCAAAGGCAAGGCAGGAGCGGAGCTGAGGCCAGGAAGGCGCCAGTGGCGTCTCCCAGCCTCGCGCAGCCTGCTCCTTCCTGGGCAGGAAGCCTAGCAGCGAGGCAAGTCTGGGCAAGGCTCGCCCAGGGCAGAGCAGCCTCGCGCCAGCAACTCTGCCAGATCGGACCTCTGAGCAGAGCTGGAGCTCTGCCATCCTGGAGGCACATTCGGCTCCTGCCAAGTAGGGCTTGAGCCAAACGAGGCTGGGCTGCCTCTTCTTCCCTCGAGGAGGCTCGCCTCCCCGCCAGCTGTTCACTCGGCTTCCAGGTGGGGGCGCTCTGCGCCTCCTGCAGGTCTTGGCTCAGGGGCTGCTTGCCCTGAGCTGGGGCTGTGGGCGGGAGCCCAGGCACGCAGGGGCAGGCCCCAACCAGCTGCACACGTCTCTGCTGGGGAGGAGAGCGCTAGGGAAGCTACGTGTGTGAGGCAGCTGCTGGGCGCCCAGGGAGTCAGCCTCCGGGTGTGCGTGGCTGCAGACCCCAGCCAGGGGCCCTGGGAACCTGGTGCACTCCGTGCGGCGCTGAGTCTGGGCGGCCAAGCAACCACTGGAGGAGCCCTGCACTAGCCCTTCCCTTCCCTCGCACAGAGCTCTCCCTGCTGGAGCCCTTGGCAGTGTGCAAGCCAGCGGACCCTAAGCCCTCCCCAAGGACGCCTGGGGCCTAGGTGCAAAGGCAAGGCAGGAGCGGAGCCGAGGCCAGGAAGGGCCAGTGGCGTCTCCCAGCCTTGTGCAGCCTGCTCCTTCCTGGGCAGGAAGCCTAGCAGAGAGGCAAGTCTGGGCAAGGCTCGCCCAGGGCAGAGCAGCCTCGCGCCAGCAACTCTGCCAGATCGGGCCTCTGAGCAGAGCTGGAGCTCTGCCGTCCTGGAGGCGCACTCGGCTCCAGCCAAGTAGGGCTTGAGCCAAACGAGGCTGGGCTGCCTCTTGTTCCCTCGAGGAGGCTCGCCTCCCCGCCAGGTGTTCACTCGGCTTCCAGGTGGGGGCGCTCTGCGCCTCCTGCAGGTCTTGGCTCAGGGGCTGCTTGCCCTGAGCTGGGGCTGTGGGCGGGAGCCCAGGCACGCAGGGGCAGGCCCCAACCAGCTGCACACGTCTCTGCTGGGGAGGAGAGCGCTAGGGAAGCTACGTGTGTGAGGCAGCTGCTGGGCGCCCAGGGAGTCAGCCTCCGGGTGTGCGTGGCTGCAGACCCCAGCCAGGGGCCCTGGGAACCTGGTGCACTCCGTGCGGCGCTGAGTCTGGGCGGCCAAGCAACCACTGGAGGAGCCCTGCACTAGCCCTTCCCTTCCTCGCACAGAGCTCTCCCTGCTGGAGCCCTTGGCAGTGTGCAAGCCAGCGGACCCTAAGCCCTCCCAAAGGACGCCTGGGGCCTAGGTGCAAAGGCAAGGCAGGAGCGAAGCTGAGGCCAGGAAGGCGCCAGTGGCGTCTCCCAGCCTCGCGCAGCCTGCTCCTTCCTGGGCAGGAAGCCTAGCAGCGAGGCAAGTCTGGGCAAGGCTCGCCCAGGGCAGAGCAGCCTCGCGCCAGCAACTCTGCCAGATCGGGCCTCTGAGCAGAGCTGGAGCTCTGCCATCCTGGAGGCACAGTCGGCTCCAGCCAAGTAGGGCTTGAGCCAAACGAGGCTGGGCTGCCTCTTCTTCCCTCGAGGAGGCTCGCCTCCCCGCCAGCTGTTCACTCGGCTTCCAGGTGGGGGCGCTCTGCGCCTCCTGCAGGTCTTGGCTCAGGGGCTGCTTGCCCTGAGCTGGGGCTGTGGGCGGGAGCCCAGGCACGCAGGGGCAGGCCCCAACCAGCTGCACACGTCTCTGCTGGGGAGGAGAGCGCTAGGGAAGCTACGTGTGTGAGGCAGCTGCTGGGCGCCCAGGGAGTCAGCCTCCGGGTGTGCGTGGCTGCAGACCCCAGCCAGGGGCCCTGGGAACCTGGTGCACTCCGTGCGGCGCTGAGTCTGGGCGGCCAAGCAACCACTGGAGGGGCCCTGCACTAGCCCTTCCCTTCCCTCGCACAGAGCTCTCCCTGCTGGAGCCCTTGGCAGTGTGCAAGCCAGCGGACCCTAAGCCCTCCCCAAGGACGCCTGGGGCCTAGGTGCAAAGGCAAGGCAGGAGCGGAGCTGAGGCCAGGAAGGCGCCAGTGGCGTCTCCCAGCCTCGCGCAGCCTGCTCCTTCCTGGGCAGGAAGCCTAGCAGCGAGGCAAGTCTGGGCAAGGCTCGCCCAGGGCAGAGCAGCCTCGCGCCAGCAACTCTGCCAGATCGGGCCTCTGAGCAGAGCTGGAGCTCTGCCATCCTGGAGGCACATTCGGCTCCTGCCAAGTAGGGCTTGAGCCAAACGAGGCTGGGCTGCCTCTTCTTCCCTCGAGGAGGCTCGCCTCCCCGCCAGCTGTTCACTCGGCTTCCAGGTGGGGGCGCTCTGCGCCTCCTGCAGGTCTTGGCTCAGGGGCTGCTTGCCCTGAGCTGGGGCTGTGGGCGGGAGCCCAGGCACGCAGGGGCAGGCCCCAACCAGCTGCACACGTCTCTGCTGGGGAGGAGAGCGCTAGGGAAGCTACGTGTGTGAGGCAGCTGCTGGGCCCCCAGGGAGTCACCCTCCGGGTATGCGTGGCTGCAGACCCCAGCCAGGGGCCCTGGGAACCTGGTGCACTCCGTGCGGCGCTGAGTCTGGGCGGCCAAGCAACCACTGGAGGAGCCCTGCACTAGCCCTTCCCTTCCCTCGCACAGAGCTCTCCCTGCTGGAGCCCTTGGCAGTGTGCAAGCCAGCGGACCCTAAGCCCTCCCCAAGGACGCCTGGGGCCTAGGTGCAAAGGCAAGGCAGGAGCGGAGCCGAGGCCAGGAAGGGCCAGTGGCGTCTCCCAGCCTTGCGCAGCCTGCTCCTTCCTGGGCAGGAAGCCTAGCAGAGAGGCAAGTCTGGGCAAGGCTCGCCCAGGGCAGAGCAGCCTCGCGCCAGCAACTCTGCCAGATCGGGCCTCTGAGCAGAGCTGGAGCTCTGCCGTCCTGGAGGCGCACTCGGCTCCAGCCAAGTAGGGCTTGAGCCAAACGAGGCTGGGCTGCCTCTTGTTCCCTCGAGGAGGCTCGCCTCCCCGCCAGGTGTTCACTCGGCTTCCAGGTGGGGGCGCTCTGCGCCTCCTGCAGGTCTTGGCTCAGGGGCTGCTTGCCCTGAGCTGGGGCTGTGGGCGGGAGCCCAGGCACGCAGGGGCAGGCCCCAACCAGCTGCACACGTCTCTGCTGGGGAGGAGAGCGCTAGGGAAGCTACGTGTGTGAGGCAGCTGCTGGGCGCCCAGGGAGTCAGCCTCCGGGAGTGCGTGGCTGCAGACCCCAGCCAGGGGCCCTGGGAACCTGGTGCACTCCGTGCGGCGCTGAGTCTGGGCGGCCAAGCAACCACTGGAGGAGCCCTGCACTAGCCCTTCCCTTCCTCGCACAGAGCTCTCCCTGCTGGAGCCCTTGGCAGTGTGCAAGCCAGCGGACCCTAAGCCCTCCCAAAGGACGCCTGGGGCCTAGGTGCAAAGGCAAGGCAGGAGCGAAGCTGAGGCCAGGAAGGCGCCCGTGGCGTCTCCCAGCCTCGCGCAGCCTGCTCCTTCCTGGGCAGGAAGCCTAGCAGCGAGGCAAGTCTGGGCAAGGCTCGCCCAGGGCAGAGCAGCCTCGCGCCAGCAACTCTGCCAGATCGGGCCTCTGAGCAGAGCTGGAGCTCTGCCATCCTGGAGGCACATTCGGCTCCAGCCAAGTAGGGCTTGAGCCAAACGAGGCTGGGCTGCCTCTTCTTCCTTCGAGGAGGCTCGCCTCCCCACCAGCTGTTCACTCGGCTTCCAGGTGGGGGCGCTCTGCGCCTCCTGCAGGTCTTGGCTCAGGGGCTGCTTGCCCTGAGCTGGGGCTGTGGGCGGGAGCCCAGGCACGCAGGGGCAGGCCCCAACCAGCTGCACACGTCTCTGCTGGGGAGGAGAGCGCTAGGGAAGCTACGTGTGTGAGGCAGCTGCTGGGCGCCCAGGGAGTCAGCCTCCGGGTGTGTGTGGCTGCAGACCCCAGCCAGGGGCCCTGGGAACCTGGTGCACTCCGTGCGGCGCTGAGTCTGGGCGGCCAAGCAACCACTGGAGGAGCCCTGCACTAGCCCTTCCCTTCCCTCGCACAGAGCTCTGCCTGCTCTAGCCCTTGGCAGTGTGCAAGCCAGCGGACCCTAAGCCCTCTCCAAGGACGCCTGGGGCCTAGGTGCAAAGGCAAGGCAGGAGCGGAGCTGAGGCCAGGAAGGCGCCAGTGGCGTCTCCCAGCCTCGCGCAGCCTGCTCCTTCCTGGGCAGGAAGCCTAGCAGTGAGGCAAGTCTGGGCAAGGCTCGCCCAGGGCAGAGCAGCCTCGCGCCAGCAACTCTGCCAGATCGGGCCTCTGAGCAGAGCTGGAGCTCTGCCATCCTGGAGGCACATTCGGCTCCTGCCAAGTAGGGCTTGAGCCAAACGAGGCTGGGCTGCCTCTTCTTCCCTCGAGGAGGCTCGCCTCCCCGCCAGCTGTTCACTCGGCTTCCAGGTGGGGGCGCTCTGCGCCTCCTGCAGGTCTTGGCTCAGGGGCTGCTTGCCCTGAGCTGGGGCTGTGGGCGGGAGCCCAGGCACGCAGGGGCAGGCCCCAACCAGCTGCACACGTCTCTGCTGGGGAGGAGAGCGCTAGGGAAGCTACGTGTGTGAGGCAGCTGCTGGGCGCCCAGGGAGTCAGCCTCCGGGTGTGCGTGGCTGCAGACCCCAGCCAGGGGCCCTGGGAACCTGGTGCACTCCGTGCGGCGATGAGTCTGGGCGGCCAAGCAACCACTGGAGGAGCCCTGCACTAGCCCTTCCCTTCCCTCGCACAGAGCTCTCCCTGCTCTAGCCCTTGGCAGTGTGCAAGCCAGCGGACCCTAAGCCCTCTCCAAGGACTCCTGGGGCCTAGGTGCAAAGGCAAGGCAGGAGAGGAGCTGAGGCCAGGAAGGCGCCAGTGGCGTCTCCCAGCCTCGCGCAGCCGGCTCCTTCCTGGGCAGGAAGCCTAGCAGCGAGGCAAGTCTGGGCAAGGCTCACCCAGGGCAGAGCAGCCTCGCGCCAGCAACTCTGCCAGATCGGGCCTCTGAGCAGAGCTGGAGCTCTGCCGTCCTGGAGGCGCACTCGGCTCCAGCCAAGTAGGGCTTGAGCCAAACGAGGCTGGGCTGCCTCTTCTTCCCTCGAGGAGGCTCGCCTCCCCGCCAGCTGTTCACTCGGCTTCCAGGTGGGGGCGCTCTGCGCCTCCTGCAGGTCTGGGCTCAGGGGCTGCTTGCCCTGAGCTGGGGCTGTGGGCGGGAGCCCAGGCCCGCAGGGGCAGGCCCCAACCAGCTGCACACGTCTCTGCTGGGGAGGAGAGCGCTAGGGAAGCTACGTGTGTGAGGCAGCTGCTGGGCGCCCAGGGAGTCAGCCTCCGGGTGTGTGTGGCTGCAGACCCCAGCCAGGGGCCCAGGGAACCTGGTGCACTCCGTGCGGCGCTGAGTCTGGGCGGCCAAGCAACCACTTGAGGAGCCCTGCAATAGCCCTTCCCTTCCCTCGCACAGAGCTCTCCCTGCTCTAGCCCTTGGCAGTGTGCAAGCCAGCGGACCCTAAGCCCTCTCTAAGGACGCCTGGGGCCTAGGTGCAAAGGCAAGGCAGGAGAGGAGCTGAGGCCAGGAAGGTGTCAGTGGCGTCTCCCAGCCTCGCGCAGCCGGCTCCTTCCTGGGCAGGAAGCCTAGCAGCGAGGCAAGTCTGGGCAAGATTCGCCCAGGGCAGAGCAGCCTCGCGCCAGCAACTCTGCCAGATCGGGCCTCTGAGCAGAGCTGGAGCTCTGCCGTCCTGGAGGCGCACTCGGCTCCAGCCAAGTAGGGCTTGAGCCAAACGAGGCTGGGCTGCCTCTTGTTCCCTCGAGGAGGCTCGCCTCCCCGCCAGGTGTTCACTCGGCTTCCAGGTGGGGGCGCTCTGCGCCTCCTGCAGGTCTTGGCTCAGGGGCTGCTTGCCCTGAGCTGGGGCTGTGGGCGGGAGCCCAGGCACGCAGGGGCAGGCCCCAACCAGCTGCACACGTCTCTGCTGGGGAGGAGAGCGCTAGGGAAGCTACGTGTGTGAGGCAGCTGCTGGGCGCCCAGGGAGTCAGCCTCCTGGTGTGCGTGGCTGCAGACCCCAGCCAGGGGCCCTGGGAACCTGGTGCACTCCGTGCGGCGCTGAGTCTGGGCGGCCAAGCAACCACTGGAGGAGCCCTTCACTAGCCCTTCCCTTCCCTCGCACAGAGCTCTCCCTGCTGGAGCCCTTGGCAGTGTGCAAGCCAGCGGACCCTAAGCCCTCCCCAAGGACGCCTGGGGCCTAGGTGCAAAGGCAAGGCAGGAGCGGAGCTGAGGCCAGGAAGGCGCCAGTGGCGTCTCCCAGCCTCGCGCAGCCTGCTCCTTCCTGGGCAGGAAGCCTAGCAGCGAGGCAAGTCTGGGCAAGGCTCGCCCAGGGCAGAGCAGCCTCGCGCCAGCAACTCTGCCAGATCAGGCCTCGGAGCAGAGCTGGAGCTCTGCCGTCCTGGAGGCGCACTGGGCTCCAGCCAAGTAGGGCTTGAGCCAAACGAGGCTGGGCTGCCTCTTCTTCCCTCGAGGAGGCTCTCCTCCCCGCCAGCTGTTCACTCGGCTTCCAGGTGGGGGCGCTCTGCGCCTCCTGCAGGTCTTGGCTCAGGGGCTGCTTGCCCTGAGCTGGGGCTGTGGGCGGGAGCCCAGGCACGCAGGGGCAGGCCCCAACCAGCTGCACACGTCTCTGCTGGGGAGGAGAGCGCTAGGGAAGCTACGTGTGTGAGGCAGCTGCTGGGCGCCCAGGGAGTCAGCCTCCGGGTGTGTGTGGCTGCAGACCCCAGCCAGGGGCCCTGGGAACCTGGTGCACTCCGTGCGGCGCTGAGTCTGGGCGGCCAAGCAACCACTGGAGGAGCCCTGCACTAGCCCTTCCCTTCCTCGCACAGAGCTCTCCCTGCTGGAGCCCTTGGCAGTGTGGAAGCCACCGGCCCCTAAGCCCTCCCCAAGGACGCCTGGGGCCTAGGTGCAAAGGCAAGGCAAGAGCGGAGCTGAGGCCAGGAAGGCGCCAGTGGCGTCTCCCAGCCTCGCGCAGCCTGCTCCTTCCTGGGCAGGAAGCCTAGCAGCGAGGCAAGTCGGGCAAGGCTCGCCCAGGGCAGAGCAGCCTCACGCCAGCAACTCTGCCAGATCGGGCCTCTGAGCAGAGCTGGATCTCTGCCGTCCTGGAGGCGCACTCGGCTCCAGCCAAGTAGGGCTTGAGCCAAACGAGGCTGGGCTGCCTCTTGTTCCCTCGAGGAGGCTCGCCTCCCCGCCAGCTGTTCACTCGGCTTCCAGGTGGGGGCGCTCTGCGCCTCCTGCAGGTCTTGGCTCAGGGGCTGCTTGCCCTGAGCTGGGGCTGTGGGCGGGAGCCCAGGCACGCAGGGGCAGGCCCCAACCAGCTGCACACGTCTCTGCTGGGGAGGAGAGCGCTAGGGAAGCTACGTGTGTGAGGCAGCTGCTGGGCGCCCATGGAGTCAGCCTCCGGGTGTGCGTGGCTGCAGACCCCAGCCAGGGGCCCTGGGAACCTGGTGCACTCCGTGCGGCGCTGAGTCTGGGCGGCCAAGCAACCACTGGAGGAGCCCTGCACTAGCCCTTCCCTTCCCTCGCACAGAGCTCTCCCTGCTGGAGCCCTTGGCAGTGTGCAAGCCAGCGGACCCTAAGCCCTCCCCAAGGACGCCTGGGGCCTAGGTGCAAAGGCAAGGCAGGAGCGGAGCCGAGGCCAGGAAGGGCCAGTGGCGTCTCCCAGCCTTGCGCAGCCTGCTCCTTCCTGGGCAGGAAGCCTAGCAGAGAGGCAAGTCTGGGCAAGGCTCGCCCAGGGCAGAGCAGCCTCGCGCCAGCAACTCTGCCAGATCGGGCCTCTGAGCAGAGCTGGAGCTCTGCCGTCCTGGAGGCGCACTCGGCTCCAGCCAAGTAGGGCTTGAGCCAAACGAGGCTGGGCTGCCTCTTGTTCCCTCGAGGAGGCTCGCCTCCCCGCCAGGTGTTCACTCGGCTTCCAGGTGGGGGCGCTCTGCGCCTCCTGCAGGTCTTGGCTCAGGGGCTGCTTGCCCTGAGCTGGGGCTGTGGGCGGGAGCCCAGGCACGCAGGGGCAGGCCCCAACCAGCTGCACACGTCTCTGCTGGGGAGGAGAGCGCTAGGGAAGCTACGTGTGTGAGGCAGCTGCTGGGCGCCCAGGGAGTCAGCCTCCGGGTGTGCGTGGCTGCAGACCCCAGCCAGGGGCCCTGGGAACCTGGTGCACTCCGTGCGGCGCTGAGTCTGGGCGGCCAAGCAACCACTGGAGGAGCCCTGCACTAGCCCTTCCCTTCCTCGCACAGAGCTCTCCCTGCTGGAGCCCTTGGCAGTGTGCAAGCCAGCGGACCCTAAGCCCTCCCAAAGGACGCCTGGGGCCTAGGTGCAAAGGCAAGGCAGGAGCGAAGCTGAGGCCAGGAAGGCGCCAGTGGCGTCTCCCAGCCTCGCGCAGCCTGCTCCTTCCTGGGCAGGAAGCCTAGCAGCGAGGCAAGTCTGGGCAAGGCTCGCCCAGGGCAGAGCAGCCTCGCGCCAGCAACTCTGCCAGATCGGGCCTCTGAGCAGAGCTGGAGCTCTGCCATCCTGGAGGCACAGTCGGCTCCAGCCAAGTAGGGCTTGAGCCAAACGAGGCTGGGCTGCCTCTTCTTCCCTCGAGGAGGCTCGCCTCCCCGCCAGCTGTTCACTCGGCTTCCAGGTGGGGGCGCTCTGCGCCTCCTGCAGGTCTTGGCTCAGGGGCTGCTTGCCCTGAGCTGGGGCTGTGGGCGGGAGCCCAGGCACGCAGGGGCAGGCCCCAACCAGCTGCACACGTCTCTGCTGGGGAGGAGAGCGCTAGGGAAGCTACGTGTGTGAGGCAGCTGCTGGGCGCCCAGGGAGTCAGCCTCCGGGTGTGCGTGGCTGCAGACCCCAGCCAGGGGCCCTGGGAACCTGGTGCACTCCGTGCGGCGCTGAGTCTGGGCGGCCAAGCAACCACTGGAGGGGCCCTGCACTAGCCCTTCCCTTCCCTCGCACAGAGCTCTCCCTGCTGGAGCCCTTGGCAGTGTGCAAGCCAGCGGACCCTAAGCCCTCCCCAAGGACGCCTGGGGCCTAGGTGCAAAGGCAAGGCAGGAGCGGAGCCGAGGCCAGGAAGGGCCAGTGGCGTCTCCCAGCCTTGCGCAGCCTGCTCCTTCCTGGGCAGGAAGCCTAGCAGAGAGGCAAGTCTGGGCAAGGCTCGCCCAGGGCAGAGCAGACTCGCGCCAGCAACTCTGCCAGATCGGGCCTCTGAGCAGAGCTGGAGCTCTGCCGTCCTGGAGGCGCACTCGGCTCCAGCCAAGTAGGGCTTGAGCCAAACGAGGCTGGGCTGCCTCTTGTTCCCTCGAGGAGGCTCGCCTCCCCGCCAGGTGTTCACTCGGCTTCCAGGTGGGGGCGCTCTGCGCCTGCTGCAGGTCTTGGCTCAGGGGCTGCTTGCCCTGAGCTGGGGCTGTGGGCGGGAGCCCAGGCACGCAGGGGCAGGCCCCAACCAGCTGCACACGTCTCTGCTGGGGAGGAGAGCGCTAGGGAAGCTACGTGTGTGAGGCAGCTGCTGGGCGCCCAGGGAGTCAGCCTCCGGGTGTGCGTGGCTGCAGACCCCAGCCAGGGGCCCTGGGAACCTGGTGCACTCCGTGCGGCGCTGAGTCTGGGCGGCCAAGCAACCACTGGAGGAGCCCTGCACTAGCCCTTCCCTTCCTCGCACAGAGCTCTCCCTGCTGGAGCCCTTGGCAGTGTGCAAGCCAGCGGACCCTAAGCCCTCCCAAAGGACGCCTGGGGCCTAGGTGCAAAGGCAAGGCAGGAGCGAAGCTGAGGCCAGGAAGGCGCCAGTGGCGTCTCCCAGCCTCGCGCAGCCTGCTCCTTCCTGGGCAGGAAGCCTAGCAGCGAGGCAAGTCTGGGCAAGGCTCGCCCAGGGCAGAGCAGCCTCGCGCCAGCAACTCTGCCAGATCGGGCCTCTGAGCAGAGCTGGAGCTCTGCCATCCTGGAGGCACAGTCGGCTCCAGCCAAGTAGGGCTTGAGCCAAACGAGGCTGGGCTGCCTCTTCTTCCCTCGAGGAGGCTCGCCTCCCCGCCAGCTGTTCACTCGGCTTCCAGGTGGGGGCGCTCTGCGCCTCCTGCAGGGCTTGGCTCAGGGGCTGCTTGCCCTGAGCTGGGGCTGTGGGCGGGAGCCCAGGCACGCAGGGGCAGGCCCCAACCAGCTGCACACGTCTCTGCTGGGGAGGAGAGCGCTAGGGAATCTACGTGTGTGAGGCAGCTGCTGGGCGCCCAGGGAGTCAGCCTCCGGGTGTGCGTGGCTGCAGACCCCAGCCAGGGGCCCTGGGAACCTGGTGCACTCCGTGCGGCGCTGAGTCTGGGCGGCCAAGCAACCACTGGAGGGGCCCTGCACTAGCCCTTCCCTTCCCTCGCACAGAGCTCTCCCTGCTGGAGCCCTTGGCAGTGTGCAAGCCAGCGGACCCTAAGCCCTCCCCAAGGACGCCTGGGGCCTAGGTGCAAAGGCAAGGCAGGAGCGGAGCCGAGGCCAGGAAGGGCCAGTGGCGTCTCCCAGCCTTGCGCAGCCTGCTCCTTCCTGGGCAGGAAGCCTAGCAGAGAGGCAAGTCTGGGCAAGGCTCGCCCAGGGCAGAGCAGCCTCGCGCCAGCAACTCTGCCAGATCGGGCCTCTGAGCAGAGCTGGAGCTCTGCCGTCCTGGAGGCGCACTTGGCTCCAGCCAAGTAGGGCTTGAGCCAAACGAGGCTGGGCTGCCTCTTGTTCCCTCGAGGAGGCTAGCCTCCCCGCCAGCTGTTCACGCGGCTTCCAGGTGGGGGCGCTCTGCGCCTCCTGCAGGTCTTGGCTCAGGGGCTGCTTGCCCTGAGCTGGGGCTGTGGGCGGGAGCCCAGGCACGCAGGGGCAGGCCCCAACCAGCTGCACACGTGTCTGCTGGGGAGGAGAGCGCTAGGGAAGCTACGTGTGTGAGGCAGCTGCTGGGCGTCCAGGGAGTCAGCCTCCGGGTGTGCGTGGCTGCAGACCCCAGCCAGGGGCCCTGGGAACCTGGTGCACTCCGTGCGGCGCTGAGTCTGGGCGGCCAAGCAACCACTGGAGGAGCCCTGCACTAGCCCTTCCCTTCCTCGCACAGAGCTCTCCCTGCTGGAGCCCTTGGCAGAGTGCAAGCCAGCGGACCCTAAGCCCTCCCAAAGGACGCCTGGGGCCTAGGTGCAAAGGCAAGGCAGGAGCGAAGCTGAGGCCAGGAAGGCGCCAGTGGCGTCTCCCAGCCTCGCGCAGCCTGCTCCTTCCTGGGCAGGAAGCCTAGCAGCGAGGCAAGTCTGGGCAAGGCTCGCCCAGGGCAGAGCAGCCTCGCGCCAGCAACTCTGCCAGATCGGGCCTCTGAGCAGAGCTGGAGCTCTGCCATCCTGGAGGCACATTCGGCTCCAGCCAAGTAGGGCTTGAGCCAAACGAGGCTGGGCTGCCTCTTCTTCCCTCGAGGAGGCTCGCCTCCCCGCCAGCTGTTCACTCGGCTTCCAGGTGGGGGCGCTCTGCGCCTCCTGCAGGTCTTGGCTCAGGGGCTGCTTGCCCTGAGCTGGGGCTGTGGGCGGGAGCCCAGGCAGGCAGGGGCAGGCCCCAACCAGCTGCACACGTCTCTGCTGGGGAGGAGAGCGCTAGGGAAGCTACGTGTGTGAGGCAGCTGCTGGGCGCCCAGGGAGTCAGCCTCCGGGTGTGTGTGGCTGCAGACCCCAGCCAGGGGCCCTGGGAACCTGGTGCACTCCGTGCGGCGCTGAGTCTGGGCGGCCAAGCAACCACTGGAGGAGCCCTGCAATAGCCCTTCCCTTCCCTCGCACAGAGCTCTCCCTGCTCTAGCCCTTGGCAGTGTGCAAGCCAGCGGACCCTAAGCCGTCTCCTCGGACGCCTGGGGCCTAGGTGCAAAGGCAAGGCAGGAGAGGAGCTGAGGCCAGGAAGGTGTCAGTGGCGTCTCCCAGCCTCGCGCAGCCGGCTCCTTCCTGGGCAGGAAGCCTAGCAGCGAGGCAAGTCTGGGCAAGGCTCGCCCAGGGCAGAGCAGCCTCGCGCCAGCAACTCTGCCAGATCGGGCCTCTGAGCAGAGCTGGAGCTCTGCCGTCCTGGAGGCGCACTCGGCTCCAGCCAAGTAGGGCTTGAGCCAAACGAGGCTGGGCTGCCTCTTGTTCCCTCGAGGAGGCTCGCCTCCCCGCTAGCTGTTCACTCGGCTTCCAGGTGGGGGCGCTCTGCGCCTCCTGCAGGTCTTGGCTCAGGGGCTGCTTGCCCTGAGCTGTGGCTGTTGGCGGGAGCCCAGGCACGCAGGGGCAGGCCCCAACCAGCTGCACACGTCTCTGCTGGGGAGGAGAGCGCTAGGGAAGCTACGTGTGTGAGGCAGCTGCTGGGCGCCCAGGGAGTCAGCCTCCGGGTGTGCGTGGCTGCAGACCCCAGCCAGGGGCCCTGGGAACCTGGTGCACTCCGTGCGGCGCTGAGTCTGGGCGGCCAAGCAACCACTGGAGGAGCCCTGCACTAGCCCTTCCCTTCCCTCGCACAGAGCTCTGCCTGCTGGAACCCTTGGCAGTGTGCAAGCCAGCGGACCCTAAGCCCTCCCCAAGGACGCCTGGGGCCTAGGTGCAAAGGCAAGGCAGGAGCGGAGCTGAGGCCAGGAAGGCGCCAGTGGCGTCTCCCAGCCTCGCGCAGCCTGCTCCTTCCTGGGCAGGAAGCCTAGCAGCGAGGCAAGTCTGGGCAAGGCTCGCCCAGGGCAGAGCAGCCTCGTGCCAGCAACTCTGCCAGATCAGGGCTCGGAGCAGAGCTGGAGCTCTGCCGTCCTGGAGGCGCACTGGGCTCCAGCCAAGTAGGGCTTGAGCCAAACGAGGCTGGGCTGCCTCTTCTTCCCTCGAGGAGGCTCGCCTCCCAGCCAGCTGTTCACTCGGCTTCCAGGTGGGGGCGCTCTGCGCCTCCTGCAGGTCTTGGCTCAGGGGCTGCTTGCCCTGAGCTGGGGCTGTGGGCGGGAGCCCAGGCACGCAGGGGCAGGCCCCAACCAGCTGCACACGTCTCTGCTGGGGAGGAGAGCGCTAGGGAAGCTACGTGTGTGAGGCAGCTGCTGGGCGCCCAGGGAGTCAGCCTCCGGGTGTGCGTGGCTGCAGACCCCAGCCAGGGGCCCTGGGAACCTGGTGCACTCCGTGCGGCGCTGAGTCTGGGCGGCCAAGCAACCACTGGAGGAGCCCTGCACTAGCCCTTCCCTTCCTCGCACAGAGCTCTCCCTCCTGGAGCCCTTGGCAGTGTGCAAGCCACCGGCCCCTAAGCCCTCCCAAAGGACGCCTGGGGCCTAGGTGCAAAGGCAAGGCAGGAGCGAAGCTGAGGCCAGGAAGGCGCCAGTGGCGTCTCCCATCCTCGCGCAGCCTGCTCCTTCCTGGGCAGGAAGCCTAGCAGCGAGGGAAGTCTGGGCAAGGCTCGCCCAGGGCAGAGCAGCCTCGCGCCAGCAACTCTGCCAGATCGGGCCTCTGAGCAGAGCTGGAGCTCTGCCATCCTGGAGGCACATTCCGCTCCAGCCAAGTAGGGCTTGAGCCAAACGAGGCTGGGCTGCCTCTTCTTCCCTCGAGGAGGCTCGCCTCCCCGCCAGCTGTTCACTCGGCTTCCAGGTGGGGGCGCTCTGCGCCTCCTGCAGGTCTTGGCTCAGGGGCTGTTTGCCCTGAGCTGGGGCTGTGGGCGGGAGCCCAGGCACGCAGGGGCAGGCCCCAACCAGCTGCACACGTCTCTGCTGGGGAGGAGAGCGCTAGGGAAGCTACGTGTGTGAGGCAGCTGCTGGGCGCCCAGGGAGTCAGCCTCCGGGTGTGTGTGGCTGCAGACCCCAGCCAGGGGCCCTGGGAACCTGGTGCACTCCGTCCGGCGCTGAGTCTGGGCGGCCAAGCAACCACTGGAGGAGCCCTGCACTAGCCCTTCCCTTCCCTCGCACAGAGCTCTCCCTGCTCTAGCCCTTGGCAGTGTGCAAGCCAGCGGACACTAAGCCCTCTCCAAGGACGCCTGGGGCCTAGGTGCAAAGGCAAGGCAGGAGAGGAGCTGAGGCCAGGAAGGTGTCAGTGGCGTCTCCCAGCCTCGCGCAGCCGGCTCCTTCCTGGGCAGGAAGCCTAGCAGCGAGGCAAGTCTGGGCAAGGCTCGCCCAGGGCAGAGCAGCCTCGCGCCAGCAACTCTGCCAGATCGGGCCTCTGAGCAGAGCAGGAGCTCTGCCGTCCTGGAGGCGCACTCGGCTCCAGCCAAGTAGGGCTTGAGCCAAACGAGGCTGGGCTGCCTCTTGTTCCCTCGAGGAGGCTCGCCTCCCCGCCAGGTGTTCACTCGGCTTCCAGGTGGGGGCGCTCTGCGCCTCCTGCAGGTCTTGGCTCAGGGGCTGCTTGCCCTGAGCTGGGGCTGTGGGCGGGAGCCCAGGCACGCAGGGGCAGGCCCCAACCAGCTGCACACGTCTCTGCTGGGGAGGAGAGCGCTAGGGAAGCTACGTGTGTGAGGCAGCTGCTGGGCGCCCAGGGAGTCAGCCTCCGGGTGTGCGTGGCTGCAGACCCCAGCCAGGGGCCCTGGGAACCTGGTGCACTCCGTGCGGCGCTGAGTCTGGGCGGCCAAGCAACCACTGGAGGAGCCCTGCACTAGCCCTTCCCTTCCCTCGCACAGAGCTCTCCCTGCTGGAGCCCTTGTCAGTGTGCAAGCCAGCGGACCCTAAGCCCTCCCCAAGGACGCCTGGGGCCTAGGTGCAAAGGCAAGGCAGGAGCGGGGCTGAGGCCAGGAAGGCGCCAGTGGCGTCTCCCAGCCTCGCGCAGCCTGCTCCTTCCTGGGCAGGAAGCCTAGCAGCGAGGCAAGTCTGGGCAAGGCTCGCCCAGGGCAGAGCATCCTAGCGCCAGCAACTCTGCCAGATCAGGCCTCGGAGCAGAGATGGAGCTCTGCCGTCCTGGAGGCGCACTCGGCTCCAGCCCCGTAGGGCTTGAGCCAAACGAGGCTGGGCTGCCTCTTCTTCCCTCGAGGAGGCTCGCCTCCCCGCCAGTTGTTCACTCGGCTTCCAGGTGGGGGCGCTCTGCGCCTCCTGCAGGTCTTGGCTCAGGGGCTGCTTGCCCTGAGCTGGGGCTGTGGGCGGGAGCCCAGGCACGCAGGGGCAGGCCCCAACCAGCTGCACACGTCTCTGCTGGGGAGGAGAGCGCTAGGGAAGCTACGTGTGTGAGGCAGCTGCTGGGCGCCCAGGGAGTCAGCCTCCGGGTGTGCGTGGCTGCAGACCCCAGCCAGGGGCCCTGGGAACCTGGTGCACTCCGTGCGGCGCTGAGTCTGGGCGGCCAAGCAACCACTGGAGGGGCCCTGCACTAGCCCTTCCCTTCCCTCGCACAGAGCTCTCCCTGCTGGAGCCCTTGGCAGTGTGCAAGCCAGCGGACCCTAAGCCCTCCCCAAGGACGCCTGGGGCCTAGGTGCAAAGGCAAGGCAGGAGCGGAGCCGAGGCCAGGAAGGGCCAGTGGCGTCTCCCAGCCTTGCGCAGCCTGCTCCTTCCTGGGCAGGAAGCCTAGCAGAGAGGCAAGTCTGGGCAAGGCTCGCCCAGGGCAGAGCAGCCTCGCGCCAGCAACTCTGCCAGATCGGGCCTCTGAGCAGAGCTGGAGCTCTGCCGTCCTGGAGGCGCACTTGGCTCCAGCCAAGTAGGGCTTGAGCCAAACGAGGCTGGGCTGCCTCTTGTTCCCTCGAGGAGGCTAGCCTCCCCGCCAGCTGTTCACGCGGCTTCCAGTTGGGGGCGCTCTGCGCCTCCTGCAGGTCTTGGCTCAGGGGCTGCTTGCCCTGAGCTGGGGCTGTGGGCGGGAGCCCAGGCACGCAGGGGCAGGCCCCAACCAGCTGCACACGTGTCTGCTGGGGAGGAGAGCGCTAGGGAAGCTACGTGTGTGAGGCAGCTGCTGGGCGTCCAGGGAGTCAGCCTCCGGGTGTGCGTGGCTGCAGACCCCAGCCAGGGGCCCTGGGAACCTGGTGCACTCCGTGCGGCGCTGAGTCTGGGCGGCCAAGCAACCACTGGAGGAGCCCTGCACTAGCCCTTCCCTTCCTCGCACAGAGCTCTCCCTGCTGGAGCCCTTGGCAGAGTGCAAGCCAGCGGACCCTAAGCCCTCCCAAAGGACGCCTGGGGCCTAGGTGCAAAGGCAAGGCAGGAGCGAAGCTGAGGCCAGGAAGGCGCCAGTGGCGTCTCCCAGCCTCGCGCAGCCTGCTCCTTCCTGGGCAGGAAGCCTAGCAGCGAGGCAAGTCTGGGCAAGGCTCGCCCAGGGCAGAGCAGCCTCGCGCCAGCAACTCTGCCAGATCGGGCCTCTGAGCAGAGCTGGAGCTCTGCCATCCTGGAGGCACATTCGGCTCCAGCCAAGTAGGGCTTGAGCCAAACGAGGCTGGGCTGCCTCTTCTTCCCTCGAGGAGGCTCGCCTCCCCGCCAGCTGTTCACTCGGCTTCCAGGTGGGGGCGCTCTGCGCCTCCTGCAGGTCTTGGCTCAGGGGCTGCTTGCCCTGAGCTGGGGCTGTGGGCGGGAGCCCAGGCAGGCAGGGGCAGGCCCCAACCAGCTGCACACGTCTCTGCTGGGGAGGAGAGCGCTAGGGAAGCTACGTGTGTGAGGCAGCTGCTGGGCGCCCAGGGAGTCAGCCTCCGGGTGTGTGTGGCTGCAGACCCCAGCCAGGGGCCCTGGGAACCTGGTGCACTCCGTGCGGCGCTGAGTCTGGGCGGCCAAGCAACCACTGGAGGAGCCCTGCACTAGCCCTTCCCTTCCCTCGCACAGAGCTCTCCCTGCTCTAGCCCTTGGCAGTGTGCAAGCCAGCGGACCCTAAGCCGACTCCTCGGACGCCTGGGGCCTAGGTGCAAAGGCAAGGCAGGAGAGGAGCTGAGGCCAGGAAGGTGTCAGTGGCGTCTCCCAGCCTCGCGCAGCCGGCTCCTTCCTGGGCAGGAAGCCTAGCAGCGAGGCAAGTCTGGGCAAGGCTCGCCCAGGGCAGAGCAGCCTCGCGCCAGCAACTCTGCCAGATCGGGCCTCTGAGCAGAGCTGGAGCTCTGCCGTCCTGGAGGCGCACTCGGCTCCAGCCAAGTAGGGCTTGAGCCAAACGAGGCTGGGCTGCCTCTTGTTCCCTCGAGGAGGCTCGCCTCCCCGCTAGCTGTTCACTCGGCTTCCAGGTGGGGGCGCTCTGCGCCTCCTGCAGGTCTTGGCTCAGGGGCTGCTTGCCCTGAGCTGTGGCTGTTGGCGGGAGCCCAGGCACGCAGGGGCAGGCCCCAACCAGCTGTACACGTCTCTGCTGGGGAGGAGAGCGCTAGGGAAGCTACGTGTGTGAGGCAGCTGCTGGGCGCCCAGGGAGTCAGCCTCCGGGTGTGCGTGGCTGCAGACCCCAGCCAGGGGCCCTGGGAACCTGGTGCACTCCGTGCGGCGCTGAGTCTGGGCGGCCAAGCAACCACTGGAGGAGCCCTGCACTAGCCCTTCCCTTCCCTCGCACAGAGCTCTGCCTGCTGGAACCCTTGGCAGTGTGCAAGCCAGCGGACCCTAAGCCCTCCCCAAGGACGCCTGGGGCCTAGGTGCAAAGGCAAGGCAGGAGCGGAGCTGAGGCCAGGAAGGCGCCAGTGGCGTCTCCCAGCCTCGCGCAGCCTGCTCCTTCCTGGGCAGGAAGCCTAGCAGCGAGGCAAGTCTGGGCAAGGCTCGCCCAGGGCAGAGCAGCCTCGTGCCAGCAACTCTGCCAGATCAGGGCTCGGAGCAGAGCTGGAGCTCTGCCGTCCTGGAGGCGCACTGGGCTCCAGCCAAGTAGGGCTTGAGCCAAACGAGGCTGGGCTGCCTCTTCTTCCCTCGAGGAGGCTCGCCTCCCAGCCAGCTGTTCACTCGGCTTCCAGGTGGGGGCGCTCTGCGCCTCCTGCAGGTCTTGGCTCAGGGGCTGCTTGCCCTGAGCTGGGGCTGTGGGCGGGAGCCCAGGCACGCAGGGGCAGGCCCCAACCAGCTGCACACGTCTCTGCTGGGGAGGAGAGCGCTAGGGAAGCTACGTGTGTGAGGCAGCTGCTGGGCGCCCAGGGAGTCAGCCTCCGGGTGTGCGTGGCTGCAGACCCCAGCCAGGGGCCCTGGGAACCTGGTGCACTCCGTGCGGCGCTGAGTCTGGGCGGCCAAGCAACCACTGGAGGAGCCCTGCACTAGCCCTTCCCTTCCTCGCACAGAGCTCTCCCTCCTGGAGCCCTTGGCAGTGTGCAAGCCACCGGCCCCTATGCCCTCCCAAAGGACGCCTGGGGCCTAGGTGCAAAGGCAAGGCAGGAGCGAAGCTGAGGCCAGGAAGGCGCCAGTGGCGTCTCCCATCCTCGCGCAGCCTGCTCCTTCCTGGGCAGGAAGCCTAGCAGCGAGGCAAGTCTGGGCAAGGCTCGCCCAGGGCAGAGCAGCCTCGCGCCAGCAACTCTGCCAGATCGGGCCTCTGAGCAGAGCAGGAGCTCTGCCGTCCTGGAGGCGCACTCGGCTCCAGCCAAGTAGGGCTTGAGCCAAACGAGGCTGGGCTGCCTCTTGTTCCCTCGAGGAGGCTCGCCTCCCCGCCAGGTGTTCACTCGGCTTCCAGGTGGGGGCGCTCTGCGCCTCCTGCAGGTCTTGGCTCAGGGGCTGCTTGCCCTGAGCTGGGGCTGTGGGCGGGAGCCCAGGCACGCAGGGGCAGGCCCCAACCAGCTGCACACGTCTCTGCTGGGGAGGAGAGCGCTAGGGAAGCTACGTGTGTGAGGCAGCTGCTGGGCGCCCAGGGAGTCAGCCTCCGGGTGTGCGTGGCTGCAGACCCCAGCCAGGGGCCCTGGGAACCTGGTGCACTCCGTGCGGCGCTGAGTCTGGGCGGCCAAGCAACCACTGGAGGAGCCCTGCACTAGCCCTTCCCTTCCCTCGCACAGAGCTCTCCCTGCTGGAGCCCTTGTCAGTGTGCAAGCCAGCGGACCCTAAGCCCTCCCCAAGGAAGCCTGGGGCCTAGGTGCAAAGGCAAGGCAGGAGCGGGGCTGACGCCAGGAAGGCGCCAGTGGCGTCTCCCAGCCTCGCGCAGCCTGCTCCTTCCTGGGCAGGAAGCCTAGCAGCGAGGCAAGTCTGGGCAAGGCTCGCCCAGGGCAGAGCATCCTAGCGCCAGCAACTCTGCCAGATCAGGCCTCGGAGCAGAGATGGAGCTCTGCCGTCCTGGAGGCGCACTCGGCTCCAGCCCCGTAGGGCTTGAGCCAAACGAGGCTGGGCTGCCTCTTCTTCCCTCGAGGAGGCTCGCCTCCCCGCCAGCTGTTCACTCGGCTTCCAGGTGGGGGCGCTCTGCGCCTCCTGCAGGTCTTGGCTCAGGGGCTGCTTGCCCTGAGCTGGGGCTGTGGGCGGGAGCCCAGGCACGCAGGGGCAGGCCCCAACCAGCTGCACACGTCTCTGCTGGGGAGGAGAGCGCTAGGGAAGCTACGTGTGTGAGGCAGCTGCTGGGCGCCCAGGGAGTCAGCCTCCGGGTGTGCGTGGCTGTAGACCCCAGCCAGGGGCCCTAGGAACCTGGTGCACTCCGTGCGGCGCTGAGTCTGGGCGGCCAAGCAACCACTGGAGGAACCCTGCACTAGCCCTTCCCTTCCTCGCACAGAGCTCTCCCTGCTGGAGCCCTTGGCAGTGTGGAAGCCAGCGGACCCTAAGCCCTCCCCAAGGACGCCTGGGGCCTAGGTGCAAAGGCAAGGCAAGAGCGGAGCTGAGGCCAGGAAGGCGCCAGTGGCGTCTCCCAGCCTCGCGCAGCCTGCTCCTTCCTGGGCAGGAAGCCTAGCAGCGAGGCAAGTCGGGGCAAGGCTCGCCCAGGGCAGAGCAGCCTCGCGCCAGCAACTCTGCCAGATCGGGCCTCTGAGCAGAGCTGGAGCTCTGCCGTCCTGGAGGCGCACTCGGCTCCAGCCAAGTAGGGCTTGAGCCAAACGAGGCTGGGCTGCCTCTTCTTCCCTCGAGGAGGCTCGGTCCCCGCCAGCTGTTCACTCGGCTTCCAGGTGGGGGCGCTCTGCGCCTCCTGCAGGTCTTGGCTCAGGGGCTGCTTGCCCTGAGCTGGGGCTGTGGGCGGGAGCCCAGGCACGCAGGGGCAGGCCCCAACCAGCTGCACACGTCTCTGCTGGGGAGGAGAGCGCTAGGGAAGCTACGTGTGTGAGGCAGCTGCTGGGCGCCCAGGGAGTCAGCCTCCGGGTGTGCGTGGCTGCAGACCCCAGCCAGGGGCCCTGGGAACCTGGTGCACTCCGTGCGGCGCTGAGTCTGGGCGGCCAAGCAACCACTGGAGGAGCCCTGCACTAGCCCTTCCCTTCCCTCGCACAGAGCTCTCCCTGCTGGAGCCCTTGGCAGTGTGCAAGCCAGCGGACCCTAAGCCCTCCAGAAGGACGCCTGGGGCCTAGGTGCAAAGGCAAGGCAGGAGCGGAGCCGAGGCCAGGAAGGGCCAGTGGCGTCTCCCAGCCTTGCGCAGCCTGCTCCTTCCTGGGCAGGAAGCCTAGCAGAGAGGCAAGTCTGGGCAAGGCTCGCCCAGGGCAGAGCAGCCTCGCGCCAGCAACTCTGCCAGATCGGGCCTCTGAGCAGAGCTGGAGCTCTGCCGTCCTGGACGCGCACTCGGCTCCAGCCAAGTAGGGCTTGAGCCAAACGAGGCTGGGCTGCCTCTTGTTCCCTCGAGGAGGCTCGCCTCCCCGCCAGGTGTTCACTCGGCTTCCAGGTGGGGGCGCTCTGCGCCTCCTGCAGGTCTTGGCTCAGGGGCTGCTTGCCCTGAGCTGGGGCTGTGGGCGGGAGCCCAGGCACGCAGGGGCAGGCCCCAACCAGCTGCACACGTGTCTGCTGGGGAGGAGAGCGCTAGGGAAGCTACGTGTGTGAGGCAGCTGCTGGGCGTCCAGGGAGTCAGCCTCCGGGTGTGCGTGGCTGCAGACCCCAGCCAGGGGCCCTGGGAACCTGGTGCACTCCGTGCGGCGCTGAGTCTGGGCGGCCAAGCAACCACTGGAGGAGCCCTGCACTAGCCCTTCCCTTCCTCGCACAGAGCTCTCCCTGCTGGAGCCCTTGGCAGAGTGCAAGCCAGCGGACCCTAAGCCCTCCCAAAGGACGCCTGGGGCCTAGGTGCAAAGGCAAGGCAGGAGCGAAGCTGAGGCCAGGAAGGCGCCAGTGGCGTCTCCCAGCCTCGCGCAGCCTGCTCCTTCCTGGGCAGGAAGCCTAGCAGCGAGGCAAGTCTGGGCAAGGCTCGCCCAGGGCAGAGCAGCCTCGCGCCAGCAACTCTGCCAGATCGGGCCTCTGAGCAGAGCTGGAGCTCTGCCATCCTGGAGGCACAGTCGGCTCCAGCCAAGTAGGGCTTGAGCCAAACGAGGCTGGGCTGCCTCTTCTTCCCTCGAGGAGGCTCGCCTCCCCGCCAGCTGTTCACTCGGCTTCCAGGTGGGGGCGCTCTGCGCCTCCTGCAGGTCTTGGCTCAGGGGCTGCTTGCCCTGAGCTGGGGCTGTGGGCGGGAGCCCAGGCAGGCAGGGGCAGGCCCCAACCAGCTGCACACGTCTCTGCTGGGGAGGAGAGCGCTAGGGAAGCTACGTGTGTGAGGCAGCTGCTGGGCGCCCAGGGAGTCAGCCTCCGGGTGTGTGTGGCTGCAGACCCCAGCCAGGGGCCCTGGGAACCTGGTGCACTCCGTGCGGCGCTGAGTCTGGGCGGCCAAGCAACCACTGGAGGAGCCCTGCACTAGCCCTTCCCTTCCCTCGCACAGAGCTCTCCCTGCTCTAGCCCTTGGCAGTGTGCAAGCCAGCGGACCCTAAGCCGACTCCTCGGACGCCTGGGGCCTAGGTGCAAAGGCAAGGCAGGAGAGGAGCTGAGGCCAGGAAGGTGTCAGTGGCGTCTCCCAGCCTCGCGCAGCCGGCTCCTTCCTGGGCAGGAAGCCTAGCAGCGAGGCAAGTCTGGGCAAGGCTCGCCCAGGGCAGAGCAGCCTCGCGCCAGCAACTCTGCCAGATCGGGCCTCTGAGCAGAGCTGGAGCTCTGCCGTCCTGGAGGCGCACTCGGCTCCAGCCAAGTAGGGCTTGAGCCAAACGAGGCTGGGCTGCCTCTTGTTCCCTCGAGGAGGCTCGCCTCCCCGCTAGCTGTTCACTCGGCTTCCAGGTGGGGGCGCTCTGCGCCTCCTGCAGGTCTTGGCTCAGGGGCTGCTTGCCCTGAGCTGTGGCTGTTGGCGGGAGCCCAGGCACGCAGGGGCAGGCCCCAACCAGCTGCACACGTCTCTGCTGGGGAGGAGAGCGCTAGGGAAGCTACGTGTGTGAGGCAGCTGCTGGGCGCCCAGGGAGTCAGCCTCCGGGTGTGCGTGGCTGCAGACCCCAGCCAGGGGCCCTGGGAACCTGGTGCACTCCGTGCGGCGCTGAGTCTGGGCGGCCAAGCAACCACTGGAGGAGCCCTGCACTAGCCCTTCCCTTCCCTCGCACAGAGCTCTGCCTGCTGGAACCCTTGGCAGTGTGCAAGCCAGCGGACCCTAAGCCCTCCCCAAGGACGCCTGGGGCCTAGGTGCAAAGGCAAGGCAGGAGCGGAGCTGAGGCCAGGAAGGCGCCAGTGGCGTCTCCCAGCCTCGCGCAGCCTGCTCCTTCCTGGGCAGGAAGCCTAGCAGCGAGGCAAGTCTGGGCAAGGCTCGCCCAGGGCAGAGCAGCCTCGTGCCAGCAACTCTGCCAGATCAGGGCTCGGAGCAGAGCTGGAGCTCTGCCGTCCTGGAGGCGCACTGGGCTCCAGCCAAGTAGGGCTTGAGCCAAACGAGGCTGGGCTGCCTCTTCTTCCCTCGAGGAGGCTCGCCTCCCAGCCAGCTGTTCACTCGGCTTCCAGGTGGGGGCGCTCTGCGCCTCCTGCAGGTCTTGGCTCAGGGGCTGCTTGCCCTGAGCTGGGGCTGTGGGCGGGAGCCCAGGCACGCAGGGGCAGGCCCCAACCAGCTGCACACGTCTCTGCTGGGGAGGAGAGC
Organism: Ovis canadensis; assembly: GCF_042477335.2. NCBI lineage: Eukaryota > Metazoa > Chordata > Mammalia > Artiodactyla > Bovidae > Ovis > Ovis canadensis. Next base: position 8,036,680 of record NC_091727.1, on the reverse strand, counting down.
GCTAGGGAAGCTACGTGTGTGAGGCAGCTGCTGGGCGCCCAGGGAGTCAGCCTCCGGGTGTGCGTGGCTGCAGACCCCAGCCAGGGGCCCTGGGAACCTGGTGCACTCCGTGCGGCGCTGAGTCTGGGCGGCCAAGCAACCACTGGAGGAGCCCTGCACTAGCCCTTCCCTTCCTCGCACAGAGCTCTCCCTCCTGGAGCCCTTGGCAGTGTGCAAGCCACCGGCCCCTATGCCCTCCCAAAGGACGCCTGGGGCCTAGGTGCAAAGGCAAGGCAGGAGCGAAGCTGAGGCCAGGAAGGCGCCAGTGGCGTCTCCCATCCTCGCGCAGCCTGCTCCTTCCTGGGCAGGAAGCCTAGCAGCGAGGCAAGTCTGGGCAAGGCTCGCCCAGGGCAGAGCAGCCTCGCGCCAGCAACTCTGCCAGATCGGGCCTCTGAGCAGAGCAGGAGCTCTGCCGTCCTGGAGGCGCACTCGGCTCCAGCCAAGTAGGGCTTGAGCCAAACGAGGCTGGGCTGCCTCTTGTTCCCTCGAGGAGGCTCGCCTCCCCGCCAGGTGTTCACTCGGCTTCCAGGTGGGGGCGCTCTGCGCCTCCTGCAGGTCTTGGCTCAGGGGCTGCTTGCCCTGAGCTGGGGCTGTGGGCGGGAGCCCAGGCACGCAGGGGCAGGCCCCAACCAGCTGCACACGTCTCTGCTGGGGAGGAGAGCGCTAGGGAAGCTACGTGTGTGAGGCAGCTGCTGGGCGCCCAGGGAGTCAGCCTCCGGGTGTGCGTGGCTGCAGACCCCAGCCAGGGGCCCTGGGAACCTGGTGCACTCCGTGCGGCGCTGAGTCTGGGCGGCCAAGCAACCACTGGAGGAGCCCTGCACTAGCCCTTCCCTTCCCTCGCACAGAGCTCTCCCTGCTGGAGCCCTTGTCAGTGTGCAAGCCAGCGGACCCTAAGCCCTCCCCAAGGAAGCCTGGGGCCTAGGTGCAAAGGCAAGGCAGGAGCGGGGCTGACGCCAGGAAGGCGCCAGTGGCGTCTCCCAGCCTCGCGCAGCCTGCTCCTTCCTGGGCAGGAAGCCTAGCAGCGAGGCAAGTCTGGGCAAGGCTCGCCCAGGGCAGAGCATCCTAGCGCCAGCAACTCTGCCAGATCAGGCCTCGGAGCAGAGATGGAGCTCTGCCGTCCTGGAGGCGCACTCGGCTCCAGCCCCGTAGGGCTTGAGCCAAACGAGGCTGGGCTGCCTCTTCTTCCCTCGAGGAGGCTCGCCTCCCCGCCAGCTGTTCACTCGGCTTCCAGGTGGGGGCGCTCTGCGCCTCCTGCAGGTCTTGGCTCAGGGGCTGCTTGCCCTGAGCTGGGGCTGTGGGCGGGAGCCCAGGCACGCAGGGGCAGGCCCCAACCAGCTGCACACGTCTCTGCTGGGGAGGAGAGCGCTAGGGAAGCTACGTGTGTGAGGCAGCTGCTGGGCGCCCAGGGAGTCAGCCTCCGGGTGTGCGTGGCTGTAGACCCCAGCCAGGGGCCCTAGGAACCTGGTGCACTCCGTGCGGCGCTGAGTCTGGGCGGCCAAGCAACCACTGGAGGAACCCTGCACTAGCCCTTCCCTTCCTCGCACAGAGCTCTCCCTGCTGGAGCCCTTGGCAGTGTGGAAGCCAGCGGACCCTAAGCCCTCCCCAAGGACGCCTGGGGCCTAGGTGCAAAGGCAAGGCAAGAGCGGAGCTGAGGCCAGGAAGGCGCCAGTGGCGTCTCCCAGCCTCGCGCAGCCTGCTCCTTCCTGGGCAGGAAGCCTAGCAGCGAGGCAAGTCGGGGCAAGGCTCGCCCAGGGCAGAGCAGCCTCGCGCCAGCAACTCTGCCAGATCGGGCCTCTGAGCAGAGCTGGAGCTCTGCCGTCCTGGAGGCGCACTCGGCTCCAGCCAAGTAGGGCTTGAGCCAAACGAGGCTGGGCTGCCTCTTCTTCCCTCGAGGAGGCTCGGTCCCCGCCAGCTGTTCACTCGGCTTCCAGGTGGGGGCGCTCTGCGCCTCCTGCAGGTCTTGGCTCAGGGGCTGCTTGCCCTGAGCTGGGGCTGTGGGCGGGAGCCCAGGCACGCAGGGGCAGGCCCCAACCAGCTGCACACGTCTCTGCTGGGGAGGAGAGCGCTAGGGAAGCTACGTGTGTGAGGCAGCTGCTGGGCGCCCAGGGAGTCAGCCTCCGGGTGTGCGTGGCTGCAGACCCCAGCCAGGGGCCCTGGGAACCTGGTGCACTCCGTGCGGCGCTGAGTCTGGGCGGCCAAGCAACCACTGGAGGAGCCCTGCACTAGCCCTTCCCTTCCCTCGCACAGAGCTCTCCCTGCTGGAGCCCTTGGCAGTGTGCAAGCCAGCGGACCCTAAGCCCTCCAGAAGGACGCCTGGGGCCTAGGTGCAAAGGCAAGGCAGGAGCGGAGCCGAGGCCAGGAAGGGCCAGTGGCGTCTCCCAGCCTTGCGCAGCCTGCTCCTTCCTGGGCAGGAAGCCTAGCAGAGAGGCAAGTCTGGGCAAGGCTCGCCCAGGGCAGAGCAGCCTCGCGCCAGCAACTCTGCCAGATCGGGCCTCTGAGCAGAGCTGGAGCTCTGCCGTCCTGGACGCGCACTCGGCTCCAGCCAAGTAGGGCTTGAGCCAAACGAGGCTGGGCTGCCTCTTGTTCCCTCGAGGAGGCTCGCCTCCCCGCCAGGTGTTCACTCGGCTTCCAGGTGGGGGCGCTCTGCGCCTCCTGCAGGTCTTGGCTCAGGGGCTGCTTGCCCTGAGCTGGGGCTGTGGGCGGGAGCCCAGGCACGCAGGGGCAGGCCCCAACCAGCTGCACACGTCTCTGCTGGGGAGGAGAGCGCTAGGGAAGCTACGTGTGTGAGGCAGCTGCTGGGCGCCCAGGGAGTCAGCCTCCGGGTGTGCGTGGCTGCAGACCCCAGCCAGGGGCCCTGGGAACCTGGTGCACTCCGTGCGGCGCTGAGTCTGGGCGGCCAAGCAACCACTGGAGGAGCCCTGCACTAGCCCTTCCCTTCCTCGCACAGAGCTCTCCCTGCTGGAGCCCTTGGCAGTGTGCAAGCCAGCGGACCCTAAGCCCTCCCAAAGGACGCCTGGGGCCTAGGTGCAAAGGCAAGGCAGGAGCGAAGCTGAGGCCAGGAAGGCGCCAGTGGCGTCTCCCAGCCTCGCGCAGCCTGCTCCTTCCTGGGCAGGAAGCCTAGCAGCGAGGCAAGTCTGGGCAAGGCTCGCCCAGGGCAGAGCAGCCTCGCGCCAGCAACTCTGCCAGATCGGGCCTCTGAGCAGAGCTGGAGCTCTGCCATCCTGGAGGCACAGTCGGCTCCAGCCAAGTAGGGCTTGAGCCAAACGAGGCTGGGCTGCCTCTTCTTCCCTCGAGGAGGCTCGCCTCCCCGCCACCTGTTCACTCGGCTTCCAGGTGGGGGCGCTCTGCGCCTCCTGCAGGTCTTGGCTCAGGGGCTGCTTGCCCTGAGCTGGGGCTGTGGGCGGGAGCCCAGGCACGCAGGGGCAGGCCCCAACCAGCTGCACACGTCTCTGCTGGGGAGGAGAGCGCTAGGGAAGCTACGTGTGTGAGGCAGCTGCTGGGCGCCCAGGGAGTCAGCCTCCGGGTGTGCGTGGCTGCAGACCCCAGCCAGGGGCCCTGGGAACCTGGTGCACTCCGTGCGGCGCTGAGTCTGGGCGGCCAAGCAACCACTGGAGGGGCCCTGCACTAGCCCTTCCCTTCCCTCGCACAGAGCTCTCCCTGCTGGAGCCCTTGGCAGTGTGCAAGCCAGCGGACCCTAAGCCCTCCCCAAGGACGCCTGGGGCCTAGGTGCAAAGGCAAGGCAGGAGCGGAGCTGAGGCCAGGAAGGCGCCAGTGGCGTCTCCCAGCCTCGCGCAGCCTGCTCCTTCCTGGGCAGGAAGCCTAGCAGCGAGGCAAGTCTGGGCAAGGCTCGCCCAGGGCAGAGCAGCCTCGCGGAAGCAACTCTGCCAGATCGGGCCTCTGAGCAGAGCTGGAGCTCTGCCATCCTGGAGGCACATTCGGCTCCTGCCAAGTAGGGCTTCAGCCAAACGAGGCTGGGCTGCCTCTTCTTCCCTCGTGGAGGCTCGCCTCCCCGCCAGCTGTTCACTCGGCTTCCAGGTGGGGGCGCTCTGCGCCTCCTGCAGGTCTTGGCTCAGGGGCTGCTTGCCCTGAGCTGGGGCTGTGGGCGGGAGCCCAGGCACGCAGGGGCAGGCCCCAACCAGCTGCACACGTCTCTGCTGGGGAGGAGAGCGCTAGGGAAGCTACGTGTGTGAGGCAGCTGCTGGGCGCCCAGGGAGTCAGCCTCCGGGTGTGCGTGGCTGCAGACCCCAGCCAGGGGCCCTGGGAACCTGGTGCACTCCGTGCGGCGCTGAGTCTGGGCGGCCAAGCAACCACTGGAGGAGCCCTGCACTAGCCCTTCCCTTCCCTCGCACAGAGCTCTCCCTGCTGGAGCCCTTGGCAGTGTGCAAGCCAGCGGACCCTAAGCCCTCCCCAAGGACGCCTGGGGCCTAGGTGCAAAGGCAAGGCAGGAGCGGAGCCGAGGCCAGGAAGGGCCAGTGGCGTCTCCCAGCCTTGCGCAGCCTGCTCCTTCCTGGGCAGGAAGCCTAGCAGAGAGGCAAGTCTGGGCAAGGCTCGCCCAGGGCAGAGCAGCCTCGCGCCAGCAACTCTGCCAGATCGGGCCTCTGAGCAGAGCTGGAGCTCTGCCGTCCTGGAGGCGCACTCGGCTCCAGCCAAGTAGGGCTTGAGCCAAACGAGGCTGGGCTGCCTCTTGTTCCCTCGAGGAGGCTCGCCTCCCCGCCAGGTGTTCACTCGGCTTCCAGGTGGGGGCGCTCTGCGCCTCCTGCAGGTCTTGGCTCAGGGGCTGCTTGCCCTGAGCTGGGGCTGTGGGCGGGAGCCCAGGCACGCAGGGGCAGGCCCCAACCAGCTGCACACGTCTCTGCTGGGGAGGAGAGCGCTAGGGAAGCTACGTGTGTGAGGCAGCTGCTGGGCGCCCAGGGAGTCAGCCTCCGGGTGTGCGTGGCTGCAGACCCCAGCCAGGGGCCCTGGGAACCTGGTGCACTCCGTGCGGCGCTGAGTCTGGGCGGCCAAGCAACCACTGGAGGAGCCCTGCACTAGCCCTTCCCTTCCTCGCACAGAGCTCTCCCTGCTGGAGCCCTTGGCAGTGTGCAAGCCAGCGGACCCTAAGCCCTCCCAAAGGACGCCTGGGGCCTAGGTGCAAAGGCAAGGCAGGAGCGAAGCTGAGGCCAGGAAGGCGCCAGTGGCGTCTCCCAGCCTCGCGCAGCCTGCTCCTTCCTGGGCAGGAAGCCTAGCAGCGAGGCAAGTCTGGGCAAGGCTCGCCCAGGGCAGAGCAGCCTCGCGCCAGCAACTCTGCCAGATCGGGCCTCTGAGCAGAGCTGGAGCTCTGCCATCCTGGAGGCACAGTCGGCTCCAGCCAAGTAGGGCTTGAGCCAAACGAGGCTGGGCTGCCTCTTCTTCCCTCGAGGAGGCTCGCCTCCCCGCCAGCTGTTCACTCGGCTTCCAGGTGGGGGCGCTCTGCGCCTCCTGCAGGTCTTGGCTCAGGGGCTGCTTGCCCTGAGCTGGGGCTGTGGGCGGGAGCCCAGGCACGCAGGGGCAGGCCCCAACCAGCTGCACACGTCTCTGCTGGGGAGGAGAGCGCTAGGGAAGCTACGTGTGTGAGGCAGCTGCTGGGCGCCCAGGGAGTCAGCCTCCGGGTGTGCGTGGCTGCAGACCCCAGCCAGGGGCCCTGGGAACCTGGTGCACTCCGTGCGGCGCTGAGTCTGGGCGGCCAAGCAACCACTGGAGGAGCCCTGCACTAGCCCTTCCCTTCCCTCGCACAGAGCTCTGCCTGCTGGAACCCTTGGCAGTGTGCAAGCCAGCGGACCCTAAGCCCTCCCCAAGGACGCCTGGGGCCTAGGTGCAAAGGCAAGGCAGGAGCGGAGCTGAGGCCAGGAAGGCGCCAGTGGCGTCTCCCAGCCTCGCGCAGCCTGCTCCTTCCTGGGCAGGAAGCCTAGCAGCGAGGCAAGTCTGGGCAAGGCTCGCCCAGGGCAGAGCAGCCTCGTGCCAGCAACTCTGCCAGATCAGGGCTCGGAGCAGAGCTGGAGCTCTGCCGTCCTGGAGGCGCACTGGGCTCCAGCCAAGTAGGGCTTGAGCCAAACGAGGCTGGGCTGCCTCTTCTTCCCTCGAGGAGGCTCGCCTCCCAGCCAGCTGTTCACTCGGCTTCCAGGTGGGGGCGCTCTGCGCCTCCTGCAGGTCTTGGCTCAGGGGCTGCTTGCCCTGAGCTGGGGCTGTGGGCGGGAGCCCAGGCACGCAGGGGCAGGCCCCAACCAGCTGCACACGTCTCTGCTGGGGAGGAGAGCGCTAGGGAAGCTACGTGTGTGAGGCAGCTGCTGGGCGCCCAGGGAGTCAGCCTCCGGGTGTGCGTGGCTGCAGACCGCAGCCAGGGGCCCTGGGAACCTGGTGCACTCCGTGCGGCGCTGAGTCTGGGCGGCCAAGCAACCACTGGAGGAGCCCTGCACTAGCCCTTCCCTTCCTCGCACAGAGCTCTCCCTCCTGGAGCCCTTGGCAGTGTGCAAGCCACCGGCCCCTAAGCCCTCCCAAAGGACGCCTGGGGCCTAGGTGCAAAGGCAAGGCAGGAGCGAAGCTGAGGCCAGGAAGGCGCCAGTGGCGTCTCCCATCCTCGCGCAGCCTGCTCCTTCCTGGGCAGGAAGCCTAGCAGCGAGGGAAGTCTGGGCAAGGCTCGCCCAGGGCAGAGCAGCCTCGCGCCAGCAACTCTGCCAGATCGGGCCTCTGAGCAGAGCTGGAGCTCTGCCATCCTGGAGGCACATTCCGCTCCAGCCAAGTAGGGCTTGAGCCAAACGAGGCTGGGCTGCCTCTTCTTCCCTCGAGGAGGCTCGCCTCCCCGCCAGCTGTTCACTCGGCTTCCAGGTGGGGGCGCTCTGCGCCTCCTGCAGGTCTTGGCTCAGGGGCTGTTTGCCCTGAGCTGGGGCTGTGGGCGGGAGCCCAGGCACGCAGGGGCAGGCCCCAACCAGCTGCACACGTCTCTGCTGGGGAGGAGAGCGCTAGGGAAGCTACGTGTGTGAGGCAGCTGCTGGGCGCCCAGGGAGTCAGCCTCCGGGTGTGTGTGGCTGCAGACCCCAGCCAGGGGCCCTGGGAACCTGGTGCACTCCGTGCGGCGCTGAGTCTGGGCGGCCAAGCAACCACTGGAGGAGCCCTGCACTAGCCCTTCCCTTCCCTCGCACAGAGCTCTCCCTGCTCTAGCCCTTGGCAGTGTGCAAGCCAGCGGACACTAAGCCCTCTCCAAGGACGCCTGGGGCCTAGGTGCAAAGGCAAGGCAGGAGAGGAGCTGAGGCCAGGAAGGTGTCAGTGGCGTCTCCCAGCCTCGCGCAGCCGGCTCCTTCCTGGGCAGGAAGCCTAGCAGCGAGGCAAGTCTGGGCAAGGCTCGCCCAGGGCAGAGCAGCCTCGCGCCAGCAACTCTGCCAGATCGGGCCTCTGAGCAGAGCTGGAGCTCTGCCATCCTGGAGGCACATTCGGCTCCTGCCAAGTAGGGCTTCAGCCAAACGAGGCTGGGCTGCCTCTTCTTCCCTCGTGGAGGCTCGCCTCCCCGCCAGCTGTTCACTCGGCTTCCAGGTGGGGGCGCTCTGCGCCTCCTGCAGGTCTTGGCTCAGGGGCTGCTTGCCCTGAGCTGGGGCTGTGGGCGGGAGCCCAGGCACGCAGGGGCAGGCCCCAACCAGCTGCACACGTCTCTGCTGGGGAGGAGAGCGCTAGGGAAGCTACGTGTGTGAGGCAGCTGCTGGGCGCCCAGGGAGTCAGCCTCCGGGTGTGCGTGGCTGCAGACCCCAGCCAGGGGCCCTGGGAACCTGGTGCACTCCGTGCGGCGCTGAGTCTGGGCGGCCAAGCAACCACTGGAGGAGCCCTGCACTAGCCCTTCCCTTCCCTCGCACAGAGCTCTCCCTGCTGGAGCCCTTGGCAGTGTGCAAGCCAGCGGACCCTAAGCCCTCCCCAAGGACGCCTGGGGCCTAGGTGCAAAGGCAAGGCAGGAGCGGAGCCGAGGCCAGGAAGGGCCAGTGGCGTCTCCCAGCCTTGCGCAGCCTGCTCATTCCTGGGCAGGAAGCCTAGCAGAGAGGCAAGTCTGGGCAAGGCTCGCCCAGGGCAGAGCAGCCTCGCGCCAGCAACTCTGCCAGATCGGGCCTCTGAGCAGAGCTGGAGCTCTGCCGTCCTGGAGGCGCACTCGGCTCCAGCCAAGTAGGGCTTGAGCCAAACGAGGCTGGGCTGCCTCTTGTTCCCTCGAGGAGGCTCGCCTCCCCGCCAGCTGTTCACTCGGCTTCCAGGTGGGGGCGCTCTGCGCCTCCTGCAGGTCTTGGCTCAGGGGCTGCTTGCCCTGAGCTGGGGCTGTGGGCGGGAGCCCAGGCACGCAGGGGCAGGCCCCAACCAGCTGCACACGTCTCTGCTGGGGAGGAGAGCGCTAGGGAAGCTACGTGTGTGAGGCAGCTGCTGGGCGCCCAGGGAGTCAGCCTCCGGGTGTGCGTGGCTGCAGACCCCAGCCAGGGGCCCTGGGAACCTGGTGCACTCCGTGCGGCGCTGAGTCTGGGCGGCCAAGCAACCACTGGAGGAGCCCTGCACTAGCCCTTCCCTTCCTCGCACAGAGCTCTCCCTGCTGGAGCCCTTGGCAGTGTGCAAGCCAGCGGACCCTAAGCCCTCCCAAAGGACGCCTGGGGCCTAGGTGCAAAGGCAAGGCAGGAGCGAAGCTGAGGCCAGGAAGGCGCCAGTGGCGTCTCCCAGCCTCGCGCAGCCTGCTCCTTCCTGGGCAGGAAGCCTAGCAGCGAGGCAAGTCTGGGCAAGGCTCGCCCAGGGCAGAGCAGCCTCGCGCCAGCAACTCTGCCAGATCGGGCCTCTGAGCAGAGCTGGAGCTCTGCCATCCTGGAGGCACAGTCGGCTCCAGCCAAGTAGGGCTTGAGCCAAACGAGGCTGGGCTGCCTCTTCTTCCCTCGAGGAGGCTCGCCTCCCCGCCAGCTGTTCACTCGGCTTCCAGGTGGGGGCGCTCTGCGCCTCCTGCAGGTCTTGGCTCAGGGGCTGCTTGCCCTGAGCTGGGGCTGTGGGCGGGAGCCCAGGCACGCAGGGGCAGGCCCCAACCAGCTGCACACGTCTCTGCTGGGGAGGAGAGCGCTAGGGAAGCTACGTGTGTGAGGCAGCTGCTGGGCGCCCAGGGAGTCAGCCTCCGGGTGTGCGTGGCTGTAGACCCCAGCCAGGGGCCCTAGGAACCTGGTGCACTCCGTGCGGCGCTGAGTCTGGGCGGCCAAGCAACCACTGGAGGAGCCCTGCACTAGCCCTTCCCTTCCTCGCACAGAGCTCTCCCTGCTGGAGCCCTTGGCAGTGTGGAAGCCAGCGGACCCTAAGCCCTCCCCAAGGACGCCTGGGGCCTAGGTGCAAAGGCAAGGCAAGAGCGGAGCTGAGGCCAGGAAGGCGCCAGTGGCGTCTCCCAGCCTCGCGCAGCCTGCTCCTTCCTGGGCAGGAAGCCTAGCAGCGAGGCAAGTCGGGGCAAGGCTCGCCCAGGGCAGAGCAGCCTCGCGCCAGCAACTCTGCCAGATCGGGCCTCTGAGCAGAGCTGGAGCTCTGCCGTCCTGGAGGCGCACTCGGCTCCAGCCAAGTAGGGCTTGAGCCAAACGAGGCTGGGCTGCCTCTTCTTCCCTCGAGGAGGCTCGGTCCCCGCCAGCTGTTCACTCGGCTTCCAGGTGGGGGCGCTCTGCGCCTCCTGCAGGTCTTGGCTCCGGGGCTGCTTGCCCTGAGCTGGGGCTGTGGGCGGGAGCCCAGGCACGCAGGGGCAGGCCCCAACCAGCTGCACACGTCTCTGCTGGGGAGGAGAGCGCTAGGGAAGCTACGTGTGTGAGGCAGCTGCTGGGCGCCCAGGGAGTCAGCCTCCGGGTGTGCGTGGCTGCAGACCCCAGCCAGGGGCCCTGGGAACCTGGTGCACTCCGTGCGGCGCTGAGTCTGGGCGGCCAAGCAACCACTGGAGGAGCCCTGCACTAGCCCTTCCCTTCCCTCGCACAGAGCTCTCCCTGCTGGAGCCCTTGGCAGTGTGCAAGCCAGCGGACCCTAAGCCCTCCCCAAGGACGCCTGGGGCCTAGGTGCAAAGGCAAGGCAGGAGCGGAGCCGAGGCCAGGAAGGGCCAGTGGCGTCTCCCAGCCTTGCGCAGCCTGCTCCTTCCTGGGCAGGAAGCCTAGCAGAGAGGCAAGTCTGGGCAAGGCTCGCCCAGGGCAGAGCAGCCTCGCGCCAGCAACTCTGCCAGATCGGGCCTCTGAGCAGAGCTGGAGCTCTGCCGTCCTGGAGGCGCACTCGGCTCCAGCCAAGTAGGGCTTGAGCCAAACGAGGCTGGGCTGCCTCTTGTTCCCTCGAGGAGGCTCGCCTCCCCGCCAGCTGTTCACTCGGCTTCCAGGTGGGGGCGCTCTGCGCCTCCTGCAGGTCTTGGCTCAGGGGCTGCTTGCCCTGAGCTGGGGCTGTGGGCGGGAGCCCAGGCACGCAGGGGCAGGCCCCAACCAGCTGCACACGTCTCTGCTGGGGAGGAGAGCGCTAGGGAAGCTACGTGTGTGAGGCAGCTGCTGGGCGCCCAGGGAGTCAGCCTCCGGGTGTGCGTGGCTGCAGACCCCAGCCAGGGGCCCTGGGAACCTGGTGCACTCCGTGCGGCGCTGAGTCTGGGCGGCCAAGCAACCACTGGAGGAGCCCTGCACTAGCCCTTCCCTTCCTCGCACAGAGCTCTCCCTGCTGGAGCCCTTGGCAGTGTGCAAGCCAGCGGACCCTAAGCCCTCCCAAAGGACGCCTGGGGCCTAGGTGCAAAGGCAAGGCAGGAGCGAAGCTGAGGCCAGGAAGGCGCCAGTGGCGTCTCCCAGCCTCGCGCAGCCTGCTCCTTCCTGGGCAGGAAGCCTAGCAGCGAGGCAAGTCTGGGCAAGGCTCGCCCAGGGCAGAGCAGCCTCGCGCCAGCAACTCTGCCAGATCGGGCCTCTGAGCAGAGCTGGAGCTCTGCCATCCTGGAGGCACAGTCGGCTCCAGCCAAGTAGGGCTTGAGCCAAACGAGGCTGGGCTGCCTCTTCTTCCCTCGAGGAGGCTCGCCTCCCCGCCAGCTGTTCACTCGGCTTCCAGGTGGGGGCGCTCTGCGCCTCCTGCAGGTCTTGGCTCAGGGGCTGCTTGCCCTGAGCTGGGGCTGTGGGCGGGAGCCCAGGCACGCAGGGGCAGGCCCCAACCAGCTGCACACGTCTCTGCTGGGGAGGAGAGCGCTAGGGAAGCTACGTGTGTGAGGCAGCTGCTGGGCGCCCAGGGAGTCAGCCTCCGGGTGTGCGTGGCTGCAGACCCCAGCCAGGGGCCCTGGGAACCTGGTGCACTCCGTGCGGCGCTGAGTCTGGGCGGCCAAGCAACCACTGGAGGGGCCCTGCACTAGCCCTTCCCTTCCCTCGCACAGAGCTCTCCCTGCTGGAGCCCTTGGCAGTGTGCAAGCCAGCGGACCCTAAGCCCTCCCCAAGGACGCCTGGGGCCTAGGTGCAAAGGCAAGGCAGGAGCGGAGCTGAGGCCAGGAAGGCGCCAGTGGCGTCTCCCAGCCTCGCGCAGCCTGCTCCTTCCTGGGCAGGAAGCCTAGCAGCGAGGCAAGTCTGGGCAAGGCTCGCCCAGGGCAGAGCAGCCTCGCGCCAGCAACTCTGCCAGATCGGGCCTCTGAGCAGAGCTGGAGCTCTGCCATCCTGGAGGCACATTCGGCTCCTGCCAAGTAGGGCTTCAGCCAAACGAGGCTGGGCTGCCTCTTCTTCCCTCGAGGAGGCTCGCCTCCCCGCCAGCTGTTCACTCGGCTTCCAGGTGGGGGCGCTCTGCGCCTCCTGCAGGTCTTGGCTCAGGGGCTGCTTGCCCTGAGCTGGGGCTGTGGGCGGGAGCCCAGGCAGGCAGGGGCAGGCCCCAACCAGCTGCACACGTCTCTGCTGGGGAGGAGAGCGCTAGGGAAGCTACGTGTGTGAGGCAGCTGCTGGGCGCCCAGGGAGTCAGCCTCCGGGTGTGCGTGGCTGCAGACCCCAGCCAGGGGCCCTGGGAACCTGGTGCACTCCGTGCGGCGCTGAGTCTGGGCGGCCAAGCAACCACTGGAGGAGCCCTGCACTAGCCCTTCCCTTCCCTCGCACAGAGCTCTCCCTGCTGGAGCCCTTGGCAGTGTGCAAGCCAGCGGACCCTAAGCCCTCCCCAAGGACGCCTGGGGCCTAGGTGCAAAGGCAAGGCAGGAGCGGAGCCGAGGCCAGGAAGGGCCAGTGGCGTCTCCCAGCCTTGCGCAGCCTGCTCCTTCCTGGGCAGGAAGCCTAGCAGAGAGGCAAGTCTGGGCAAGGCTCGCCCAGGGCAGAGCAGCCTCGCGCCAGCAACTCTGCCAGATCGGGCCTCTGAGCAGAGCTGGAGCTCTGCCGTCCTGGAGGCGCACTCGGCTCCAGCCAAGTAGGGCTTGAGCCAAACGAGGCTGGGCTGCCTCTTGTTCCCTCGAGGAGGCTCGCCTCCCCGCCAGGTGTTCACTCGGCTTCCAGGTGGGGGCGCTCTGCGCCTCCTGCAGGTCTTGGCTCAGGGGCTGCTTGCCCTGAGCTGGGGCTGTGGGCGGGAGCCCAGGCACGCAGGGGCAGGCCCCAACCAGCTGCACACGTCTCTGCTGGGGAGGAGAGCGCTAGGGAAGCTACGTGTGTGAGGCAGCTGCTGGGCGCCCAGGGAGTCAGCCTCCGGGTGTGCGTGGCTGCAGACCCCAGCCAGGGGCCCTGGGAACCTGGTGCACTCCGTGCGGCGCTGAGTCTGGGCGGCCAAGCAACCACTGGAGGAGCCCTGCACTAGCCCTTCCCTTCCTCGCACAGAGCTCTCCCTGCTGGAGCCCTTGGCAGTGTGCAAGCCAGCGGACCCTAAGCCCTCCCAAAGGACGCCTGGGGCCTAGGTGCAAAGGCAAGGCAGGAGCGAAGCTGAGGCCAGGAAGGCGCCAGTGGCGTCTCCCAGCCTCGCGCAGCCTGCTCCTTCCTGGGCAGGAAGCCTAGCAGCGAGGCAAGTCTGGGCAAGGCTCGCCCAGGGCAGAGCAGCCTCGCGCCAGCAACTCTGCCAGATCGGGCCTCTGAGCAGAGCTGGAGCTCTGCCATCCTGGAGGCACAGTCGGCTCCAGCCAAGTAGGGCTTGAGCCAAACGAGGCTGGGCTGCCTCTTCTTCCCTCGAGGAGGCTCGCCTCCCCGCCAGCTGTTCACTCGGCTTCCAGGTGGGGGCGCTCTGCGCCTCCTGCAGGTCTTGGCTCAGGGGCTGCTTGCCCTGAGCTGGGGCTGTGGGCGGGAGCCCAGGCACGCAGGGGCAGGCCCCAACCAGCTGCACACGTCTCTGCTGGGGAGGAGAGCGCTAGGGAAGCTACGTGTGTGAGGCAGCTGCTGGGCGCCCAGGGAGTCAGCCTCCGGGTGTGCGTGGCTGCAGACCCCAGCCAGGGGCCCTGGGAACCTGGTGCACTCCGTGCGGCGCTGAGTCTGGGCGGCCAAGCAACCACTGGAGGAGCCCTGCACTAGCCCTTCCCTTCCCTCGCACAGAGCTCTGCCTGCTGGAACCCTTGGCAGTGTGCAAGCCAGCGGACCCTAAGCCCTCCCCAAGGACGCCTGGGGCCTAGGTGCAAAGGCAAGGCAGGAGCGGAGCTGAGGCCAGGAAGGCGCCAGTGGCGTCTCCCAGCCTCGCGCAGCCTGCTCCTTCCTGGGCAGGAAGCCTAGCAGCGAGGCAAGTCTGGGCAAGGCTCGCCCAGGGCAGAGCAGCCTCGTGCCAGCAACTCTGCCAGATCAGGGCTCGGAGCAGAGCTGGAGCTCTGCCGTCCTGGAGGCGCACTGGGCTCCAGCCAAGTAGGGCTTGAGCCAAACGAGGCTGGGCTGCCTTTTCTTCCCTCGAGGAGGCTCGCCTCCCAGCCAGCTGTTCACTCGGCTTCCAGGTGGGGGCGCTCTGCGCCTCCTGCAGGTCTTGGCTCAGGGGCTGCTTGCCCTGAGCTGGGGCTGTGGGCGGGAGCCCAGGCACGCAGGGGCAGGCCCCAACCAGCTGCACACGTCTCTGCTGGGGAGGAGAGCGCTAGGGAAGCTACGTGTGTGAGGCAGCTGCTGGGCGCCCAGGGAGTCAGCCTCCGGGTGTGCGTGGCTGCAGACCCCAGCCAGGGGCCCTGGGAACCTGGTGCACTCCGTGCGGCGCTGAGTCTGGGCGGCCAAGCAACCACTGGAGGAGCCCTGCACTAGCCCTTCCCTTCCCTCGCACAGAGCTCTCCCTGCTGGAGCCCTTGTCAGTGTGCAAGCCAGCGGACCCTAAGCCCTCCCCAAGGACGCCTGGGGCCTAGGTGCAAAGGCAAGGCAGGAGCGGGGCTGAGGCCAGGAAGGCGCCAGTGGCGTCTCCCAGCCTCGCGCAGCCTGCTCCTTCCTGGGCAGGAAGCCTAGCAGCGAGGCAAGTCTGGGCAAGGCTCGCCCAGGGCAGAGCATCCTAGCGCCAGCAACTCTGCCAGATCAGGCCTCGGAGCAGAGATGGAGCTCTGCCGTCCTGGAGGCGCACTCGGCTCCAGCCCCGTAGGGCTTGAGCCAAACGAGGCTGGGCTGCCTCTTCTTCCCTCGAGGAGGCTCGCCTCCCCGCCAGCTGTTCACTCGGCTTCCAGGTGGGGGCGCTCTGCGCCTCCTGCAGGTCTTGGCTCAGGGGCTGCTTGCCCTGAGCTGGGGCTGTGGGCGGGAGCCCAGGCACGCAGGGGCAGGCCCCAACCAGCTGCACACGTCTCTGCTGGGGAGGAGAGCGCTAGGGAAGCTACGTGTGTGAGGCAGCTGCTGGGCGCCCAGGGAGTCAGCCTCCGGGTGTGCGTGGCTGTAGACCCCAGCCAGGGGCCCTAGGAACCTGGTGCACTCCGTGCGGCGCTGAGTCTGGGCGGCCAAGCAACCACTGGAGGAGCCCTGCACTAGCCCTTCCCTTCCTCGCACAGAGCTCTCCCTGCTGGAGCCCTTGGCAGTGTGGAAGCCAGCGGACCCTAAGCCCTCCCCAAGGACGCCTGGGGCCTAGGTGCAAAGGCAAGGCAAGAGCGGAGCTGAGGCCAGGAAGGCGCCAGTGGCGTCTCCCAGCCTCGCGCAGCCTGCTCCTTCCTGGGCAGGAAGCCTAGCAGCGAGGCAAGTCGGGGCAAGGCTCGCCCAGGGCAGAGCAGCCTCGCGCCAGCAACTCTGCCAGATCGGGCCTCTGAGCAGAGCTGGAGCTCTGCCGTCCTGGAGGCGCACTCGGCTCCAGCCAAGTAGGGCTTGAGCCAAACGAGGCTGGGCTGCCTCTTCTTCCCTCGAGGAGGCTCGGTCCCCGCCAGCTGTTCACTCGGCTTCCAGGTGGGGGCGCTCTGCGCCTCCTGCAGGTCTTGGCTCAGGGGCTGCTTGCCCTGAGCTGGGGCTGTGGGCGGGAGCCCAGGCACGCAGGGGCAGGCCCCAACCAGCTGCACACGTCTCTGCTGGGGAGGAGAGCGCTAGGGAAGCTACGTGTGTGAGGCAGCTGCTGGGCGCCCAGGGAGTCAGCCTCCGGGTGTGCGTGGCTGCAGACCCCAGCCAGGGGCCCTGGGAACCTGGTGCACTCCGTGCGGCGCTGAGTCTGGGCGGCCAAGCAACCACTGGAGGAGCCCTGCACTAGCCCTTCCCTTCCCTCGCACAGAGCTCTCCCTGCTGGAGCCCTTGGCAGTGTGCAAGCCAGCGGACCCTAAGCCCTCCCCAAGGACGCCTGGGGCCTAGGTGCAAAGGCAAGGCAGGAGCGGAGCCGAGGCCAGGAAGGGCCAGTGGCGTCTCCCAGCCTTGCGCAGCCTGCTCCTTCCTGGGCAGGAAGCCTAGCAGAGAGGCAAGTCTGGGCAAGGCTCGCCCAGGGCAGAGCAGCCTCGCGCCAGCAACTCTGCCAGATCGGGCCTCTGAGCAGAGCTGGAGCTCTGCCGTCCTGGAGGCGCACTCGGCTCCAGCCAAGTAGGGCTTGAGCCAAACGAGGCTGGGCTGCCTCTTGTTCCCTCGAGGAGGCTCGCCTCCCCGCCAGGTGTTCACTCGGCTTCCAGGTGGGGGCGCTCTGCGCCTCCTGCAGGTCTTGGCTCAGGGGCTGCTTGCCCTGAGCTGGGGCTGTGGGCGGGAGCCCAGGCACGCAGGGGCAGGCCCCAACCAGCTGCACACGTCTCTGCTGGGGAGGAGAGCGCTAGGGAAGCTACGTGTGTGAGGCAGCTGCTGGGCGCCCAGGGAGTCAGCCTCCGGGTGTGTGTGGCTGCAGACCCCAGCCAGGGGCCCTGGGAACCTGGTGCACTCCGTGCGGCGCTGAGTCTGGGCGGCCAAGCAACCACTGGAGGAGCCCTGCACTAGCCCTTCCCTTCCCTCGCACAGAGCTCTCCCTGCTCTAGCCCTTGGCAGTGTGCAAGCCAGCGGACGCTAAGCCCTCTCCAAGGACGCCTGGGGCCTAGGTGCAAAGGCAAGGCAGGAGAGGAGCTGAGGCCAGGAAGGTGTCAGTGGCGTCTCCCAGCCTCGCGCAGCCGGCTCCTTCCTGGGCAGGAAGCCTAGCAGCGAGGCAAGTCTGGGCAAGGCTCGCCCAGGGCAGAGCAGCCTCGCGCCAGCAACTCTGCCAGATCGGGCCTCTGAGCAGAGCTGGAGCTCTGCCGTCCTGGAGGCGCACTCGGCTCCAGCCAAGTAGGGCTTGAGCCAAACGAGGCTGGGCTGCCTCTTCTTCCCTCGAGGAGGCTCGCCTCCCCGCCAGCTCTTCACTCGGCTTCCAGGTGGGGGCGCTCTGCGCCTCCTGCAGGTCTTGGCTCAGGGGCTGCTTGCCCTGAGCTGGGGCTGTGGGCGGGAGCCCAGGCACGCAGGGGCAGGCCCCAACCAGCTGCACACGTCTCTGCTGGGGAGGAGAGCGCTAGGGAAGCTACGTGTGTGAGGCAGCTGCTGGGCGCCCAGGGAGTCAGCCTCCGGGTGTGCGTGGCTGCAGACCCCAGCCAGGGGCCCTGGGAACCTGGTGCACTCCGTGCGGCGCTGAGTCTGGGCGGCCAAGCAACCACTGGAGGAGCCCTGCACTAGCCCTTCCCTTCCTCGCACAGAGCTCTCCCTGCTGGAGCCCTTGGCAGTGTGCAAGCCAGCGGACCCTAAGCCCTCCCCAAGGACGCCTGGGGCCTAGGTGCAAAGGCAAGGCAGGAGCGGAGCTGAGGCCAGGAAGGCGCCAGTGGCGTCTCCCAGCCTCGCGCAGCCTGCTCCTTCCTGGGCAGGAAGCCTAGCAGCGAGGCAAGTCTGGGCAAGGCTCGCCCAGGGCAGAGCAGCCTCGCGCCAGCAACTCTGCCAGATCGGGCCTCTGAGCAGAGCTGGAGCTCTGCCATCCTGGAGGCACATTCGGCTCCAGCCAAGTAGGGCTTGAGCCAAACGAGGCTGGGCTGCCTCTTGTTCCCTCGAGGAGGCTCGCCTCCCCGCCAGCTGTTCACTCGGCTTCCAGGTGGGGGCGCTCTGCGCCTCCTGCATGTCTTGGCTCAGGGGCTGCTTGCCCTGAGCTGGGGCTGTGGGCGGGAGCCCAGGCACGCAGGGGCAGGCCCCAACCAGCTGCACACGTCTCTGCTGGGGAGGAGAGCGCTAGGGAAGCTACGTGTGTGAGGCAGCTGCTGGGCGCCCAGGGAGTCAGCCTCCGGGTGTGTGTGGCTGCAGACCCCAGCCAGGGGCCCTGGGAACCTGGTGCACTCCGTGCGGCGCTGAGTCTGGGCGGCCAAGCAACCACTGGAGGAGCCCTGCACTAGCCCTTCCCTTCCTCGCACAGAGCTCTCCCTGCTGGAGCCCTTGGCAGTGTGCAAGCCAGCGGACCCTAAGCCCTCCCAAAGGACGCCTGGGGCCTAGGTGCAAAGGCAAGGCAGGAGCGAAGCTGAGGCCAGGAAGGCGCCAGTGGCGTCTCCCAGCCTCGCGCAGCCTGCTCCTTCCTGGGCAGGAAGCCTAGCAGCGAGGCAAGTCTGGGCAAGGCTCGCCCAGGGCAGAGCAGCCTCGCGCCAGCAACTCTGCCAGATCGGGCCTCTGAGCAGAGCTGGAGCTCTGCCATCCTGGAGGCACAGTCGGCTCCAGCCAAGTAGGGCTTGAGCCAAACGAGGCTGGGCTGCCTCTTCTTCCCTCGAGGAGGCTCGCCTCCCCGCCAGCTGTTCACTCGGCTTCCAGGTGGGGGCGCTCTGCGCCTCCTGCAGGTCTTGGCTCAGGGGCTGCTTGCCCTGAGCTGGGGCTGTGGGCGGGAGCCCAGGCACGCAGGGGCAGGCCCCAACCAGCTGCACACGTCTCTGCTGGGGAGGAGAGCGCTAGGGAAGCTACGTGTGTGAGGCAGCTGCTGGGCGCCCAGGGAGTCAGCCTCCGGGTGTGTGTGGCTGCAGACCCCAGCCAGGGGCCCTGGGAACCTGGTGCACTCCGTGCGGCGCTGAGTCTGGGCGGCCAAGCAACCACTGGAGGAGCCCTGCAATAGCCCTTCCCTTCCCTCGCACAGAGCTCTCCCTGCTCTAGCCCTTGGCAGTGTGCAAGCCAGCGGACGCTAAGCCCTCTCCAAGGACGCCTGGGGCCTAGGTGCAAAGGCAAGGCAGGAGAGGAGCTGAGGCCAGGAAGGTGTCAGTGGCGTCTCCCAGCCTCGCGCAGCCGGCTCCTTCCTGGGCAGGAAGCCTAGCAGCGAGGCAAGTCTGGGCAAGGCTCGTCCAGGGCAGAGCAGCCTCGCGCCAGCAACTCTGCCAGATCGGGCCTCTGAGCAGAGCTGGAGCTCTGCCGTCCTGGAGGCGCACTCGGCTCCAGCCAAGTAGGGCTTGAGCCAAACGAGGCTGGGCTGCCTCTTCTTCCCTCGAGGAGGCTCGCCTCCCCGCCAGCTGTTCACTCGGCTTCCAGGTGGGGGCGCTCTGCGCCTCCTGCAGGTCTTGGCTCAGGGGCTGCTTGCCCTGAGCTGGGGCTGTGGGCGGGAGCCCAGGCACGCAGGGGCAGGCCCCAACCAGCTGCACACGTCTCTGCTGGGGAGGAGAGCGCCAGGGAAGCTACGTGTGTGAGGCAGCTGCTGGGCGCCCAGGGAGTCAGCCTCCGGGTGTGTGTGGCTGCAGACCCCAGCCAGGGGCCCTGGGAACCTGGTGCACTCCGTGCGGCGCTGAGTCTGGGCGGCCAAGCAACCACTGGAGGAGCCCTGCACTAGCCCTTCCCTTCCCTCGCACAGAGCTCTCCCTGCTCTAGCCCTTGGCAGTGTGCAAGCCAGCGGACGCTAAGCCCTCTCCAAGGACGCCTGGGGCCTAGGTGCAAAGGCAAGGCAGGAGAGGAGCTGAGGCCAGGAAGGTGTCAGTGGCGTCTCCCAGCCTCGCGCAGCCGGCTCCTTCCTGGGCAGGAAGCCTAGCAGCGAGGCAAGTCTGGGCAAGGCTCGCCCAGGGCAGAGCAGCCTCGCGCCAGCAACTCTGCCAGATCGGGCCTCTGAGCAGAGCTGGAGCTCTGCCGTCCTGGAGGCGCACTCGGCTCCAGCCAAGTAGGGCTTGAGCCAAACGAGGCTGGGCTGCCTCTTGTTCCCTTGAGGAGGCTCGCCTCCCCGCCAGCTGTTCACTCGGCTTCCAGGTGGAGGCGCTCTGCGCCTCCTGCAGGTCTTGGCTCAGGGGCTGCTTGCCCTGAGCTGGGGCTGTGGGCGGGAGCCCAGGCACGCAGGGGCAGGCCCCAACCAGCTGCACACGTCTCTGCTGGGGAGGAGAGCGCTAGGGAAGCTACGTGTGTGAGGCAGCTGCTGGGCGCCCAGGGAGTCAGCCTCCGGGTGTGTGTGGCTGCAGACCCCAGCCAGGGGCCCTGGGAACCTGGTGCACTCCGTGCGGCGCTGAGTCTGGGCGGCCAAGCAACCACTGGAGGAGCCCTGCAATAGCCCTTCCCTTCCCTCGCACAGAGCTCTCCCTGCTCTAGCCCTTGGCAGTGTGCAAGCCAGCGGACCCTAAGCCCTCTCCAAGGACGCCTGGGGCCTAGGTGCAAAGGCAAGGCAGGAGAGGAGCTGAGGCCAGGAAGGTGTCAGTGGCGTCTCCCAGCCTCGCGCAGCCGGCTCCTTCCTGGGCAGGAAGCCTAGCAGCGAGGCAAGTCTGGGCAAGATTCGCCCAGGGCAGAGCAGCCTCGCGCCAGCAACTCTGCCAGATCGGGCCTCTGAGCAGAGCTGGAGCTCTGCCGTCCTGGACGCGCACTCGGCTCCAGCCAAGTAGGGCTTGAGCCAAACGAGGCTGGGCTGCCTCTTGTTCCCTCGAGGAGGCTCGCCTCCCCGCCAGGTGTTCACTCGGCTTCCAGGTGGGGGCGCTCTGCGCCTCCTGCAGGTCTTGGCTCAGGGGCTGCTTGCCCTGAGCTGGGGCTGTGGGCGGGAGCCCAGGCACGCAGGGGCAGGCCCCAACCAGCTGCACACGTCTCTGCTGGGGAGGAGAGCGCTAGGGAAGCTACGTGTGTGAGGCAGCTGCTGGGCGCCCAGGGAGTCAGCCTCCGGGTGTGCGTGGCTGCAGACCCCAGCCAGGGGCCCTGGGAACCTGGTGCACTCCGTGCGGCGCTGAGTCTGGGCGGCCAAGCAACCACTGGAGGAGCCCTGCACTAGCCCTTCCCTTCCCTCGCACAGAGCTCTCCCTGCTGGAGCCCTTGGCAGTGTGCAAGCCAGCGGACCCTAAGCCCTCCCCAAGGACGCCAGGGGCCTAGGTGCAAAGGCAAGGCAGGAGCGGAGCTGAGGCCAGGAAGGCGCCAGTGGCGTCTCCCAGCCTCGCGCAGCCTGCTCCTTCCTGGGCAGGAAGCCTAGCAGCGAGGCAAGTCTGGGCAAGGCTCGCCCAGGGCAGAGCAGCCTCGCGCCAGCAACTCTGCCAGATCAGGCCTCGGAGCAGAGCTGGAGCTCTGCCGTCCTGGAGGCGCACTGGGCTCCAGCCAAGTAGGGCTTGAGCCAAACGAGGCTGGGCTGCCTCTTCTTCCCTCGAGGAGGCTCGCCTCCCCGCCAGCTGTTCACTCGGCTTCCAGGTGGGGGCGCTCTGAGCCTCCTGCAGGTCTGGGCTCAGGGGCTGCTTGCCCTGAGCTGGGGCTGTGGGCGGGAGCCCAGGCCCGCAGGGGCAGGCCCCAACCAGCTGCACACGTCTCTGCTGGGGAGGAGAGCGCTAGGGAAGCTACGTGTGTGAGGCAGCTGCTGGGCGCCCAGGGAGTCAGCCTCCGGGTGTGCGTGGCTGCAGACCCCAGCCAGGGGCCCTAGGAACCTGGTGCACTCCGTGCGGCGCTGAGTCTGGGCGGCCAAGCAACCACTGGAGGAGCCCTGCACTAGCCCTTCCCTACCTCGCACAGAGCTCTCCCTGCTGGAGCCCTTGGCAGTGTGGAAGCCACCGGCCCCTAAGCCCTCCCCAAGGACGCCTGGGGCCTAGGTGCAAAGGCAAGGCAAGAGCGGAGCTGAGGCCAGGAAGGCGCCAGTGGCGTCTCCCAGCCTCGCGCAGCCTGCTCCTTCCTGGGCAGGAAGCCTAGCAGCGAGGCAAGTCGGGGCAAGGCTCGCCCAGGGCAGAGCAGCCTCACGCCAGCAACTCTGCCAGATCGGGCCTCTGAGCAGAGCTGGATCTCTGCCGTCCTGGAGGCGCACTGGGATCCAGCCAAGTAGGGCTTGAGCCAAACGAGGCTGGGCTGCCTCTTCTTCCCTCGAGGAGGCTCGCCTCCCCGCCAGCTGTTCACTCGGCTTCCAGGTGGGGGCGCTCTGCGCCTCCTGCAGGTCTTGGCTCAGGGGCTGCTTGCCCTGAGCTGGGGCTGTGGGCGGGAGCCCAGGCCCGCAGGGGCAGGCCCCTACCAGCTGCACACGTCTCTGCTGGGGAGGAGAGCGCTAGGGAAGCTACGTGTGTGAGGCAGCTGCTGGGCGCCCAGGGAGTCAGCCTCCGGGTGAGCGTGGCTGCAGACCCCAGCCAGGGGCCCTGGGAACCTGGTGCACTCCGTGCGGCGCTGAGTCTGGGCGGCAAAGCAACCACTGGAGGAGCCCTGCACTAGCCCTTCCCTTCCCTCGCACAGAGCTCTCCCTGCTGGAGCCCTTGGCAGTGTGCAAGCCAGCGGACCCTAAGCCCTCCCCAAGGACGCCTGGGGCCTAGGTGCAAAGGCAAGGCAGGAGAGGAGCTGAGGCCAGGAAGGTGTCAGTGGCATCTCCCAGCCTCGCGCAGCCGGCTCCTTCCTGGGCAGGAAGCCTAGCAGCAAGGCAAGTCTGGGCAAGGCTCGCCCAGGGCAGAGCAGCCTCGCGCCAGCAACTCTGCCAGATCGGGCCTCTGAGCAGAGCTGGAGCTCTGCCGTCCTGGAGGCGCACTCGGCTCCAGCCAAGTAGGGCTTGAGCCAAACGAGGCTGGGCTGCCTCTTGTTCCCTCGAGGAGGCTCGCCTCCCCGCCAGGTGTTCACTCGGCTTCCAGGTGGGGGCGCTCTGCGCCTCCTGCAGGTCTTGGCTCAGGGGCTGCTTGCCCTGAGCTGGGGCTGTGGGCGGGAGCCCAGGCACGCAGGGGCAGGCCCCAACCAGCTGCACACGTCTCTGCTGGGGAGGAGAGCGCTAGGGAAGCTACGTGTGTGAGGCAGCTGCTGGGCGCCCAGGGAGTCAGCCTCCAGGTGTGCGTGGCTGCAGACCCCAGCCAGGGGCCCTGGGATCCTGGTGCACTCCGTGCGGCGCTGAGTCTGGGCGGCCAAGCAACCACTGGAGGAGCCCTGCACTAGCCCTTCCCTTCCTCGGACAGAGCTCTCCCTGCTGGAGCCCTTGGCAGTGTGCAAGCCAGCGGACCCTAAGCCCTCCCAAAGGACGCCTGGGGCCTAGGTGCAAAGGCAAGGCAGGAGCGAAGTTGAGGCCAGGAAGGCGCCAGTGGCGTCTCCCAGCCTCGCGCAGCCGGCTCCTTCCTGGGCAGGAAGCCTAGCAGTGAGGCAAGTCTGGGCAAAGCTCGCCCAGGGCAGAGCAGCCTCGCGCCAGCAACTCTGCCAGATCGGGCCTCTGAGCAGAGCTGGAGCTCTGCCATCCTGGAGGCACAGTCGGCTCCAGCCAAGTAGGGCTTGAGCCAAACGAGGCTGGGCTGCCTCTTCTTCCCTCGAGGAGGCTCGCCTCCCCGCCAGCTGTTCACTCGGCTTCCAGGTGGGGGCGCTCTGCGCCTCCTGCAGGTCTTGGCTCAGGGGCTGCTTGCCCTGAGCTGGGGCTGTGGGCGGGAGCCCAGGCACGCAGGGGCAGGCCCCAACCAGCTGCACACGTCTCTGCTGGGGAGGAGAGCGCTAGGGAAGCTACGTGTGTGAGGCAGCTGCTGGGCGCCCAGGGAGTCAGCCTCCGGGTGTGCGTGGCTGCAGACCCCAGCCAGGGGCCCTGGGAACCTGGTGCACTCCGTGCGGCGATGAGTCTGGGCGGCCAAGCAACCACTGGAGGAGCCCTGCACTAGCCCTTCCCTTCCCTCGCACAGAGCTCTCCCTGCTCTAGCCCTTGGCAGTGTGCAAGCCAGCGGACCCTAAGCCCTCTCCAAGGACTCCTGGGGCCTAGGTGCAAAGGCAAGGCAGGAGAGGAGCTGAGGCCAGGAAGGCGCCAGTGGCGTCTCCCAGCCTCGCGCAGCCGGCTCCTTCCTGGGCAGGAAGCCTAGCAGCGAGGCAAGTCTGGGCAAGGCTCACCCAGGGCAGAGCAGCCTCGCGCCAGCAACTCTGCCAGATCGGGCCTCTGAGCAGAGCTGGAGCTCTGCCGTCCTGGAGGCGCACTCGGCTCCAGCCAAGTAGGGCTTGAGCCAAACGAGGCTGGGCTGCCTCTTGTTCCCTCGAGGAGGCTCGCCTCCCCGCCAGCTGTTCACTCGGCTTCCAGGTGGGGGCGATCTGCGCCTCCTGCAGGTCTTGGCTCAGGGGCTGCTTGCCCTGAGCTGGGGCTGTGGGCGGGAGCCCAGGCACGCAGGGGCAGGTCCCAACCAGCTGCACACGTCTCTGCTGGGGAGGAGAGCGCTAGGGAAGCTACGTGTGTGAGGCAGCTGCTGGGCGCCCAGGGAGTCAGCCTCCAGGTGTGCGTGGCTGAAGACCCCAGCCAGGGGCCCTGGGAACCTGGTGCACTCCGTGCGGCGCTGAGTCTGGGCGGCCAAGCAACCACTGGAGGAGCCCTGCACTAGCCCTTCCCTTACCTCGCACAGAGCTCTCCCTGCTGGAGCCCTTGGCAGTGTGCAAGCCAGCGGACCCTAAGCCCTCCCCAAGGACGCCTGGGGCCTAGGTGCAAAGGCAAGGCAGGAGCGGAGCTGAGGCCAGGAAGGCGCCAGTGGCGTCTCCCAGCCTCGCGCAGCCTGCTCCTTCCTGGGCAGGAAGCCTAGCAGCGAGGCAAGTCTGGGCAAGGCTCGCCCAGGGCAGAGCAGCCTCGCGCCAGCAACTCTGCCAGATCGGGCCTCTGAGCCGAGCTGGAGCTCTGCCATCCTGGAGGCACATTCGGCTCCTGCCAAGTAGGGCTTGAGCCAAACGAGGCTGGGCTGCCTCTTCTTCCCTCGAGGAGGCTCGCCTCCCCGCCAGCTGTTCACTCGGCTTCCAGGTGGGGGCGCTCTGCGCCTCCTGCAGGTCTTGGCTCAGGGGCTGCTTGCCCTGAGCTGGGGCTGTGGGCGGGAGCCCAGGCACGCAGGGGCAGGCCCCAACCAGCTGCACACGTCTCTGCTGGGGAGGAGAGCGCTAGGGAAGCTACGTGTGTGAGGCAGCTGCTGGGCGCCCAGGGAGTCAGCCTCCGGGTGTGCGTGGCTGCAGACCCCAGCCAGGGGCCCTGGGAACCTGGTGCACTCCGTGCGGCGCTGAGTCTGGGCGGCCAAGCAACCACTGGAGGAGCCCTGCACTAGCCCTTCCCTTCCCTCGCACAGAGCTCTCCCTGCTGGAGTCCTTGGCAGTGTGCAAGCCAGCGGACCCTAAGCCCTCCCCAAGGACGCCTGGGGCCTAGGTGCAAAGGCAAGGCAGGAGCGGAGCCGAGGCCAGGAAGGGCCAGTGGCGTCTCCCAGCCTTGCGCAGCCTGCTCCTTCCTGGGCAGGAAGCCTAGCAGAGAGGCAAGTCTGGGCAAGGCTCGCCCAGGGCAGAGCAGCCTCGCGCCAGCAACTCTGCCAGATCGGGCCTCTGAGCAGAGCTGGAGCTCTGCCGTCCTGGAGGCGCACTCGGCTCCAGCCAAGTAGGGCTTGAGCCAAACGAGGCTGGGCTGCCTCTTGTTCCCTCGAGGAGGCTCGCCTCCCCGCCAGGTGTTCACTCGGCTTCCAGGTGGGGGCGCTCTGCGCCTCCTGCAGGTCTTGGCTCAGGGGCTGCTTGCCCTGAGCTGGGGCTGTGGGCGGGAGCCCAGGCACGCAGGGGCAGGCCCCAACCAGCTGCACACGTCTCTGCTGGGGAGGAGAGCGCTAGGGAAGCTACGTGTGTGAGGCAGCTGCTGGGCGCCCAGGGAGTCAGCCTCCGGGTGTGCGTGGCTGCAGACCCCAGCCAGGGGCCCTGGGAACCTGGTGCACTCCGTGCGGCGCTGAGTCTGGGCGGCCAAGCAACCACTGGAGGAGCCCTGCACTAGCCCTTCCCTTCCTCGCACAGAGCTCTCCCTGCTGGAGCCCTTGGCAGTGTGCAAGCCAGCGGACCCTAAGCCCTCCCAAAGGACGCCTGGGGCCTAGGTGCAAAGGCAAGGCAGGAGCGAAGCTGAGGCCAGGAAGGCGCCAGTGGCGTCTCCCAGCCTCGCGCAGCCTGCTCCTTCCTGGGCAGGAAGCCTAGCAGCGAGGCAAGTCTGGGCAAGGCTCGCCCAGGGCAGAGCAGCCTCGCGCCAGCAACTCTGCCAGATCGGGCCTCTGAGCAGAGCTGGAGCTCTGCCGTCCTGGAGGCGCACTCGGCTCCAGCCAAGTAGGGCTTGAGCCAAACGAGGCTGGGCTGCCTCTTGTTCCCTCGAGGAGGCTCGCCTCCCCGCCAGGTGTTCACTCGGCTTCCAGGTGGGGGCGATCTGCGCCTCCTGCAGGTCTTGGCTCAGGGGCTGCTTGCCCTGAGCTGGGGCTGTGGGCGGGAGCCCAGGCACGCAGGGGCAGGCCCCAACCAGCTGCACACGTCTCTGCTGGGGAGGAGAGCGCTAGGGAAGCTACGTGTGTGAGGCAGCTGCTGGGCGCCCAGGGAGTCAGCCTCCAGGTGTGCGTGGCTGCAGACCCCAGCCAGGGGCCCTGGGATCCTGGTGCACTCCGTGCGGCGCTGAGTCTGGGCGGCCAAGCAACCACTGGAGGAGCCCTGCACTAGCCCTTCCCTTCCTCGGACAGAGCTCTCCCTGCTGGAGCCCTTGGCAGTGTGCAAGCCAGCGGACCCTAAGCCCTCCCAAAGGACGCCTGGGGCCTAGGTGCAAAGGCAAGGCAGGAGCGAAGCTGAGGCCAGGAAGGCGCCAGTGGCGTCTCCCAGCCTCGCGCAGCCGGCTCCTTCCTGGGCAGGAAGCCTAGCAGTGAGGCAAGTCTGGGCAAAGCTCGCCCAGGGCAGAGCAGCCTCGCGCCAGCAACTCTGCCAGATCGGGCCTCTGAGCAGAGCTGGAGCTCTGCCATCCTGGAGGCACAGTCGGCTCCAGCCAAGTAGGGCTTGAGCCAAACGAGGCTGGGCTGCCTCTTCTTCCCTCGAGGAGGCTCGCCTCCCCGCCAGCTGTTCACTCGGCTTCCAGGTGGGGGCGCTCTGCGCCTCCTGCAGGTCTTGGCTCAGGGGCTGCTTGCCCTGAGCTGGGGCTGTGGGCGGGAGCCCAGGCACGCAGGGGCAGGCCCCAACCAGCTGCACACGTCTCTGCTGGGGAGGAGAGCGCTAGGGAAGCTACGTGTGTGAGGCAGCTGCTGGGCGCCCAGGGAGTCAGCCTCCGGGTGTGCGTGGCTGCAGACCCCAGCCAGGGGCCCTGGGAACCTGGTGCACTCCGTGCGGCGATGAGTCTGGGCGGCCAAGCAACCACTGGAGGAGCCCTGCACTAGCCCTTCCCTTCCCTCGCACAGAGCTCTCCCTGCTCTAGCCCTTGGCAGTGTGCAAGCCAGCGGACCCTAAGCCCTCTCCAAGGACTCCTGGGGCCTAGGTGCAAAGGCAAGGCAGGAGAGGAGCTGAGGCCAGGAAGGCGCCAGTGGCGTCTCCCAGCCTCGCGCAGCCGGCTCCTTCCTGGGCAGGAAGCCTAGCAGCGAGGCAAGTCTGGGCAAGGCTCGCCCAGGGCAGAGCAGCCTCGCGCCAGCAACTCTGCCAGATCGGGCCTCTGAGCAGAGCTGGAGCTCTGCCGTCCTGGAGGCGCACTCGGCTCCAGCCAAGTAGGGCTTGAGCCAAACGAGGCTGGGCTGCCTCTTGTTCCCTCGAGGAGGCTCGCCTCCCCGCCAGCTGTTCACTCGGCTTCCAGGTGGGGGCGATCTGCGCCTCCTGCAGGTCTTGGCTCAGGGGCTGCTTGCCCTGAGCTGGGGCTGTGGGCGGGAGCCCAGGCACGCAGGGGCAGGTCCCAACCAGCTGCACACGTCTCTGCTGGGGAGGAGAGCGCTAGGGAAGCTACGTGTGTGAGGCAGCTGCTGGGCGCCCAGGGAGTCAGCCTCCAGGTGTGCGTGGCTGAAGACCCCAGCCAGGGGCCCTGGGAACCTGGTGCACTCCGTGCGGCGCTGAGTCTGGGCGGCCAAGCAACCACTGGAGGAGCCCTGCACTAGCCCTTCCCTTACCTCGCACAGAGCTCTCCCTGCTGGAGCCCTTGGCAGTGTGCAAGCCAGCGGACCCTAAGCCCTCCCCAAGGACGCCTGGGGCCTAGGTGCAAAGGCAAGGCAGGAGCGGAGCTGAGGCCAGGAAGGCGCCAGTGGCGTCTCCCAGCCTCGCGCAGCCTGCTCCTTCCTGGGCAGGAAGCCTAGCAGCGAGGCAAGTCTGGGCAAGGCTCGCCCAGGGCAGAGCAGCCTCGCGCCAGCAACTCTGCCAGATCGGGCCTCTGAGCAGAGCTGGAGCTCTGCCATCCTGGAGGCACATTCGGCTCCTGCCAAGTAGGGCTTGAGCCAAACGAGGCTGGGCTGCCTCTTCTTCCCTCGAGGAGGCTCGCCTCCCCGCCAGCTGTTCACTCGGCTTCCAGGTGGGGGCGCTCTGCGCCTCCTGCAGGTCTTGGCTCAGGGGCTGCTTGCCCTGAGCTGGGGCTGTGGGCGGGAGCCCAGGCACGCAGGGGCAGGCCCCAACCAGCTGCACACGTCTCTGCTGGGGAGGAGAGCGCTAGGGAAGCTACGTGTGTGAGGCAGCTGCTGGGCGCCCAGGGAGTCAGCCTCCGGGTGTGCGTGGCTGCAGACCCCAGCCAGGGGCCCTGGGAACCTGGTGCACTCCGTGCGGCGCTGAGTCTGGGCGGCCAAGCAACCACTGGAGGAGCCCTGCACTAGCCCTTCCCTTCCCTCGCACAGAGCTCTCCCTGCTGGAGTCCTTGGCAGTGTGCAAGCCAGCGGACCCTAAGCCCTCCCCAAGGACGCCTGGGGCCTAGGTGCAAAGGCAAGGCAGGAGCGGAGCCGAGGCCAGGAAGGGCCAGTGGCGTCTCCCAGCCTTGCACAGCCTGCTCCTTCCTGGGCAGGAAGCCTAGCAGAGAGGCAAGTCTGGGCAAGGCTCGCCCAGGGCAGAGCAGCCTCGCGCCAGCAACTCTGCCAGATCGGGCCTCTGAGCAGAGCTGGAGCTCTGCCGTCCTGGAGGCGCACTCGGCTCCAGCCAAGTAGGGCTTGAGCCAAACGAGGCTGGGCTGCCTCTTGTTCCCTCGAGGAGGCTCGCCTCCCCGCCAGGTGTTCACTCGGCTTCCAGGTGGGGGCGCTCTGCGCCTCCTGCAGGTCTTGGCTCAGGGGCTGCTTGCCCTGAGCTGGGGCTGTGGGCGGGAGCCCAGGCACGCAGGGGCAGGCCCCAACCAGCTGCACACGTCTCTGCTGGGGAGGAGAGCGCTAGGGAAGCTACGTGTGTGAGGCAGCTGCTGGGCGCCCAGGGAGTCAGCCTCCGGGTGTGCGTGGCTGCAGACCCCAGCCAGGGGCCCTGGGAACCTGGTGCACTCCGTGCGGCGCTGAGTCTGGGCGGCCAAGCAACCACTGGAGGAGCCCTGCACTAGCCCTTCCCTTCCTCGCACAGAGCTCTCCCTGCTGGAGCCCTTGGCAGTGTGCAAGCCAGCGGACCCTAAGCCCTCCCAAAGGACGCCTGGGGCCTAGGTGCAAAGGCAAGGCAGGAGCGAAGCTGAGGCCAGGAAGGCGCCAGTGGCGTCTCCCAGCCTCGCGCAGCCTGCTCCTTCCTGGGCAGGAAGCCTAGCAGCGAGGCAAGTCTGGGCAAGGCTCGCCCAGGGCAGAGCAGCCTCGCGCCAGCAACTCTGCCAGATCGGGCCTCTGAGCAGAGCTGGAGCTCTGCCATCCTGGAGGCACAGTCGGCTCCAGCCAAGTAGGGCTTGAGCCAAACGAGGCTGGGCTGCCTCTTCTTCCCTCGAGGAGGCTCGCCTCCCCGCCAGCTGTTCACTCGGCTTCCAGGTGGGGGCGCTCTGCGCCTCCTGCAGGTCTTGGCTCAGGGGCTGCTTGCCCTGAGCTGGGGCTGTGGGCGGGAGCCCAGGCACGCAGGGGCAGGCCCCAACCAGCTGCACACGTCTCTGCTGGGGAGGAGAGCGCTAGGGAAGCTACGTGTGTGAGGCAGCTGCTGGGCGCCCAGGGAGTCAGCCTCCGGGTGTGTGTGGCTGCAGACCCCAGCCAGGGGCCCTGGGAACCTGGTGCACTCCGTGCGGCGCTGAGTCTGGGCGGCCAAGCAACCACTGGAGGAGCCCTGCACTAGCCCTTCCCTTCCCTCGCACAGAGCTCTGCCTGCTCTAGCCCTTGGCAGTGTGCAAGCCAGCGGACCCTAAGCCCTCTCCAAGGACGCCTGGGGCCTAGGTGCAAAGGCAAGGCAGGAGAGGAGCTGAGGCCAGGAAGGTGTCAGTGGCGTCTCCCAGCCTCGCGCAGCCTGCTCCTTCCTGGGCAGGAAGCCTAGCAGCGAGGCAAGTCTGGGCAAGGCTCGCCCAGGGCAGAGCAGCCTCGCGCCAGCAACTCTGCCAGATCGGGCCTCTGAGCAGAGCTGGAGCTCTGCCGTCCTGGAGGCGCACTCGGCTCCAGCCAAGTAGGGCTTGAGCCAAACGAGGCTGGGCTGCCTCTTGTTCCCTCGAGGAGGCTCGCCTCCCCGCCAGCTGTTCACTCGGCTTCCAGGTGGGGGCGCTCTGCGCCTCCTGCAGGTCTTGGCTCAGGGGCTGCTTGCCCTGAGCTGGGGCTGTGGGCGGGAGCCCAGGCACGCAGGGGCAGGTCCCAACCAGCTGCACACGTCTCTGCTGGGGAGGAGAGCGCTAGGGAAGCTACGTGTGTGAGGCAGCTGCTGGGCGCCCAGGGAGTCAGCCTCCAGGTGTGCGTGGCTGAAGACCCCAGCCAGGGGCCCTGGGAACCTGGTGCACTCCGTGCGGCGCTGAGTCTGGGCGGCCAAGCAACCACTGGAGGAGCCCTGCACTAGCCCTTCCCTTCCCTCGCACAGAGCTCTCCCTGCTGGAGCCCTTGGCAGTGTGCAAGCCAGCGGACCCTAAGCCCTCCCCAAGGACGCCTGGGGCCTAGGTGCAAAGGCAAGGCAGGAGCGGAGCTGAGGCCAGGAAGGCGCCAGTGGCGTCTCCCAGCCTCGCGCAGCCTGCTCCTTCCTGGGCAGGAAGCCTAGCAGCGAGGCAAGTCTGGGCAAGGCTCGCCCAGGGCAGAGCAGCCTCGCGCCAGCAACTCTGCCAGATCGGGCCTCTGAGCAGAGCTGGAGCTCTGCCATCCTGGAGGCACATTCGGCTCCTGCCAAGTAGGGCTTGAGCCAAACGAGGCTGGGCTGCCTCTTCTTCCCTCGAGGAGGCTCGCCTCCCCGCCAGCTGTTCACTCGGCTTCCAGGTGGGGGCGCTCTGCGCCTCCTGCAGGTCTTGGCTCAGGGGCTGCTTGCCCTGAGCTGGGGCTGTGGGCGGGAGCCCAGGCACGCAGGGGCAGGCCCCAACCAGCTGCACACGTCTCTGCTGGGGAGGAGAGCGCTAGGGAAGCTACGTGTGTGAGGCAGCTGCTGGGCGCCCAGGGAGTCAGCCTCCGGGTGTGCGTGGCTGCAGACCCCAGCCAGGGGCCCTGGGAACCTGGTGCACTCCGTGCGGCGCTGAGTCTGGGCGGCCAAGCAACCACTGGAGGAGCCCTGCACTAGCCCTTCCCTTCCCTCGCACAGAGCTCTCCCTGCTGGAGCCCTTGGCAGTGTGCAAGCCAGCGGACCCTAAGCCCTCCCCAAGGACGCCTGGGGCCTAGGTGCAAAGGCAAGGCAGGAGCGGAGCCGAGGCCAGGAAGGGCCAGTGGCGTCTCCCAGCCTTGCGCAGCCTGCTCCTTCCTGGGCAGGAAGCCTAGCAGAGAGGCAAGTCTGGGCAAGGCTCGCCCAGGGCAGAGCAGCCTCGCGCCAGCAACTCTGCCAGATCGGGCCTCTGAGCAGAGCTGGAGCTCTGCCGTCCTGGAGGCGCACTCGGCTCCAGCCAAGTAGGGCTTGAGCCAAACGAGGCTGGGCTGCCTCTTGTTCCCTCGAGGAGGCTCGCCTCCCCGCCAGGTGTTCACTCGGCTTCCAGGTGGGGGCGCTCTGCGCCTCCTGCAGGTCTTGGCTCAGGGGCTGCTTGCCCTGAGCTGGGGCTGTGGGCGGGAGCCCAGGCACGCAGGGGCAGGCCCCAACCAGCTGCACACGTCTCTGCTGGGGAGGAGAGCGCTAGGGAAGCTACGTGTGTGAGGCAGCTGCTGGGCGCCCAGGGAGTCAGCCTCCGGGTGTGCGTGGCTGCAGACCCCAGCCAGGGGCCCTGGGAACCTGGTGCACTCCGTGCGGCGCTGAGTCTGGGCGGCCAAGCAACCACTGGAGGAGCCCTGCACTAGCCCTTCCCTTCCTCGCACAGAGCTCTCCCTGCTGGAGCCCTTGGCAGTGTGCAAGCCAGCGGACCCTAAGCCCTCCCAAAGGACGCCTGGGGCCTAGGTGCAAAGGCAAGGCAGGAGCGAAGCTGAGGCCAGGAAGGCGCCAGTGGCGTCTCCCAGCCTCGCGCAGCCTGCTCCTTCCTGGGCAGGAAGCCTAGCAGCGAGGCAAGTCTGGGCAAGGCTCGCCCAGGGCAGAGCAGCCTCGCGCCAGCAACTCTGCCAGATCGGGCCTCTGAGCAGAGCTGGAGCTCTGCCATCCTGGAGGCACAGTCGGCTCCAGCCAAGTAGGGCTTGAGCCAAACGAGGCTGGGCTGCCTCTTCTTCCCTCGAGGAGGCTCGCCTCCCCGCCAGCTGTTCACTCGGCTTCCAGGTGGGGGCGCTCTGCGCCTCCTGCAGGTCTTGGCTCAGGGGCTGCTTGCCCTGAGCTGGGGCTGTGGGCGGGAGCCCAGGCACGCAGGGGCAGGCCCCAACCAGCTGCACACGTCTCTGCTGGGGAGGAGAGCGCTAGGGAAGCTACGTGTGTGAGGCAGCTGCTGGGCGCCCAGGGAGTCAGCCTCCGGGTGTGCGTGGCTGCAGACCCCAGCCAGGGGCCCTGGGAACCTGGTGCACTCCGTGCGGCGCTGAGTCTGGGCGGCCAAGCAACCACTGGAGGAGCCCTGCACTAGCCCTTCCCTTCCTCGCACAGAGCTCTCCCTGCTGGAGCCCTTGGCAGTGTGCAAGCCAGCGGACCCTAAGCCCTCCCAAAGGACGCCTGGGGCCTAGGTGCAAAGGCAAGGCAGGAGCGAAGCTGAGGCCAGGAAGGCGCCAGTGGCGTCTCCCAGCCTCGCGCAGCCTGCTCCTTCCTGGGCAGGAAGCCTAGCAGCGAGGCAAGTCTGGGCAAGGCTCGCCCAGGGCAGAGCAGCCTCGCGCCAGCAACTCTGCCAGATCGGGCCTCTGAGCAGAGCTGGAGCTCTGCCATCCTGGAGGCACATTCGGCTCCTGCCAAGTAGGGCTTGAGCCAAACGAGGCTGGGCTGCCTCTTCTTCCCTCGAGGAGGCTCGCCTCCCCGCCAGCTGTTCACTCGGCTTCCAGGTGGGGGCGCTCTGCGCCTCCTGCAGGTCTTGGCTCAGGGGCTGCTTGCCCTGAGCTGGGGCTGTGGGCGGGAGCCCAGGCACGCAGGGGCAGGCCCCAACCAGCTGCACACGTCTCTGCTGGGGAGGAGAGCGGTAGGGAAGCTACGTGTGTGAGGCAGCTGCTGGGCGCCCAGGGAGTCAGCCTCCGGGTGTGCGTGGCTGCAGACCCCAGCCAGGGGCCCTGGGAACCTGGTGCACTCCGTGCGGCGCTGAGTCTGGGCGGCCAAGCAACCACTGGAGGAGCCCTGCACTAGCCCTTCCCTTCCCTCGCACAGAGCTCTCCCTGCTGGAGCCCTTGGCAGTGTGCAAGCCAGCGGACCCTAAGCCCTCCCCAAGGACGCCTGGGGCCTAGGTGCAAAGGCAAGGCAGGAGAGGAGCCGAGGCCAGGAAGGGCCAGTGGCGTCTCCCAGCCTTGCGCAGCCTGCTCCTTCCTGGGCAGGAAGCCTAGCAGAGAGGCAAGTCTGGGCAAGGCTCGCCCAGGGCAGAGCAGCCTCGCGCCAGCAACTCTGCCAGATCGGGCCTCTGAGCAGAGCTGGAGCTCTGCCGTCCTGGAGGCGCACTCGGCTCCAGCCAAGTAGGGCTTGAGCCAAACGAGGCTGGGCTGCCTCTTGTTCCCTCGAGGAGGCTCGCCTCCCCGCCAGGTGTTCACTCGGCTTCCAGGTGGGGGCGCTCTGCGCCTCCTGCAGGTCTTGGCTCAGGGGCTGCTTGCCCTGAGCTGGGGCTGTGGGCGGGAGCCCAGGCACGCAGGGGCAGGCCCCAACCAGCTGCACACGTCTCTGCTGGGGAGGAGAGCGCTAGGGAAGCTACGTGTGTGAGGCAGCTGCTGGGCGCCCAGGGAGTCAGCCTCCGGGTGTGCGTGGCTGCAGACCCCAGCCAGGGGCCCTGGGAACCTGGTGCACTCCGTGCGGCGCTGAGTCTGGGCGGCCAAGCAACCACTGGAGGAGCCCTGCACTAGCCCTTCCCTTCCTCGCACAGAGCTCTCCCTGCTGGAGCCCTTGGCAGTGTGCAAGCCAGCGGACCCTAAGCCCTCCCAAAGGACGCCTGGGGCCTAGGTGCAAAGGCAAGGCAGGAGCGAAGCTGAGGCCAGGAAGGCGCCAGTGGCGTCTCCCAGCCTCGCGCAGCCTGCTCCTTCCTGGGCAGGAAGCCTAGCAGCGAGGCAAGTCTGGGCAAGGCTCGCCCAGGGCAGAGCAGCCTCGCGCCAGCAACTCTGCCAGATCGGGCCTCTGAGCAGAGCTGGAGCTCTGCCATCCTGGAGGCACAGTCGGCTCCAGCCAAGTAGGGCTTGAGCCAAACGAGGCTGGGCTGCCTCTTCTTCCCTCGAGGAGGCTCGCCTCCCCGCCAGCTGTTCACTCGGCTTCCAGGTGGGGGCGCTCTGCGCCTCCTGCAGGTCTTGGCTCAGGGGCTGCTTGCCCTGAGCTGGGGCTGTGGGCGGGAGCCCAGGCACGCAGGGGCAGGCCCCAACCAGCTGCACACGTCTCTGCTGGGGAGGAGAGCGCTAGGGAAGCTACGTGTGTGAGGCAGCTGCTGGGCGCCCAGGGAGTCAGCCTCCGGGTGTGTGTGGCTGCAGACCCCAGCCAGGGGCCCTGGGAACCTGGTGCACTCCGTGCGGCGCTGAGTCTGGGCGGCCAAGCAACCACTGGAGGAGCCCTGCACTAGCCCTTCCCTTCCCTCGCACAGAGCTCTGCCTGCTCTAGCCCTTGGCAGTGTGCAAGCCAGCGGACCCTAAGCCCTCTCCAAGGACGCCTGGGGCCTAGGTGCAAAGGCAAGGCAGGAGAGGAGCTGAGGCCAGGAAGGTGTCAGTGGCGTCTCCCAGCCTCGCGCAGCCTGCTCCTTCCTGGGCAGGAAGCCTAGCAGCGAGGCAAGTCTGGGCAAGGCTCGCCCAGGGCAGAGCAGCCTCGCGCCAGCAACTCTGCCAGATCGGGCCTCTGAGCAGAGCTGGAGCTCTGCCGTCCTGGAGGCGCACTCGGCTCCAGCCAAGTAGGGCTTGAGCCAAACGAGGCTGGGCTGCCTCTTGTTCCCTCGAGGAGGCTCGCCTCCCCGCCAGCTGTTCACTCGGCTTCCAGGTGGGGGCGCTCTGCGCCTCCTGCAGGTCTTGGCTCAGGGGCTGCTTGCCCTGAGCTGGGGCTGTGGGCGGGAGCCCAGGCACGCAGGGGCAGGTCCCAACCAGCTGCACACGTCTCTGCTGGGGAGGAGAGCGCTAGGGAAGCTACGTGTGTGAGGCAGCTGCTGGGCGCCCAGGGAGTCAGCCTCCAGGTGTGCGTGGCTGAAGACCCCAGCCAGGGGCCCTGGGAACCTGGTGCACTCCGTGCGGCGCTGAGTCTGGGCGGCCAAGCAACCACTGGAGGAGCCCTGCACTAGCCCTTCCCTTCCCTCGCACAGAGCTCTCCCTGCTGGAGCCCTTGGCAGTGTGCAAGCCAGCGGACCCTAAGCCCTCCCCAAGGACGCCTGGGGCCTAGGTGCAAAGGCAAGGCAGGAGCGGAGCTGAGGCCAGGAAGGCGCCAGTGGCGTCTCCCAGCCTCGCGCAGCCTGCTCCTTCCTGGGCAGGAAGCCTAGCAGCGAGGCAAGTCTGGGCAAGGCTCGCCCAGGGCAGAGCAGCCTCGCGCCAGCAACTCTGCCAGATCGGGCCTCTGAGCAGAGCTGGAGCTCTGCCATCCTGGAGGCACATTCGGCTCCTGCCAAGTAGGGCTTGAGCCAAACGAGGCTGGGCTGCCTCTTCTTCCCTCGAGGAGGCTCGCCTCCCCGCCAGCTGTTCACTCGGCTTCCAGGTGGGGGCGCTCTGCGCCTCCTGCAGGTCTTGGCTCAGGGGCTGCTTGCCCTGAGCTGGGGCTGTGGGCGGGAGCCCAGGCACGCAGGGGCAGGCCCCAACCAGCTGCACACGTCTCTGCTGGGGAGGAGAGCGCTAGGGAAGCTACGTGTGTGAGGCAGCTGCTGGGCGCCCAGGGAGTCAGCCTCCGGGTGTGCGTGGCTGCAGACCCCAGCCAGGGGCCCTGGGAACCTGGTGCACTCCGTGCGGCGCTGAGTCTGGGCGGCCAAGCAACCACTGGAGGAGCCCTGCACTAGCCCTTCCCTTCCCTCGCACAGAGCTCTCCCTGCTGGAGCCCTTGGCAGTGTGCAAGCCAGCGGACCCTAAGCCCTCCCCAAGGACGCCTGGGGCCTAGGTGCAAAGGCAAGGCAGGAGCGGAGCCGAGGCCAGGAAGGGCCAGTGGCGTCTCCCAGCCTTGCGCAGCCTGCTCCTTCCTGGGCAGGAAGCCTAGCAGAGAGGCAAGTCTGGGCAAGGCTCGCCCAGGGCAGAGCAGCCTCGCGCCAGCAACTCTGCCAGATCGGGCCTCTGAGCAGAGCTGGAGCTCTGCCGTCCTGGAGGCGCACTCGGCTCCAGCCAAGTAGGGCTTGAGCCAAACGAGGCTGGGCTGCCTCTTGTTCCCTCGAGGAGGCTCGCCTCCCCGCCAGGTGTTCACTCGGCTTCCAGGTGGGGGCGCTCTGCGCCTCCTGCAGGTCTTGGCTCAGGGGCTGCTTGCCCTGAGCTGGGGCTGTGGGCGGGAGCCCAGGCACGCAGGGGCAGGCCCCAACCAGCTGCACACGTCTCTGCTGGGGAGGAGAGCGCTAGGGAAGCTACGTGTGTGAGGCAGCTGCTGGGCGCCCAGGGAGTCAGCCTCCGGGTGTGCGTGGCTGCAGACCCCAGCCAGGGGCCCTGGGAACCTGGTGCACTCCGTGCGGCGCTGAGTCTGGGCGGCCAAGCAACCACTGGAGGAGCCCTGCACTAGCCCTTCCCTTCCTCGCACAGAGCTCTCCCTGCTGGAGCCCTTGGCAGTGTGCAAGCCAGCGGACCCTAAGCCCTCCCAAAGGACGCCTGGGGCCTAGGTGCAAAGGCAAGGCAGGAGCGAAGCTGAGGCCAGGAAGGCGCCAGTGGCGTCTCCCAGCCTCGCGCAGCCTGCTCCTTCCTGGGCAGGAAGCCTAGCAGCGAGGCAAGTCTGGGCAAGGCTCGCCCAGGGCAGAGCAGCCTCGCGCCAGCAACTCTGCCAGATCGGGCCTCTGAGCAGAGCTGGAGCTCTGCCATCCTGGAGGCACAGTCGGCTCCAGCCAAGTAGGGCTTGAGCCAAACGAGGCTGGGCTGCCTCTTCTTCCCTCGAGGAGGCTCGCCTCCCCGCCAGCTGTTCACTCGGCTTCCAGGTGGGGGCGCTCTGCGCCTCCTGCAGGTCTTGGCTCAGGGGCTGCTTGCCCTGAGCTGGGGCTGTGGGCGGGAGCCCAGGCACGCAGGGGCAGGCCCCAACCAGCTGCACACGTCTCTGCTGGGGAGGAGAGCGCTAGGGAAGCTACGTGTGTGAGGCAGCTGCTGGGCGCCCAGGGAGTCAGCCTCCGGGTGTGCGTGGCTGCAGACCCCAGCCAGGGGCCCTGGGAACCTGGTGCACTCCGTGCGGCGCTGAGTCTGGGCGGCCAAGCAACCACTGGAGGAGCCCTGCACTAGCCCTTCCCTTCCTCGCACAGAGCTCTCCCTGCTGGAGCCCTTGGCAGTGTGCAAGCCAGCGGACCCTAAGCCCTCCCAAAGGACGCCTGGGGCCTAGGTGCAAAGGCAAGGCAGGAGCGAAGCTGAGGCCAGGAAGGCGCCAGTGGCGTCTCCCAGCCTCG
Source organism: Ovis canadensis (assembly GCF_042477335.2). Classification (NCBI taxonomy): domain Eukaryota; kingdom Metazoa; phylum Chordata; class Mammalia; order Artiodactyla; family Bovidae; genus Ovis; species Ovis canadensis. The sequence continues at coordinate 7,999,186 of NC_091727.1, read as the reverse complement.
CGCAGCCTGCTCCTTCCTGGGCAGGAAGCCTAGCAGCGAGGCAAGTCTGGGCAAGGCTCGCCCAGGGCAGAGCAGCCTCGCGCCAGCAACTCTGCCAGATCGGGCCTCGGAGCAGAGCTGGAGCTCTGCCATCCTGGAGGCACATTCGGGTCCAGCCAAGTAGGGCTTGAGCCAAACGAGGCTGGGCTGCCTCTTGTTCCCTCGAGGAGGCTCGCCTCCCCGCCAGCTGTTCACTCGGCTTCCAGGTGGGGGCGCTCTGCGCCTCCTGCATGTCTTGGCTCAGGGGCTGCTTGCCCTGAGCTGGGGCTGTGGGCGGGAGCCCAGGCACGCAGGGGCAGGCCCCAACCAGCTGCACACGTCTCTGCTGGGGAGGAGAGCGCTAGGGAAGCTACGTGTGTGAGGCAGCTGCTGGGCGCCCAGGGAGTCAGCCTCCGGGTGTGTGTGGCTGCAGACCCCAGCCAGGGGCCCTGGGAACCTGGTGCACTCCGTGCGGCGCTGAGTCTGGGCGGCCAAGCAACCACTGGAGGAGCCCTGCAATAGCCCTTCCCTTCCCTCGCACAGAGCTCTCCCTGCTCTAGCCCTTGGCAGTGTGCAAGCCAGCGGACCCTAAGCCCTCTCCAAGGACGCCTGGGGCCTAGGTGCAAAGACAAGGCAGGAGAGGAGCTGAGGCCAGGAAGGTGTCAGTGGCGTCTCCCAGCCTCGCGCAGCCGGCTCCTTCCTGGGCAGGAAGCCTAGCAGCGAGGCAAGTCTGGGCAAGATTCGCCCAGGGCAGAGCAGCCTCGCGCCAGCAACTCTGCCAGATCGGGCCTCTGAGCAGAGCTGGAGCTCTGCCGTCCTGGACGCGCACTCGGCTCCAGCCAAGTAGGGCTTGAGCCAAACGAGGCTGGGCTGCCTCTTGTTCCCTCGAGGAGGCTCGCCTCCCCGCCAGGTGTTCACTCGGCTTCCAGGTGGGGGCGCTCTGCGCCTCCTGCAGGTCTTGGCTCAGGGGCTGCTTGCCCTGAGCTGGGGCTGTGGGCGGGAGCCCAGGCACGCAGGGGCAGGCCCCAACCAGCTGCACACGTCTCTGCTGGGGAGGAGAGCGCTAGGGAAGCTACGTGTGTGAGGCAGCTGCTGGGCGCCCAGGGAGTCAGCCTCCGGGTGTGCGTGGCTGCAGACCCCAGCCAGGGGCCCTGGGAACCTGGTGCACTCCGTGCGGCGCTGAGTCTGGGCGGCCAAGCAACCACTGGAGGAGCCCTGCACTAGCCCTTCCCTTCCCTCGCACAGAGCTCTCCCTGCTGGAGCCCTTGGCAGTGTGCAAGCCAGCGGACCCTAAGCCCTCCCCAAGGACGCCAGGGGCCTAGGTGCAAAGGCAAGGCAGGAGCGGAGCTGAGGCCAGGAAGGCGCCAGTGGCGTCTCCCAGCCTCGCGCAGCCTGCTCCTTCCTGGGCAGGAAGCCTAGCAGCGAGGCAAGTCTGGGCAAGGCTCGCCCAGGGCAGAGCAGCCTCGCTCCAGCAACTCTGCCAGATCAGGCCTCGGAGCAGAGCTGGAGCTCTGCCGTCCTGGAGGCGCACTGGGCTCCAGCCAAGTAGGGCTTGAGCCAAACGAGGCTGGGCTGCCTCTTCTTCCCTCGAGGAGGCTCGCCTCCCCGCCAGCTGTTCACTCGGCTTCCAGGTCTGGGCGCTCTGAGCCTCCTGCAGGTCTGGGCTCAGGGGCTGCTTGCCCTGAGCTGGGGCTGTAGGCGGGAGCCCAGGCCCGCAGGGGCAGGCCCCAACCAGCTGCACACGTCTCTGCTGGGGAGGAGAGCGCTAGGGAAGCTACGTGTGTGAGGCAGCTGCTGGGCGCCCAGGGAGTCAGCCTCCGGGTGTGCGTGGCTGCAGACCCCAGCCAGGGGCCCTAGGAACCTGGTGCACTCCGTGGGGCGCTGAGTCTGGGCGGCCAAGCAACCACTGGAGGAGCCCTGCACTAGCCCTTCCCTACCTCGCACAGAGCTCTCCCTGCTGGAGCCCTTGGCAGTGTGGAAGCCACCGGCCCCTAAGCCCTCCCCAAGGACGCCTGGGGCCTAGGTGCAAAGGCAAGGCAAGAGCGGAGCTGAGGCCAGGAAGGCGCCAGTGGCGTCTCCCAGCCTCGCGCAGCCTGCTCCTTCCTGGGCAGGAAGCCTAGCAGCGAGGCAAGTCGGGGCAAGGCTCGCCCAGGGCAGAGCAGCCTCACGCCAGCAACTCTGCCAGATCGGGCCTCTGAGCAGAGCTGGATCTCTGCCGTCCTGGAGGCGCACTCGGATCCAGCCAAGTAGGGCTTGAGCCAAACGAGGCTGGGCTGCCTCTTCTTCCCTCGAGGAGGCTCGCCTCCCCGCCAGCTCTTCACTCGGCTTCCAGGTGGGGGCGCTCTGCGCCTCCTGCAGGTCTTGGCTCAGGGGCTGCTTGCCCTGAGCTGGGGCTGTGGGCGGGAGCCCAGGCCCGCAGGGGCAGGCCCCTACCAGCTGCACACGTCTCTGCTGGGGAGGAGAGCGCTAGGGAAGCTACGTGTGTGAGGCAGCTGCTGGGCGCCCAGGGAGTCAGCCTCCGGGTGAGCGTGGCTGCAGACCCCAGCCAGGGGCCCTGGGAACCTGGTGCACTCCGTGCGGCGCTGAGTCTGGGCGGCCAAGCAACCACTGGAGGAGCCCTGCACTAGCCCTTCCCTTCCCTCGCACAGAGCTCTCCCTGCTGGAGCCCTTGGCAGTGTGCAAGCCAGCGGACCCTAAGCCCTCCCCAAGGACGCCTGGGGCCTAGGTGCAAAGGCAAGGCAGGACAGGAGCTGAGGCCAGGAAGGTGTCAGTGGCATCTCCCAGCCTCGCGCAGCCGGCTCCTTCCTGGGCAGGAAGCCTAGCAGCAAGGCAAGTCTGGGCAAGGCTCGCCCAGGGCAGAGCAGCCTCGCGCCAGCAACTCTGCCAGATCGGGCCTCTGAGCAGAGCTGGAGCTCTGCCGTCCTGGAGGCGCACTCGGCTCCAGCCAAGTAGGGCTTGAGCCAAACGAGGCTGGGCTGCCTCTTGTTCCCTCGAGGAGGCTCGCCTCCCCGCCAGGTGTTCACTCGGCTTCCAGGTGGGGGCGCTCTGCGCCTCCTGCAGGTCTTGGCTCAGGGGCTGCTTGCCCTGAGCTGGGGCTGTGGGCGGGAGCCCAGGCACGCAGGGGCAGGCCCCAACCAGCTGCACACGTCTCTGCTGGGGAGGAGAGCGCTAGGGAAGCTACGTGTGTGAGGCAGCTGCTGGGCGCCCAGGGAGTCAGCCTCCAGGTGTGCGTGGCTGCAGACCCCAGCCAGGGGCCCTGGGATCCTGGTGCACTCCGTGCGGCGCTGAGTCTGGGCGGCCAAGCAACCACTGGAGGAGCCCTGCACTAGCCCTTCCCTTCCTCGGACAGAGCTCTCCCTGCTGGAGCCCTTGGCAGTGTGCAAGCCAGCGGACCCTAAGCCCTCCCAAAGGACGCCTGGGGCCTAGGTGCAAAGGCAATGCAGGCGCGAAGCTGAGGCCAGGAAGGCGCCAGTGGCGTCTCCCAGCCTCGCGCAGCCGGCTCCTTCCTGGGCAGGAAGCCTAGCAGTGAGGCAAGTCTGGGCAAAGCTCGCCCAGGGCAGAGCAGCCTCGCGCCAGCAACTCTGCCAGATCGGGCCTCTGAGCAGAGCTGGAGCTCTGCCGTCCTGGAGGCACATTCGGCTCCAGCCAAGTAGGGCTTGAGCCAAACGAGGCTGGGCTGCCTCTTCTTCCCTCGAGGAGGCTCGCCTCCCCGCCAGCTGTTCACTCGGCTTCCAGGTGGGGGCGCTCTGCGCCTCCTGCAGGTCTTGGCTCAGGGGCTGCTTGCCCTGAGCTGGGGCTGTGGGCGGGAGCCCAGGCACGCAGGGGCAGGCCCCAACCAGCTGCACACGTCTCTGCTGGGGAGGAGAGCGCTAGGGAAGCTACGTGTGTGAGGCAGCTGCTGGGCGCCCAGGGAGTCAGCCTCCGGGTGTGCGTGGCTGCAGACCCCAGCCAGGGGCCCTGGGAACCTGGTGCACTCCGTGCGGCGATGAGTCTGGGCGGCCAAGCAACCACTGGAGGAGCCCTGCACTAGCCCTTCCCTTCCCTCGCACAGAGCTCTCCCTGCTCTAGCCCTTGGCAGTGTGCAAGCCAGCGGACCCTAAGCCCTCTCCAAGGACTCCTGGGGCCTAGGTGCAAAGGCAAGGCAGGAGAGGAGCTGAGGCCAGGAAGGCGCCAGTGGCGTCTCCCAGCCTCGCGCAGCCGGCTCCTTCCTGGGCAGGAAGCCTAGCAGCGAGGCAAGTCTGGGCAAGGCTCGCCCAGGGCAGAGCAGCCTCGCGCCAGCAACTCTGCCAGATCGGGCCTCTGAGCAGAGCTGGAGCTCTGCCGTCCTGGAGGCGCACTCGGCTCCAGCCAAGTAGGGCTTGAGCCAAACGAGGCTGGGCTGCCTCTTCTTCCCTCGAGGAGGCTCGCCTCCCCGCCAGCTGTTCACTCGGCTTCCAGGTGGGGGCGCTCTGCGCCTCCTGCAGGTCTGGGCTCAGGGGCTGCTTGCCCTGAGCTGGGGCTGTGGGCGGGAGCCCAGGCCCGCAGGGGCAGGCCCCAACCAGCTGCACACGTCTCTGCTGGGGAGGAGAGCGCTAGGGAAGCTACGTGTGTGAGGCAGCTGCTGGGCGCCCAGGGAGTCAGCCTCCGGGTGTGTGTGGCTGCAGACCCCAGCCAGGGGCCCTGGGAACCTGGTGCACTCCGTGCGGCGCTGAGTCTGGGCGGCCAAGCAACCACTGGAGGAGCCCTGCAATAGCCCTTCCCTTCCCTCGCACAGAGCTCTCCCTGCTCTAGCCCTTGGCAGTGTGCAAGCCAGCGGACCCTAAGCCCTCTCTAAGGACGCCTGGGGCCTAGGTGCAAAGGCAAGGCAGGAGAGGAGCTGAGGCCAGGAAGGTGTCAGTGGCGTCTCCCAGCCTCGCGCAGCCGGCTCCTTCCTGGGCAGGAAGCCTAGCAGCGAGGCAAGTCTGGGCAAGGCTCGCCCAGGGCAGAGCAGCCTCGCGCCAGCAACTCTGCCAGATCGGGCCTCTGAGCAGAGCTGGAGCTCTGCCGTCCTGGACGCGCACTCGGCTCCAGCCAAGTAGGGCTTGAGCCAAACGAGGCTGGGCTGCCTCTTGTTCCCTCGAGGAGGCTCGCCTCCCCGCCAGGTGTTCACTCGGCTTCCAGGTGGGGGCGCTCTGCGCCTCCTGCAGGTCTTGGCTCAGGGGCTGCTTGCCCTGAGCTGGGGCTGTGGGCGGGAGCCCAGGCACGCAGGGGCAGGCCCCAACCAGCTGCACACGTCTCTGCTGGGGAGGAGAGCGCTAGGGAAGCTACGTGTGTGAGGCAGCTGCTGGGCGCCCAGGGAGTCAGCCTCCGGGTGTGCGTGGCTGCAGACCCCAGCCAGGGGCCCTGGGAACCTGGTGCACTCCGTGCGGCGCTGAGTCTGGGCGGCCAAGCAACCACTGGAGGAGCCCTGCACTAGCCCTTCCCTTCCCTCGCACAGAGCTCTCCCTGCTGGAGCCCTTGTCAGTGTGCAAGCCAGCGGACCCTAAGCCCTCCCCAAGGAGGCCTGGGGCCTAGGTGCAAAGGCAAGGCAGGAGCGGGGCTGAGGCCAGGAAGGCGCCAGTGGCGTCTCCCAGCCTCGCGCAGCCTGCTCCTTCCTGGGCAGGAAGCCTAGCAGAGAGGCAAGTCGGGGCAAGGCTCGCCCAGGGCAGAGCAGCCTCGCGCCAGCAACTCTGCCAGATCGGGCCTCTGAGCAGAGCTGGAGCTCTGCCGTCCTGGAGGCGCACTCGGCTCCAGCCAAGTAGGGCTTGAGCCAAACGAGGCTGGGCTGCCTCTTCTTCCCTCGAGGAGGCTCGGTCCCCGCCAGCTGTTCACTCGGCTTCCAGGTGGGGGCGCTCTGCGCCTCCTGCAGGTCTTGGCTCAGGGGCTGCTTGCCCTGAGCTGGGGCTGTGGGCGGGAGCCCAGGCACGCAGGGGCAGGCCCCAACCAGCTGCACACGTCTCTGCTGGGGAGGAGAGCGCTAGGGAAGCTACGTGTGTGAGGCAGCTGCTGGGCGCCCAGGGAGTCAGCCTCCGGGTGTGCGTGGTTGCAGACCCCAGCCAGGGGCCCTGGGAACCTGGTGCACTCCGCGCGGCGCTGAGTCTGGGCGGCCAAGCAACCACTGGAGGAGCCCTGCACTAGCCCTTCCCTTCCCTCGCACAGAGCTCTCCCTGCTGGAGCCCTTGGCAGTGTGCAAGCCAGCGGACCCTAAGCCCTCCCCAAGGACGCCTGGGGCTTAGGTGCAAAGGCAAGGCAGGAGAGGAGCTGAGGCCAGGAAGGTGTCAGTGGCGTCTCCCAGCCTCGCGCAGCCAGCTCCTTCCTGGGCAGGAAGCCTAGCAGCAAGGCAAGTCTGGGCAAGGCTCGCCCAGGGCAGAGCAGCCTCGCGCCAGCAACTCTGCCAGATCGGGCCTCTGAGCAGAGCTGGAGCTCTGCCGTCCTGGAGGCGCACTCGGCTCCAGCCAAGTAGGGCTTGAGCCAAACGAGGCTGGGCTGCCTCTTCTTCCCTCGAGGAGGCTCGCCTCCCCGCCAGCTGTTCACTCGGCTTCCAGGTGGGGGCGCTCTGCGCCTCCTGCATGTCTTGGCTCAGGGGCTGCTTGCCCTGAGCTGGGGCTGTGGGCGGGAGCCCAGGCACGCAGGGGCAGGCCCCAACCAGCTGCACACGTCTCTGCTGGGGAGGAGAGCGCTAGGGAAGCTACGTTTGTGAGGCAGCTGCTGGGCGCCCAGGGAGTCACCCTACGGGTGTGCGTGGCTGCAGACCCCAGCCAGGGGCCCTGGGAACCTGGTGCACTCCGTGCGGCGCTGAGTCTGGGTGGCCAAGCAACCACTGGATGAGCCCTGCACTAGCCCTTCCCTTCCCTCGCACAGAGCTCTCCCTGCTGGAGCCCTTGGCAGTGTGCAGGCCAGCGGACCCTAAGCCCTCCCCAAGGACGCCTGGGGCCTAGGTTGAAAGGCAAGGCAGGAGCGGAGCCGAGGCCAGGAAGGGCCAGTGGCGTCTCCCAGCCTTGCGCAGCCTGCTCCTTCCTGGGCAGGAAGCCTAGCAGAGAGGCAAGTCTGGGCAAGGCTCGCCCAGGGCAGAGCAGCCTCGCGCCAGCAACTCTGCCAGATCGGGCCTCTGAGCAGAGCTGGAGCTCTGCCATCCTGGAGGCGCACTCGGCTCCAGCCAAGTAGGGCTTGAGCCAAACGAGGCTGGGCTGCCTCTTGTTCCCTCGAGGAGGCTCGCCTCCACGCCAGGTGTTCACTCGGCTTCCAGGTGGGGGCGCTCTGCGCCTCCTGCAGGTCTTGGCTCAGGGGCTGCTTGCCCTGAGCTGGGGCTGTGGGCGGGAGCCCAGGCATGCAGGGGCAGGCCCCAACCAGCTGCACAGGTCTCTGCTGGGGAGGAGAGCGCTAGGGAATCTACGTGTGTGAGGCAGTTGCTGGGCGCCCTGGGAGTCAGCCTCCGGGTGTGCGTGGCTGCAGACCCCAGCCAGGGGCCATGGGAACCTGGTGTACTCCGTGCGGCGCTGAGTCTGGGCGGCCAAGCAACCACTGGAGGAGCCCTGCACTAGCCCTTCCCTTCCCTCGCACAGAGCTCTCCCTGCTGGAGCCCTTGGCAGTGTGCAAGCCACCGGCCCCTAAGCCCTCCCCAAGGACGCCTGGGGCCTAGGTGCAAAGGCAAGGCAGGAGCGAAGCAGAGGCCAGGAAGGCGCCAGTGGCGTCTCCCAGCCTCGCGCAGCCTGCTCCTTCCTGGGCAGGAAGCCTAGCAGCGAGGCAAGTCTGGGCAAGGCTCGCCCAGGGCAGAGCAGCCTCGCGCCAGCAACTCTGCCAGATCGGGCCTCTGAACAGAGCTGGAGCTCTGCCGTCCTGGAGGCGCACTCGGCTCCAGCCAAGTAGGGCTTGAGCCAAACGAGGCTGGGCTGCCTCTTCTTCCCTCGAGGAGGCTCGCCTCCCCGCCAGCTGTTCACTCGGCTTCCAGGTGGGGGCGCTCTGCGCCTCCTGCAGGTCTTGGCTCAGGGGCTGCTTGCCCTGAGCTGGGGCTGTGGGCGGGAGCCCAGGCACGCAGGGGCAGGCCCCAACCAGCTGCACAGGTCTCTGCTGGGGAGGAGAGCGCTAGGGAAGCTACGTGTGTGAGGCAGTTGCTGGGCGCCCAGGGAGTCAGCCTCCGGGTGTGCGTGGCTGCAGACCCCAGCCAGGGGCCATGGGAACCTGGTGCACTCCGTGCGGCGCTGAGTCTGGGCGGCCAAGCAACCACTGGAGGAGCCCTGCACTAGCCCTTCCCTTCCCTCGCACAGAGCTCTCCCTGCTGGAGCCCTTGGCAGTGTGCAAGCCAGCGGACCCTAAGCCCTCCCCAAGGACACCTAGGGCCTAGGTGAAAAGGCAAGGCAGGAGAGGAGCTGAGGCCAGGAAGGTGTCAGTGGCGTCCCCCAGCCTCGCGCCGCCGGCTCCTCCCTGGGCAGGAAGCCTAGCAGCGAGGCAAGTCTGGGCAAGGCTCGCCCAGGGCAGAGCAGCCTCGCGCCAGCAACTCTGCCAGATCGGGCCTCTGAGCAGAGCTGGAGCTCTGCCCTCCTGGAGGCGCACTCGGCTCCAGCCAAGTAGGGCTTGAGCCAAACGAGGCTGGGCTGCCTCTTGTTCCCTCGAAGAGGCTCGCCTCCCCGCCAGCTGTTCACTCGGCTTCCAGGTGGGGGGCGCTCTGCGCCTCCTGCAGGTCTTGGCTCAGGGGCTGCTTGCCCTGAGCTGGGGCTGTGGGCGGGAGCCCAGGCACGCAGGGGCAGGCCCCAACCAGCTGCACACGTCTCTGCTGGGGAGGAGAGCGCTAGGGAAGCTACGTGTGTGAGGCAGCTGCTGGGCGCCCAGGGAGTCAGCCTCCGGGTGTGCGTGGCTGCAGACCCCAGCCAGGGGCCCTGGGAACCTGGTGCACTCCGTGCGGCGCTGAGTCTGGGCGGCCAAGCAACCACTGGAGGAGCCCTGCACTAGCCCTTCCCTTCCCTCGCACAGAGCTCTCCCTGCTGGAGCCCTTGGCAGTGTGCAGGCCAGCGGACCCTAAGCCCTCCCCAAGGACGCCTGGGGCCTAGGTTGAAAGGCAAGGCAGGAGCGGAGCCGAGGCCAGGAAGGGCCAGTGGCGTCTCCCAGCCTTGCGCAGCCTGCTCCTTCCTGGGCAGGAAGCCTAGCAGAGAGGCAAGTCTGGGCAAGGCTCGCCCAGGGCAGAGCAGCCTCGCGCCAGCAACTCTGCCAGATCGGGCCTCTGAGCAGAGCTGGAGCTCTGCCATCCTGGAGGCGCACTCGGCTCCAGCCAAGTAGGGCTTGAGCCAAACGAGGCTGGGCTGCCTCTTGTTCCCTCGAGGAGGCTCGCCTCCACGCCAGGTGTTCACTCGGCTTCCAGGTGGGGGCGCTCTGCGCCTCCTGCAGGTCTTGGCTCAGGGGCTGCTTGCCCTGAGCTGGGGCTGTGGGCGGGAGCCCAGGCATGCAGGGGCAGGCCCCAACCAGCTGCACAGGTCTCTGCTGGGGAGGAGAGCGCTAGGGAATCTACGTGTGTGAGGCAGTTGCTGGGCGCCCTGGGAGTCAGCCTCCGGGTGTGCGTGGCTGCAGACCCCAGCCAGGGGCCATGGGAACCTGGTGTACTCCGTGCGGCGCTGAGTCTGGGCGGCCAAGCAACCACTGGAGGAGCCCTGCACTAGCCCTTCCCTTCCCTCGCACAGAGCTCTCCCTGCTGGAGCCCTTGGCAGTGTGCAAGCCACCGGCCCCTAAGCCCTCCCCAAGGACGCCTGGGGCCTAGGTGCAAAGGCAAGGCAGGAGCGAAGCAGAGGCCAGGAAGGCGCCAGTGGCGTCTCCCAGCCTCGCGCAGCCTGCTCCTTCCTGGGCAGGAAGCCTAGCAGCGAGGCAAGTCTGGGCAAGGCTCGCCCAGGGCAGAGCAGCCTCGCGCCAGCAACTCTGCCAGATCGGGCCTCTGAACAGAGCTGGAGCTCTGCCGTCCTGGAGGCGCACTCGGCTCCAGCCAAGTAGGGCTTGAGCCAAACGAGGCTGGGCTGCCTCTTCTTCCCTCGAGGAGGCTCGCCTCCCCGCCAGCTGTTCACTCGGCTTCCAGGTGGGGGCGCTCTGCGCCTCCTGCAGGTCTTGGCTCAGGGGCTGCTTGCCCTGAGCTGGGGCTGTGGGCGGGAGCCCAGGCACGCAGGGGCAGGCCCCAACCAGCTGCACAGGTCTCTGCTGGGGAGGAGAGCGCTAGGGAAGCTACGTGTGTGAGGCAGTTGCTGGGCGCCCAGGGAGTCAGCCTCCGGGTGTGCGTGGCTGCAGACCCCAGCCAGGGGCCATGGGAACCTGGTGCACTCCGTGCGGCGCTGAGTCTGGGCGGCCAAGCAACCACTGGAGGAGCCCTGCACTAGCCCTTCCCTTCCCTCGCACAGAGCTCTCCCTGCTGGAGCCCTTGGCAGTGTGCAAGCCAGCGGACCCTAAGCCCTCCCCAAGGACACCTAGGGCCTAGGTGAAAAGGCAAGGCAGGAGAGGAGCTGAGGCCAGGAAGGTGTCAGTGGCGTCCCCCAGCCTCGCGCAGCCGGCTCCTCCCTGGGCAGGAAGCCTAGCAGCGAGGCAAGTCTGGGCAAGGCTCGCCCAGGGCAGAGCAGCCTCGCGCCAGCAACTCTGCCAGATCGGGCCTCTGAGCAGAGCTGGAGCTCTGCCCTCCTGGAGGCGCACTCGGCTCCAGCCAAGTAGGGCTTGAGCCAAACGAGGCTGGGCTGCCTCTTGTTCCCTCGAAGAGGCTCGCCTCCCCGCCAGCTGTTCACTCGGCTTCCAGGTGGGGGGCGCTCTGCGCCTCCTGCAGGTCTTGGCTCAGGGGCTGCTTGCCCTGAGCTGGGGCTGTGGGCGGGAGCCCAGGCACGCAGGGGCAGGCCCCAACCAGCTGCACACGTCTCTGCTGGGGAGGAGAGCGCTAGGGAAGCTACGTGTGTGAGGCAGCTGCTGGGCGCCCAGGGAGTCAGCCTCCGGGTGTGCGTGGCTGCAGACCCCAGCCAGGGGCCCTGGGAACCTGGTGCACTCCGTGCGGCGCTGAGTCTGGGCGGCCAAGCAACCACTGGAGGAGCCCTGCACTAGCCCTTCCCTTCCCTCGCACAGAGCTCTCCCTGCTGGAGCCCTTGGCAGTGTGCAAGCCAGCGGACCTTAAGCCCTCCCCAAGGACGCCTGGGGCCTAGGTGCAAAGGCAAGGCAGGAGCGGAGCTGAGGCCAGGAAGGTGTCAGTGGTGTCTCCCAGCCTCGCGCAGCCAGCTCCTTCCTGGGCAGGAAGCCTAGCAGCAAGGCAAGTCTGGGCAAGGCTCGCCCAGGGCAGAGCAGCCTCGCGCCAGCAACTCTGCCAGATCGGGCCTCTGAGCAGAGCTGGAGCTCTGCCGTCCTGGAGGCGCACTCGGCTCCAGCCAAGTAGGGCTTGAGCCAAACGAGGCTGGGCTGCCTCTTCTTCCCTCGAGGAGGCTCGCCTCCCCGCCAGCTGTTCACTCGGCTTCCAGGTGGGGGCGCTCTGCGCCTCCTGCAGGTCTTGGCTCAGGGGCTGCTTGCCCTGAGCTGGGGCTGTGGGCGGGAGCCCAGGCACGCAGGGGCAGGCCCCAACCAGCTGCACACGTCTCTGCTGGGGAGTAGAGCGCTAGGGAAGCTACGTGTGTGAGGCAGCTGCTGGGCGCCCAGGGAGTCACCCTCCGGGTGTGCGTGGCTGCAGACCCCAGCCAGGGGCCCTGGGAACCTGGTGCACTCCGTGCGGCGCTGAGTCTGGGCGGCCAAGCAACCACTGGATGAGCCCTGCACTAGCCCTTCCCTTCCCTCGCACAGAGCTCTCCCTGCTGGAGCCCTTGGCAGTGTGCAGGCCAGCGGACCCTAAGCCCTCCCCAAGGACGCCTGGGGCCTAGGTTGAAAGGCAAGGCAGGAGCGGAGCCGAGGCCAGGAAGGGCCAGTGGCGTCTCCCAGCCTTGCGCAGCCTGCTCCTTCCTGGGCAGGAAGCCTAGCAGAGAGGCAAGTCTGGGCAAGGCTCGCCCAGGGCAGAGCAGCCTCGCGCCAGCAACTCTGCCAGATCGGGCCTCTGAGCAGAGCTGGAGCTCTGCCGTCCTGGAGGCGCACTCGGCTCCAGCCAAGTAGGGCTTGAGCCAAACGAGGCTGGGCTGCCTCTTGTTCCCTCGAGGAGGCTCGCCTCCCCGCCAGCTGTTCACTCGGCTTCCAGGTGGGGGCGCTCTGCGCCTCCTGCAGGTCTTGGCTCAGGGGCTGCTTGCCCTGAGCTGGGGCTGTGGGCGGGAGCCCAGGCATGCAGGGGCAGGCCCCAACCAGCTGCACAGGTCTCTGCTGGGGAGGAGAGCGCTAGGGAAGCTACGTGTGTGAGGCAGTTGCTGGGCGCCCAGGGAGTCAGCCTCCGGGTGTGCGTGGCTGCAGACCCCAGCCAGGGGCCATGGGAACCTGGTGCACTCCGTGCGGCGCTGAGTCTGGGCGGCCAAGCAACCACTGGAGGAGCCCTGCACTAGCCCTTCCCTTCCCTCGCACAGAGCTCTCCCTGCTGGAGCCCTTGGCAGTGTGCAAGCCACCGGCCCCTAAGCCCTCCCCAAGGACGCCTGGGGCCTAGGTGCAAAGGCAAGGCAGGAGCGAAGCAGAGGCCAGGAAGGCGCCAGGGGCGTCTCCCAGCCTCGCGCAGCCTGCTCCTTCCTGGGCAGGAAGCCTAGCAGCGAGGCAAGTCTGGGCAAGGCTCGCCCAGGGCAGAGCAGCCTCGCGCCAGCAACTCTGCCAGATCGGGCCTCTGAGCAGAGCTGGAGCTCTGCCGTCCTGGAGGCGCACTCGGCTCCAGCCAAGTAGGGCTTGAGCCAAACGAGGCTGGGCTGCCTCTTCTTCCCTCGAGGAGGCTCGCCTCCCCGCCAGCTGTTCACTCGGCTTCCAGGTGGGGGCGCTCTGCGCCTCCTGCAGGTCTTGGCTCAGGGGCTGCTTGCCCTGAGCTGGGGCTGTGGGCGGGAGCCCAGTCACGCAGGGGCAGGGCCCAACCAGCTGCACAGGTCTCTGCTGGGGAGGAGAGCGCTAGGGAAGCTACGTGTGTGAGGCAGTTGCTGGGCGCCCAGGGAGTCAGCCTCCGGGTGTGCGTGGCTGCAGACCCCAGCCAGGGGCCATGGGAACCTGGTGCACTCCGTGCGGCGCTGAGTCTGGGCGGCCAAGCAACCACTGGAGGAGCCCTGCACTAGCCCATCCCTTCCCTCGCACAGAGCTCTCCCTGCTGGAGCCCTTGGCAGTGTGCAAGCCAGCGGACCCTAAGCCCTCCCCAAGGACGCCTAGGGCCTAGGTGAAAAGGCAAGGCAGGAGAGGAGCTGAGGCCAGGAAGGTGTCAGTGGCGTCCCCCAGCCTCGCGCAGCCGGCTCCTCCCTGGGCAGGAAGCCTAGCAGCGAGGCAAGTCTGGGCAAGGCTCGCCCAGGGCAGAGCAGCCTCGCGCCAGCAACTCTGCCAGATCGGGCCTCTGAGCAGAGCTGGAGCTCTGCCGTCCTGGAGGCGCACTCGGCTCCAGCCAAGTAGAGCTTGAGCCAAACGAGGCTGGGCTGCCTCTTCTTCCCTCGAGGAGGCTCGCCTCCCCGCCAGCTGTTCACTCGGTTTCCAGGTGGGGGCGCTCTGCGCCTCCTGCAGGTCTTGGCTCAGGGGCTGCTTGCCCTGAGCTGGGGCTGTGGGCGGGAGCCCAGGCACGCAGGGGCAGGCCCCAACCAGCTGCACAGGTCTCTGCTGGGGAGGAGAGCGCTAGGGAAGCTACGTGTGTGAGGCAGTTGCTGGGCGCCCAGGGAGTCAGCCTCCGGGTGTGCGTGGCTGCAGACCCCAGCCAGGGGCCATGGGAACCTGGTGCACTCCGTGCGGCGCTGAGTCTGGGCGGACAAGCAACCACTGGAGGAGCCCTGCACTAGCCCTTCCCTTCCCTCGCACAGAGCTCTCCCTGCTGGAGCCCTTGGCAGTGTGCAAGCCAGCGGACCCTAAGCCCTCCCCAAGGACGCCTAGGGCCTAGGTGAAAAGGCAAGGCAGGAGAGGAGCTGAGGCCAGGAAGGTGTCAGTGGCGTCCCCCAGCCTCGCGCAGCCGGCTCCTCCCTGGGCAGGAAGCCTAGCAGCGAGGCAAGTCTGGGCAAGGCTCGCCCAGGGCAGAGCAGCCTCGCGGAAGCAACTCTGCCAGATCGGGCCTCTGAGCAGAGCTGGAGCTCTGCCCTCCTGGAGGCGCACTCGGCTCCAGTCAAGTAGGGCTTGAGCCAAACGAGGCTGGCCTGCCTCTTGTTCCCTCGAAGAGGCTCGCCTCCCCGCCAGCTGTTCACTCGGCTTCCAGGTGGGGGGCGCTCTGCGCCTCCTGCAGGTCTTGGCTCAGGGGCTGCTTGCCCTGAGCTGGGGCTGTGGGCGGGAGCCCAGGCACGCAGGGGCAGGCCCCAACCAGCTGCACACGTCTCTGCTGGGGAGGAGAGCGCTAGGGAAGCTACGTGTGTGAGGCAGCTGCTGGGCGCCCAGGGAGTCAGCCTCCGGGTGTGCGTGGCTGCAGACCCCAGCCAGGGGCCCTGGGAACCTGGTGCACTCCGTGCGGCGCTGAGTCTGGGCGGCCAAGCAACCACTGGAGGAGCCCTGCACTAGCCCTTCCCTTCCCTCGCACAGAGCTCTCCCTGCTGGAGCCCTTGGCAGTGTGCAGGCCAGCGGACCCTAAGCCCTCCCCAAGGACGCTGGGGGCCTAGGTCAAAGGCAAGGCAGGAGCGGAGCCGAGGCCAGGAAGGGCCAGTGGAGTCTCCCAGCCTTGCGCAGCCTGCTCCTTCCTGGGCAGGAAGCCTAGCAGAGAGGCAAGTCTGGGCAAGGCTCGCCCAGGGCAGAGCAGCCTCGCGCCAGCAACTCTGCCAGATCGGGCCTCTGAGCAGAGCTGGAGCTCTGCCGTCCTGGCGGCGCACTCGGCTCCAGCCAAGTAGGGCTTGAGCCAAACGAGGCTGGGCTGCCTCTTGTTCCCTCGAGGAGGCTCGCCTCCCCGCCAGCTGTTCACTCGGCTTCCAGGTGGGGGCGCTCTGCGCCTCCTGCAGGTCTTGGCTCAGGGGCTGCTTGCCCTGAGCTGGGGCTGTGGGCGGGAGCCCAGGCACGCAGGGGCAGGCCCCAACCAGCTGCACACGTCTCTGCTGGGGAGGAGAGCGCTAGGGAAGCTACGTGTGTGAGGCAGCTGCTGGGCGCCCAGGGAGTCAGCCTCCGGGTGTGCGTGGCTGCAGACCCCAGCCAGGGGCCCTGGGAACCTGGTGCACTCCGTGCGGAGCTGAGTCTGGGCGGCCAAGCAACCACTGGATGAGCCCTGCACTAGCCGTTCCCTTTCCTCGCACAGAGCTCTCCCTGCTGGAGCCCTTGGCAGTGTGCAAGCCAGCGGACCCTAAGCCATCCCCAAGGACTCCTGGGGCCCAGGTGCAAAGGCAAGGCAGGAGCGGAGCTGAGGCCAGGAAGGCGCCAGTGGCGTCTCCCAGCCTCGCGCAGCCTGCTCCTTCCTGGGCAGGAAGCCTAGCAGCGAAGCAAGTCTGGGCAAGGCTCGCCAAGGGCAGAGCAGCCTCGCACCAGCAACTCTGCCAGATCGGGCCTCTGAGCAGAGCTGGAGCTCTGCCGTCCTGGAGGCGCACTCGGCTCCAGCCAAGTAGGGCTTGAGCCAAACGAGGCTGGGCTGCCTCTTCTTCCCTCGAGGAGGCTCGCCTCCCCGCCAGCTGTTCACTCGGCTTCCAGGTGGGGGCGCTCTGCGCCTCCTGCAGGTCTTGGCTCAGGGGCTGCTTGCCCTGAGCTGGGGCTGTGGGCGGGAGCCCAGGCACGCAGGGGCAGGCCCCAACCAGCTGCACACGTCTCTGCTGGGGAGGAGAGCGCTAGGGAAGCTACGTGTGTGAGGCAGCTGCTGGGCGCCCAGGGAGTCAGCCTCCGGGTGTGCGTGGCTGCAGACCCCAGCCAGGGGCCCTGGGAACCTGGTGCACTCCGTGCGGCGCTGAGTCTGGGCGGCCAAGCAACCACTGGAGGAGCCCTGCACTAGCCCTTCCCTTCCTCGCACAGAGCTCTCCCTCCTGGAGCCCTTGGCAGTGTGCAAGCCACCGGCCCCTAAGACCTCCCCAAGGACGCCTGGGGCCTAGGTGCAAAGGCAAGGCAGGAGCGGAGCTGAGGCCAGGAAGGCGCCAGTGGCGTCTCCCAGCCTCGCGCAGCCGGCTCCTTCCTGGGGAGGAAGCCTAGCAGCGAGGCAAGTCTGGGCAAGGCTCGCCCAGGGCAGAGCAGCCTCGCGCCAGCAACTCTGCCAGATCGGGCCTCTGAGCAGAGGTGGAGCTCTGCCGTCCTGGAGGCACACTCGGCTCCAGCCAAGTAGGGCTTGAGCGAAACGAGGCTGGGCTGCCTCTTCTTCCCTCGAGGAGGCTCGCCTCCCCGCCAGCTGTTCACTCGGCTTCCAGGTGGGGGCGCTCTGCGCCTCCTGCAGGTCTTGGCTCAGGGGCTGCTTGCCCTGAGCTGGGGCTGTGGGCGGGAGCCCAGGCACGCAGGGGCAGGCCCCAACCAGCTGCACAGGTCTCTGCTGGGGAGGAGAGCGCTAGGGAAGCTACGTGTGTGAGGCAGTTGCTGGGCGCCCAGGGAGTCAGCCTCCGGGTGTGCGTGGCTGCAGACCCCAGCCAGGGGCCATGGGAACCTGGTGCACTCCGTGCGGCGCTGAGTCTGGGCGGCCAAGCAACCACTGGAGGAGCCCTGCACTAGCCCTTCCCTTCCCTCGCACAGAGCTCTCCCTGCTGGAGCCCTTGGCAGTGTGCAGGCCAGCGGACCCTAAGCCCTCCCCAAGGACGCCTGGGGCCTAGGTGCAAAGGCAAGGCAGGAGCGGAGCCGAGGCCAGGAAGGGCCAGTTGAGTCTCCCAGCCTTGCGCAGCCTGCTCCTTCCTGGGCAGGAAGCCTAGCAGAGAGGCAAGTCTGGGCAAGGCTCGCCCAGGGCAGAGCAGCCTCGCGCCAGCAACTCTGCCAGATCGGGCCTCTGAGCAGAGCTGGAGCTCTGCCGTCCTGGAGGCGCACTCGGCTCCAGCCAAGTAGGGCTTGAGCCAAACGAGGCTGGGCTGCCTCTTCTTCCCTCGAGGAGGCTCGCCTCCCCGCCAGGTGTTCACTCGGCTTCCAGGTGGGGGCGCTCTGCGCCTCCTGCAGGTCTTGGCTCAGGGGCTGCTTGCCCTGAGCTGGGGCTGTGGGCGGGAGCCCAGGCACGCAGGGGCAGGCCCCAACCAGCTGCACACGTCTCTGCTGGGGAGGAGAGCGCTAGGGAAGCTACGTGTGTGAGGCAGCTGCTGGGCGCCCAGGGAGTCAGCCTCCGGGTGTGCGTGGCTGCAGACCCCAGCCAGGGGCCCTGGGAACCTGGTGCACTCCGTGAGGCGCTGAGTCTGGGCGGCCAAGCAACCACTGGAAGAGCCCTGCACTAGCCCTTCCCTTCCCTCGCACAGAGCTCTCCCTGCTGGAGCCCTTGGCAGTGTGCAAGCCAGCGGACCCTAAGCCCTCCCCAAGGACGCCTGGGGCCTAGGTGCAAAGGCTAGGCAGGAGAGGAGCTGAGGCCAGGAAGGTGTCAGTGGCGTCTCCCAGCCTCGCGCAGCCGGCTCCTTCCTGGGCAGGAAGCCTAGCAGCGAGGCAAGTCTGGGCAAGGCTCGCCCAGGGCAGAGCAGCCTCGCGCCAGCAACTCTGCCAGATCAGGCCTCGAGCAGAGCTGGAGCTCTGCCGTCCTGGAGGCGCACTCGGCTCCAGCCAAGTAGGGCTTGAGCCAAACGAGGCTGGGCTGCCTCTTCTTCCCTCGAGGAGGCTCGCCTCCCCGCCAGCTGTTCACTCGGCTTCCAGGTGGGGGCGCTCTGCGCCTCCTGCAGGTCTTGGCTCAGGGGCTGCTTGCCCTGAGCTGGGGCTGTGGGCGGGAGCCCAGGCACGCAGGGGCAGGCCCCAACCAGCTGCACACGTCTCTGCTGGGGAGGAGAGCGCTAGGGAAGCTACGTGTGTGAGGCAGCTGCTGGGCGCCCAGGGAGTCAGCCTCCGGGTGTGCGTGGCTGCAGACCCCAGCCAGGGGCCCTGGGAACCTGGTGCACTCCGTGCGGCGCTGAGTCTGGGCGGCCAAGCAACCACTGGATGAGCCCTGCACTAGCCGTTCCCTTTCCTCGCACAGAGCTCTCCCTCCTGGAGCCCTTGGCAGTGTGCAAGCCAGCGGACCCTAAGCCATCCCCAAGGACTCCTGGGGCCCAGGTGCAAAGGCAAGGCAGGAGCGGAGCTGAGGCCAGGAAGGCGCCAGTGGCGACTCCCAGCCCTTGCAGCCTGCTCCTTCCTGGGCAGGAAGCCTAGCAGCGAGGCAAGTCTGGGCAAGGCTCGCCCAGGGCAGAGCAGCCTCGCGCCAGCAACTCTGCCAGATCGGGCCTCTGAGCAGAGCTGGAGCTCTGCCGTCCTGGAGGCGCACTCGGCTCCAGCCAAGTAGGGCTTGAGCGAAACGAGGCTGGGCTGCCTCTTCTTCCCTCGAGAAGGCTCGCCTCCCGGCAGCTGTTCAGTCGGCTTCCAGGTGGGGGCGCTCTGCGCCTCCTGCAGGTCTTGGCTCAGGGGCTGCTTGCCCTGAGCTGGGGCTGTGGGCGGGAGCCCAGGCACGCAGGGGCAGGCCCCAACCAGCTGCACACGTCTCTGCTGGGGAGGAGAGCACTAGGGAAGCTACGTGTGTGAGGCAGCTGCTGGGCGCCCAGGGAGTCAGCCTCCGGGTGTGCGTGGCTGCAGACCCCAGCCAGGGGCCCTGGGAGCCTGGTGCACTCCGTGCGGCGCTGAGTCTGGGCGGCCAAGCAACCACTGGAGGAGCCCTGCACTAGCCCTTCCCTTCCCTCGCACAGAGCTCTCCCTGCTGGAGCCCTTGGCAGTGTGCAGGCCAGCGGACCCTAAGCCCTCCCCAAGGACGCCTGGGGCCTAGGTGCAAAGGCAAGGCAGGAGCGGAGCCGAGGCCAGGAAGGGCCAGTGGAGTCTCCCAGCCTTGCGCAGCCTGCTCCTTCCTGGGCAGGAAGCCTAGCAGAGAGGCAAGTCTGGGCAAGGCTCGCCCAGGGCAGAGCAGCCTCGCGCCAGCAACTCTGCCAGATCGGGCCTCTGAGCAGAGCTGGAGCTCTGCCGTCCTGGCGGCGCACTCGGCTCCAGCCAAGTAGGGCTTGAGCCAAACGAGGCTGGGCTGCCTCTTCTTCCCTCGAGGAGGCTCGCCTCCCCGCCAGCTGTTCACTCGGCTTCCAGGTGGGGGCGCTCTGCGCCTCCTGCAGGTCTTGGCTCAGGGGCTGCTTGCCCTGAGCTGGGGCTGTGGGCGGGAGCCCAGGCACGCAGGGGCAGGCCCCAACCAGCTGCACACGTCTCTGCTGGGGAGGAGAGCGCTAGGGAAGCTACGTGTGTGAGGCAGCTGCTGGGCGCCCAGGGAGTCAGCCTCCGGGTGTGCGTGGCTGCAGACCCCAGCCAGGGGCCCTGGGAACCTGGTGCACTCCGTGCGGCGCTGAGTCTGGGCGGCCAAGCAACCACTGGAGGAGCCCTGCACTAGCCCTTCCTTCTCTCGCACAGAGCTCTCCCTGCTGGAGCCCTTGGCAGTGTGCAAGCCAGCGGACCCTAAGCCCTCCCCAAGGACGCCTGGGGCCTAGGTGCAAAGGCAAGGCAGGAGCGGAGCTGAGGCCAGGAAGGCGCCAGTGGCGACTCCCAGCCCCCGCAGCCTGCTCCTTCCTGGGCAGGAAGCCTAGCAGAGAGGCAAGCCTGGGCAAGGCTCGCCCAGGGCAGAGCAGCCTCGCGCCAGCAACTCTGCCAGATCGGGCCTCTGAGCAGAGGTGGAGCTCTGCCGTCCTGGAGGCGCACTCGGCTCCAGCCAAGTAGGGCTTGAGCCAAACGAGGCTGGGCTGCCTCTTCTTCCCTCGAGGAGGCTCGCCTCCCCGCCAGCTGTTCACTCGGCTTCCAGGTGGCGGCGCTCTGCGCCTCCTGCAGGTCTTGGCTCAGGGGCTGCTTGCCCTGAGCTGGGGCT
Organism: Ovis canadensis; assembly: GCF_042477335.2. Classification (NCBI taxonomy): domain Eukaryota; kingdom Metazoa; phylum Chordata; class Mammalia; order Artiodactyla; family Bovidae; genus Ovis; species Ovis canadensis. The sequence goes on along the minus strand of NC_091727.1, from coordinate 7,979,235 downwards.
GTGGGCGGGAGCCCAGGCACGCAGGGGCAGGCCCCAACCAGCTGCACAGGTCTCTGCTGGGGAGGAGAGCGCTAGGGAAGCTACGTGTGTGAGGCAGTTGCTGGGCGCCCAGGGAGTCAGCCTCCGGGTGTGCGTGGCTGCAGACCCCAGCCAGGGGCCATGGGAACCTGGTGCACTCCGTGCGGCGCTGAGTCTGGGCGGCCAAGCAACCACTGGAGGAGCCCTGCACTAGCCCTTCCCTTCCCTCGCACAGAGCTCTCCCTGCTGGAGCCCTTGGCAGTGTGCAAGCCAGCGGACCCTAAGCCCTCCCCAAGGACGCCTAGGGCCTAGGTGAAAAGGCAAGGCAGGAGAGGAGCTGAGGCCAGGAAGGTGTCAGTGGCGTCCCCCAGCCTCGCGCAGCCGGCTCCTCCCTGGGCAGGAAGCCTGGCAGCGAGGCAAGTCTGGGCAAGGCTCGCCCAGGGCAGAGCAGCCTCGCGCCAGCAACTCTGCCAGATCGGGCCTCTGAGCAGAGCTGGAGCTCTGCCGTCCTGGAGGCGCACTCGGCTCCAGCCAAGTAGGGCTTGAGCCAAACGAGGCTGGGCTGCCTCTTCTTCCCTCGAGGAGGCTCGCCTCCCCGCCAGCTGTTCACTCGGCTTCCAGGTGGGGGCGCTCTGCGCCTCCTGCATGTCTTGGCTCAGGGGCTGCTTGCCCTGAGCTGGGGCTGTGGGCGGGAGCCCAGGCACGCAGGGGCAGGCCCCAACCAGCTGCACACGTCTCTGCTGGGGAGTAGAGCGCTAGGGAAGCTACGTGTGTGAGGCAGCTGCTGGGCGCCCAGGGAGTCACCCTACGGGTGTGCGTGGCTGCAGACCCCAGCCAGGGGCCCTGGGAACCTGGTGCACTCCGTGCGGCGCTGACTCTGGGTGGCCAAGCAACCACTGGATGAGCCCTGCACTAGCCCTTCCCTTCCCTCGCACAGAGCTCTCCCTGCTGGAGCCCTTGGCAGTGTGCAGGCCAGCGGACCCTAAGCCCTCCCCAAGGACGCCTGGGGCCTAGGTTGAAAGGCAAGGCAGGAGCGGAGCCGAGGCCAGGAAGGGCCAGTGGCGTCTCCCAGCCTTGCGCAGCCTGCTCCTTCCTGGGCAGGAAGCCTAGCAGAGAGGCAAGTCTGGGCAAGGCTCGCCCAGGGCAGAGCAGCCTCGCGCCAGCAACTCTGCCAGATCGGGCCTCTGAGCAGAGCTGGAGCTCTGCCGTCCTGGAGGCGCACTCGGCTCCAGCCAAGTAGGGCTTGAGCCAAACGAGGCTGGGCTGCCTCTTGTTCCCTCGAGGAGGCTCGCCTCCCCGCCAGGTGTTCAGTCGGCTTCCAGGTGGGGGCGCTCTGCGCCTCCTGCAGGTCTTGGCTCAGGGCCTGCTTGCCCTGAGCTGGGGCTGTGGGCGGGAGCCCAGGCACGCAGGGGCAGGCCGCAACCAGCTGCACACGTCTCTGCTGGGGAGGAGAGCGCTAGAGAAGCTACGTGTGTGAGGCAGCTGCTGGGCGCCCAGGGAGTCAGCCTCCGGGTGTGCGTGGCTGCAGACCCCAGCCAGGGGCCCTGGGAGCCTGGTGCACTCCGTGCGGCGCTGAGTCTGGGCGGCCAAGCAACCACTGGATGAGCCCTGCACTAGACCTTCCCTTCCCTCGCACAGAGCTCTCCCTGCTGGAGCCCTTGGCAGTGTGCAGGCCAGCGGACCCTAAGCCCTCCCCAAGGACGCCTGGGGCCTAGGTGCAAAGGCAAGGCAGGAGCGGAGCCGAGGCCAGGAAGGGCCAGTGGAGTCTCCCAGCCTTGCGCAGCCTGCTCCTTCCTGGGCAGGAAGCCTAGCAGAGAGGCAAGTCTGGGCAAGGCTCGCCCAGGGCAGAGCAGCCTCGCGCCAGCAACTCTGCCAGATCGGGCCTCTGAGCAGAGCTGGAGCTCTCCCGTCCTGGAGGCGCACTCGGCTCCAGCCAAGTAGGGCTTGAGCCAAACGAGGCTGGGCTGCCTCTTCTTCCCTCGAGGAGGCTCGCCTCCCCGCCAGGTGTTCACTCGGCTTCCAGGTGGGGGCGCTCTGCGCCTCCTGCAGGTCTTGGCTCAGGGGCTGCTTGCCCTGAGCTGGGGCTGTGGGCGGGAGCCCAGGCACGCAGGGGCAGGCCCCAACCAGCTGCACAGGTCTCTGCTGGGGAGGAGAGCGCTAGGGAAGCTACGTGTGTGAGGCAGTTGCTGGGCGCCCAGGGAGTCAGCCCCCGGGTGTGCGTGGCTGCAGACCCCAGCCAGGGGCCATGGGAACCTGGTGCACTCCGTGCGGCGCTGAGTCTGGGCGGCCAAGCAACCACTGGAGGAGCCCTGCACTAGCCCTTCCCTTCCCTCGCACAGAGCTCTCCCTGCTGGAGCCCTTGGCAGTGTGCAAGCCAGCGGACCCTAAGCCCTCCCCAAGGACGCCTAGGGCCTAGGTGAAAAGGCAAGGCAGGAGAGGAGCTGAGGCCAGGAAGGAGTCAGTGGCGTCCCCCAGCCTCGCGCAGCCGGCTCCTCCCTGGGCAGGAAGCCTAGCAGCGAGGCAAGTCTGGGCAAGGCTCGCCCAGGGCAGAGCAGCCTCGCGGAAGCAACTCTGCCAGATCGGGCCTCTGAGCAGAGCTGGAGCTCTGCCCTCCTGGAGGCGCACTCGGCTCCAGCCAAGTAGGGCTTGAGCCAAACGAGGCTGGCCTGCCTCTTGTTCCCTCGAAGAGGCTCGCCTCCCCGCCAGCTGTTCACTCGGCTTCCAGGTGGGGGGCGCTCTGCGCCTCCTGCAGGTCTTGGCTCAGGGGCTGCTTGCCCTGAGCTGGGGCTGTGGGCGGGAGCCCAGGCACGCAGGGGCAGGCCCCAACCAGCTGCACACGTCTCTGCTGGGGAGGAGAGCGCTAGGGAAGCTACGTGTGTGAGGCAGCTGCTGGGCGCCCAGGGAGTCAGCCTCCGGGTGTGCGTGGCTGCAGACCCCAGCCAGGGGCCCTGGGAACCTGGTGCACTCCGTGCGGCGCTGAGTCTGGGCGGCCAAGCAACCACTGGAGGAGCCCTGCACTAGCCCTTCCCTTCCCTCGCACAGAGCTCTCCCTGCTGGAGCCCTTGGCAGTGTGCAGGCCAGCGGACCCTAAGCCCTCCCCAAGGACGCCTGGGGCCTAGGTCAAAGGCAAGGCAGGAGCGGAGCCGAGGCCAGGAAGGGCCAGTGGAGTCTCCCAGCCTTGCGCAGCCTGCTCCTTCCTGGGCAGGAAGCCTAGCAGAGAGGCAAGTCTGGGCAAGGCTCGCCCAGGGCAGAGCAGCCTCGCGCCAGCAACTCTGCCAGATCGGGCCTCTGAGCAGAGCTGGAGCTCTGCCGTCCTGGCGGCGCACTCGGCTCCAGCCAAGTAGGGCTTGAGCCAAACGAGGCTGGGCTGCCTCTTGTTCCCTCGAGGAGGCTCGCCTCCCCGCCAGCTGTTCACTCGGCTTCCAGGTGGGGGCGCTCTGCGCCTCCTGCAGGTCTTGGCTCAGGGGCTGCTTGCCCTGAGCTGGGGCTGTGGGCGGGAGCCCAGGCACGCAGGGGCAGGCCCCAACCAGCTGCACACGTCTCTGCTGGGGAGGAGAGCGCTAGGGAAGCTACGTGTGTGAGGCAGCTGCTGGGCGCCCAGGGAGTCAGCCTCCGGGTGTGCGTGGCTGCAGACCCCAGCCAGGGGCCCTGGGAACCTGGTGCACTCCGTGCGGAGCTGAGTCTGGGCGGCCAAGCAACCACTGGATGAGCCCTGCACTAGCCGTTCCCTTTCCTCGCACAGAGCTCTCCCTGCTGGAGCCCTTGGCAGTGTGCAAGCCAGCGGACCCTAAGCCATCCCCAAGGACTCCTGGGGCCCAGGTGCAAAGGCAAGGCAGGAGCGGAGCTGAGGCCAGGAAGGCGCCAGTGGCGTCTCCCAGCCTCGCGCAGCCTGCTCCTTCCTGTGCAGGAAGCCTAGCAGCGAAGCAAGTCTGGGCAAGGCTCGCCAAGGGCAGAGCAGCCTCGCACCAGCAACTCTGCCAGATCGGGCCTCTGAGCAGAGCTGGAGCTCTGCCGTCCTGGAGGCGCACTCGGCTCCAGCCAAGTAGGGCTTGAGCCAAACGAGGCTGGGCTGCCTCTTCTTCCCTCGAGGAGGCTCGCCTACCCGCCAGCTGTTCACTCGGCTTCCAGGTGGGGGCGCTCTGCGCCTCCTGCAGGTCTTGGCTCAGGGGCTGCTTGCCCTGAGCTGGGGCTGTGGGCGGGAGCCCAGGCACGCAGGGGCAGGCCCCAACCAGCTGCACAGGTCTCTGCTGGGGAGGAGAGCGCTAGGGAAGCTACGTGTGTGAGGCAGCTGCTGGGCGCCCAGGGAGTCAGCCTCCGGGTGTGCGTGGCTGCAGACCCCAGCCAGGGGCCCTGGGAACCTGGTGCACTCCGTGCGGCGCTGAGTCTGGGCGGCCAAGCAACCACTGGAGGAGCCCTGCACTAGCCCTTCCCTTCCTCGCACAGAGCTCTCCCTCCTGGAGCCCTTGGCAGTGTGCAAGCCACCGGCCCCTAAGACCTCCCCAAGGACGCCTGGGGCCTAGGTGCAAAGGCAAGGCAGGAGCGGAGCTGAGGCCAGGAAGGCGCCAGTGGCGTCTCCCAGCCTCGCGCAGCCGGCTCCTTCCTGGGGAGGAAGCCTAGCAGCGAGGCAAGTCTGGGCAAGGCTCGCCCAGGGCAGAGCAGCCTCGCGCCAGCAACTCTGCCAGATCGGGCCTCTGAGCAGAGGTGGAGCTCTGCCGTCCTGGAGGCGCACTCGGCTCCAGCCAAGTAGGGTTTGAGCCAAACGAGGCTGGGCTGCCTCTTCTTCCCTCGAGGAGGCTCGCCTCCCCGCCAGCTGTTCACTCGGCTTCCAGGTGGGGGCGCTCTGCGCCCCCTGCAGGTCTTGGCTCAGGGGCTGCTTGCCCTGAGCTGGGGCTGTGGGGGGGAGCCCAGGCACGCAGGGGCAGGCCCCAACCAGCTGCACACGTCTCTGCTGGGGAGGAGAGCGCTAGGGAAGCTACGTTTGTGAGGCAGCTGCTGGGCGCCCAGGGAGTCAGCCTCCGGGTGTGCGTGGCTGCAGACCCCAGCCAGGGGCCTTGGGAACCTGGTGCACTCCGTGCGGCGCTGAGTCTGGGCGGCCAAGCAACCACTGGAGGAGCCCTGCACTAGCCCTTCCCTTCCCTCGCACAGAGCTCTCCCTGCTGCAGCCCTTGGCAGTGTGCAAGCCACCGGCCCCTATGCCCTCCCCAAGGACGCCTGGGGCCTAGGTGCAAAGGCAAGGCAGGAGCGGAGCTGAGGCCAGGAAGGCGCCAGTGTCGTCTCCCAGCCTCGCGCAGCCTGCTCCTTCCTGGGCAGGAAGCCTAGCAGCGAGGCAAGTCTGGGCAAGGCTCGCCCAGGGCAGAGCAGCCTCGCGCCAGCAACTCTGCCAGATCGGGCCTCTGAGCAGAGCTGGAGCTCTGCCGTCCTGGAGGCGCACTCGGCTCCAGCCAAGTAGGGCTTGAGCGAAACGAGGCTGGGCTGCCTCTTCTTCCCTCGAGAAGGCTCGCCTCCCGGCCAGGTGTTCAGTCGGCTTCCAGGTGGGGGCGCTCTGCGCCTCCTGCAGGTCTTGGCTCAGGGGCTGCTTGCCCTGAGCTGGGGCTGTGGGCGGGAGCCCAGGCACGCAGGGGCAGGCCGCAACCAGCTGCACACGTCTCTGCTGGGGAGGAGAGCACTAGAGAAGCTACGTGTGTGAGGCAGCTGCTGGGCGCCCAGGGAGTCAGCCTCCGGGTGTGCGTGGCTGCAGACCCCAGCCAGGGGCCCTGGGAGCCTGGTGCACTCCGTGCGGCGCTGAGTCTGGGCGGCCAAGCAACCACTGGATGAGCCCTGCACTAGCCCTTCCCTTCCCTCGCACAGAGCTCTCCCTGCTGGAGCCCTTGGCAGTGTGCAGGCCAGCGGACCCTAAGCCCTCCCCAAGGACGCCTGGGGCCTAGGTGCAAAGGCAAGGCAGGAGCGGAGCCGAGGCCAGGAAGGGCCAGTTGAGTCTCCCAGCCTTGCGCAGCCTGCTCCTTCCTGGGCAGGAAGCCTAGCAGAGAGGCAAGTCTGGGCAAGGCTCGCCCAGGGCAGAGCAGCCTCGCGCCAGCAACTCTGCCAGATCGGGCCTCTGAGCAGAGCTGGAGCTCTGCCGTCCTGGAGGCGCACTCGGCTCCAGCCAAGTAGGGCTTGAGCCAAACGAGGCTGGGCTGCCTCTTCTTCCCTCGAGGAGGCTCGCCTCCCCGCCAGGTGTTCACTCGGCTTCCAGGTGGGGGCGCTCTGCGCCTCCTGCAGGTCTTGGCTCAGGGGCTGCTTGCCCTGAGCTGGGGCTGTGGGCGGGAGCCCAGGCACGCAGGGGCAGGCCCCAACCAGCTGCACACGTCTCTGCTGGGGAGGAGAGCGCTAGGGAAGCTACGTGTGTGAGGCAGCTGCTGGGCGCCCAGGGAGTCAGCCTCCGGGTGTGCGTGGCTGCAGACCCCAGCCAGGGGCCCTGGGAACCTGGTGCACTCCGTGAGGCGCTGAGTCTGGGCGGCCAAGCAACCACTGGAAGAGCCCTGCACTAGCCCTTCCCTTCCCTCGCACAGAGCTCTCCCTGCTGGAGCCCTTGGCAGTGTGCAAGCCAGCGGACCCTAAGCCCTCCCCAAGGACGCCTGGGGCCTAGGTGCAAAGGCTAGGCAGGAGAGGAGCTGAGGCCAGGAAGGTGTCAGTGGCGTCTCCCAGCCTCGCGCAGCCGGCTCCTTCCTGGGCAGGAAGCCTAGCAGCGAGGCAAGTCTGGGCAAGGCTCGCCCAGGGCAGAGCAGCCTCGCGCCAGCAACTCTGCCAGATCAGGCCTCGAGCAGAGCTGGAGCTCTGCCGTCCTGGAGGCGCACTCGGCTCCAGCCAAGTAGGGCTTGAGCCAAACGAGGCTGGGCTGCCTCTTCTTCCCTCGAGGAGGCTCGCCTCCCCGCCAGCTGTTCACTCGGCTTCCAGGTGGGGGCGCTCTGCGCCTCCTGCAGGTCTTGGCTCAGGGGCTGCTTGCCCTGAGCTGGGGCTGTGGGCGGGAGCCCAGGCACGCAGGGGCAGGCCCCAACCAGCTGCACACGTCTCTGCTGGGGAGGAGAGCGCTAGGGAAGCTACGTGTGTGAGGCAGCTGCTGGGCGCCCAGGGAGTCAGCCTCCGGGTGTGCGTGGCTGCAGACCCCAGCCAGGGGCCCTGGGAACCTGGTGCACTCCGTGCGGCGCTGAGTCTGGGCGGCCAAGCAACCACTGGATGAGCCCTGCACTAGCCGTTCCCTTTCCTCGCACAGAGCTCTCCCTCCTGGAGCCCTTGGCAGTGTGCAAGCCAGCGGACCCTAAGCCATCCCCAAGGACTCCTGGGGCCCAGGTGCAAAGGCAAGGCAGGAGCGGAGCTGAGGCCAGGAAGGCGCCAGTGGCGACTCCCAGCCCTTGCAGCCTGCTCCTTCCTGGGCAGGAAGCCTAGCAGCGAGGCAAGTCTGGGCAAGGCTCGCCCAGGGCAGAGCAGCCTCGCGCCAGCAACTCTGCCAGATCGGGCCTCTGAGCAGAGCTGGAGCTCTGCCGTCCTGGAGGCGCACTCGGCTCCAGCCAAGTAGGGCTTGAGCGAAACGAGGCTGGGCTGCCTCTTCTTCCCTCGAGAAGGCTCGCCTCCCGGCAGCTGTTCAGTCGGCTTCCAGGTGGGGGCGCTCTGCGCCTCCTGCAGGTCTTGGCTCAGGGGCTGCTTGCCCTGAGCTGGGGCTGTGGGCGGGAGCCCAGGCACGCAGGGGCAGGCCCCAACCAGCTGCACACGTCTCTGCTGGGGAGGAGAGCACTAGGGAAGCTACGTGTGTGAGGCAGCTGCTGGGCGCCCAGGGAGTCAGCCTCCGGGTGTGCGTGGCTGCAGACCCCAGCCAGGGGCCCTGGGAGCCTGGTGCACTCCGTGCGGCGCTGAGTCTGGGCGGCCAAGCAACCACTGGAGGAGCCCTGCACTAGCCCTTCCCTTCCCTCGCACAGAGCTCTCCCTGCTGGAGCCCTTGGCAGTGTGCAGGCCAGCGGACCCTAAGCCCTCCCCAAGGACGCCTGGGGCCTAGGTGCAAAGGCAAGGCAGGAGCGGAGCCGAGGCCAGGAAGGGCCAGTGGAGTCTCCCAGCCTTGCGCAGCCTGCTCCTTCCTGGGCAGGAAGCCTAGCAGAGAGGCAAGTCTGGGCAAGGCTCGCCCAGGGCAGAGCAGCCTCGCGCCAGCAACTCTGCCAGATCGGGCCTCTGAGCAGAGCTGGAGCTCTGCCGTCCTGGCGGCGCACTCGGCTCCAGCCAAGTAGGGCTTGAGCCAAACGAGGCTGGGCTGCCTCTTCTTCCCTCGAGGAGGCTCGCCTCCCCGCCAGCTGTTCACTCGGCTTCCAGGTGGGGGCGCTCTGCGCCTCCTGCAGGTCTTGGCTCAGGGGCTGCTTGCCCTGAGCTGGGGCTGTGGGCGGGAGCCCAGGCACGCAGGGGCAGGCCCCAACCAGCTGCACACGTCTCTGCTGGGGAGGAGAGCGCTAGGGAAGCTACGTGTGTGAGGCAGCTGCTGGGCGCCCAGGGAGTCAGCCTCCGGGTGTGCGTGGCTGCAGACCCCAGCCAGGGGCCCTGGGAACCTGGTGCACTCCGTGCGGCGCTGAGTCTGGGCGGCCAAGCAACCACTGGAGGAGCCCTGCACTAGCCCTTCCTTCTCTCGCACAGAGCTCTCCCTGCTGGAGCCCTTGGCAGTGTGCAAGCCAGCGGACCCTAAGCCCTCCCCAAGGACGCCTGGGGCCTAGGTGCAAAGGCAAGGCAGGAGCGGAGCTGAGGCCAGGAAGGCGCCAGTGGCGACTCCCAGCCCCCGCAGCCTGCTCCTTCCTGGGCAGGAAGCCTAGCAGAGAGGCAAGCCTGGGCAAGGCTCGCCCAGGGCAGAGCAGCCTCGCGCCAGCAACTCTGCCAGATCGGGCCTCTGAGCAGAGGTGGAGCTCTGCCGTCCTGGAGGCGCACTCGGCTCCAGCCAAGTAGGGCTTGAGCCAAACGAGGCTGGGCTGCCTCTTCTTCCCTCGAGGAGGCTCGCCTCCCCGCCAGCTGTTCACTCGGCTTCCAGGTGGGGGCGCTCTGCGCCTCCTGCAGGTCTTGGCTCAGGGGCTGCTTGCCCTGAGCTGGGGCTGTGGGCGGGAGCCCAGGCACGCAGGGGCAGGCCCCAACCAGCTGCACAGGTCTCTGCTGGGGAGGAGAGCGCTAGGGAAGCTACGTGTGTGAGGCAGCTGCTGGGCGCCCAGGGAGTCAGCCTCCGGGTGTGCGTGGCTGCAGACCCCAGCCAGGGGCCCTGGGAACCTGGTGCACTCCGTGCGGCGCTGAGTCTGGGCGGCCAAGCAACCACTGGATGAGCCCTGCACTAGCCGTTCCCTTTCCTCGCACAGAGTTCTCCCTGCTGGAGCCCTTGGCAGTGTGCAAGCCAGCGGACCCTAAGCCATCCCCAAGGACTCCTGGGGCCTAGGTGCAAAGGCAAGGCAGGAGCGGAGCTGAGGCCAGGAAGGCGCCAGTGGCGTCTCCCAGCCTCGCGCAGCCTGCTCCTTCCTGGGCAGGAAGCCTAGCAGCGAAGCAAGTCTGGGCAAGGCTCGCCAAGGGCAGAGCAGCCTCGCACCAGCAACTCTGCCAGATCGGGCCTCTGAGCAGAGCTGGAGCTCTGCCGTCCTGGAGGCGCACTCGGCTCCAGCCAAGTAGGGCTTGAGCCAAACGAGGCTGGGCTGCCTCTTCTTCCCTCGAGGAGGCTCGCCTCCCCGCCAGCTGTTCACTCGGCTTCCAGGTGGGGGCGCTCTGCGCCTACTGCAGGTCTTGGCTCAGGGGCTGCTTGCCCTGAGCTGGGGCTGTGGGCGGGAGCCCAGGCACGCAGGGGCAGGCCCCAACCAGCTGCACACGTCTCTGCTGGGGAGGAGAGCGCTAGGGAAGCTACGTGTGTGAGGCAGCTGCTGGGCGCCCAGGGAGTCAGCCTCCGGGTGTGCGTGGCTGCAGACCCCAGCCAGGGGCCCTGGGAACCTGGTGCACTCCGTGCGGCGCTGAGTCTGGGCGGCCAAGCAACCCCTGGAGGAGCCCTGCACTAGCCCTTCCCTTCCTCGCACAGAGCTCTCCCTCCTGGAGCCCTTGGCAGTGTGCAAGCCACCGGCCCCTAAGACCTCCCCAAGGACGCCTGGGGCCTAGGTGCAAAGGCAAGGCAGGAGCGGAGCTGAGGCCAGGAAGGCGCCAATGGCGTCTCCCAGCCTCGCGCAGCCGGCTCCTTCCTGGGGAGGAAGCCTAGCAGAGAGGCAAGTCTGGGCAAGGCTCGCCCAGGGCAGAGCAGCCTCGCGCCAGCAACTCTGCCAGATCGGGCCTCTGAGCAGAGCTGGAGCTCTGCCGTCCTGGAGGCGCACTCGGCTCCAGCCAAGTAGGGCTTGAGCGAAACGAGGCTGGGCTGCCTCTTCTTCCCTCGAGGAGGCTCGCCTCCCCGCCAGCTGTTCACTCGGCTTCCAGGTGGGGGCGCTCTGCGCCTCCTGCAGGTCTTGGCTCAGGGGCTGCTTGCCCTGAGCTGGGGCTGTGGGCGGGAGCCCAGGCACGCAGGGGCAGGCCCCAACCAGCTGCACACGTCTCTGCTGGGGAGGAGAGCGCTAGGGAAGCTACGTGTGTGAGGCAGCTGCTGGGCGCCCAGGGAGTCAGCCTCCGGGTGTGCGTGGCTGCAGACCCCAGCCAGGGGCCTTGGGAACCTGGTGCACTCCGTGCGGCGCTGAGTCTGGGCGGCCAAGCAACCACTGGAGGAGCCCTGCACTAGCCCTTCCCTTCCCTCGCACAGAGCTCTCCCTGCTGGAGCCCTTGGCAGTGTGCAAGCCACCGGCCCCTATGCCCTCCCCAAGGACGCCTGGGGCCTAGGTGCAAAGGCAAGGCAGGAGCGGAGCTGAGGCCAGGAAGGCGCCAGTGGCGTCTCCCAGCCTCGCGCAGCCTGCTCCTTCCTGGGCAGGAAGCCTAGCAGCGAGGCAAGTCTGGGAAAGGCTCGCCCAGGGCAGAGCAGCCTCGCGACAACAACTCTGCCAGATCGGGCCTCTGAGCAGAGCTGGAGCTCTGCCGTCCTGGAGGCGCACTCGGCTCCAGCCAAGTAGGGCTTGAGCCAAACGAGGCTGGCCTGCCTCTTCTTCCCTCGAGGAGGCTCGCCTCCCCACCAGCTGTTCACTCGGCTTCCAGGTGGGGGCGCTCTGCGCCTCCTGCAGGTCTTGGCTCAGGGGCTGCTTGCCCTGAGCTGGGGCTGTGGGCGGGAACCCAGGCACGCAGGGGTAGGCCCCAACCAGCTGCACACGTCTCTGCTTTGGAGGAGAGCGCTAGGGAAGCTACGTGTGTGAGGCAGCTGCTGGGCGCCCAGGGAGTCAGCCTCCGGGTGTGCGTGGCTGCAGACCCCAGCCAGGGCCCCTGGGAACCTGGTGCACTCCGTGCGGCGCTGAGTCTGGGCGGCCAAGCAACCACTGGAGGAGCCCTGCACTAGCCCTTCCCTTCCTCGCACAGAGCTCTCCCGCCTGGAGCCCTTGGCAGCGTGCAAGCCACCGGCCCCTAAGCCCTCCCCAAGGACGCCTGGGGCCTAGGTGCAAAGGCAAGGCAGTAGCGGAGCTGAGGCCAGGAAGGCGCCAGTGGCGTCTCCCAGCCTCACGCAGCCTGCTCCTTCCTGGGGAGGAAGCCTAGCAGCGAGGCAAGTCTGGGCAAGGCTCGCCCAGGGCAGAGCAGCCTCGCGCCAGCAACTCTGCCAGATCGGGCCTCTGAGCAGAGCTGGAGCTCTGCCGTCCTGGAGGCGCACTCGGCTCCACCCAAGTAGGGCTTGAGCCAAACGAGGCTGGGCTGCCTCTTCTTCCCTCGAGGAGGCTCGCCTCCCCGCCAGCTGTTCACTCGGCTTCCAGGTGGGGGCGCTCTGCGCCTCCTGCAGGTCTTGGCTCAGGGGCTGCTTGCCCTGAGCTGGGGCTGTGGGCGGGAGCCCAGGCACACAGGGGCAGGCCCCAACCAGCTGCACACGTCTCTGCTGGGGAGGAGAGCGCTAGGGAAGCTACGTGTGTGAGGCAGCTGCTGGGCGCCCAGGGAGTCAGCCTCCGGGTGTGCGTGGCTGCAGACCCCAGCCAGGGCCCCTGGGAACCTGGTGCACTCCGTGCGGCGCTGAGTCTGGGCGGCCAAGCAACCACTGGAGGAGCCCTGCACTAGCCCTTCCCTTCCTCGCACAGAGCTCTCCCGCCTGGAGCCCTTGGCAGCGTGCAAGCCACCGGCCCCTAAGCCCTCCCCAAGGACGCCTGGGGCCTAGGTGCAAAGGCAAGGCAGTAGCGGAGCTGAGGCCAGGAAGGCGCCAGTGGCGTCTCCCAGCCTCACGCAGCCTGCTCCTTCCTGGGGAGGAAGCCTAGCAGCGAGGCAAGTCTGGGCAAGGCTCGCCCAGGGCAGAGCAGCCTCGCGCCAGCAACTCTGCCAGATCGGGCCTCTGAGCAGAGCTGGAGCTCTGCCGTCCAGGAGGCGCACTCGGCTCCAGCCAAGTACGGCTTGAGCCAAACGAGGCTGGGCTGCCTCTTCTTCCCTCGAGGAGGCTCGCCTCCCCGCCAGCTGTTCACTCGGCTTCCAGGTGGGGGCGCTCTGCGCCTCCTGCAGGTCTTGGCTCAGGGGCTGCTTGCCCTGAGCTGGGGCTGTGGGCGGGAGCCCAGGCACGCAGGGGCAGGCCCCAACCAGCTGCACACGTCTCTGCTGGGGAGGAGAGCGCTAGGGAAGCTACGTGTGTGAGGCAGCTGCTGGGCGCCCAGGGAGTCAGCCTCCGGGTGTGCGTGGCTGCAGACCCCAGCCAGGGGCCCTGGAAACCTGGTGCACTCCGTGCGGCCCTGAGTCTGGGCGGCCAAGCAACCACTGGAAGAGCCCTGCACTAGCCCTTCCCTTCCCTCGCACAGAGCTCTCCCTGCTGGAGCCCTTGGCAGTGTGCAAGCCAGCGGACCCTAAGCCCTCACAAAGGACGCCTGGGGCCTAGGTGCAAAGGCAAGGCAGGAGAGGAGCTGAGGCCAGGAAGGTGTCAGTGGCGTCTCCCAGCCTCGCGCAGCCGGCTCCTTCCTGGGCAGGAAGCCTAGCAGCGAGGCAAGTCTGGGCAAGGCTCGCCCAGGGCAGAGCAGCCTCGCGCCAGCAACTCTGCCAGATCAGGCCTCGAGCAGAGCTGGAGCTCTGCCGTCCTGGAGGCGCACTCGGCTCCAGCCAAGTAGGGCTTGAGCCAAACGAGGCTGGGCTGCCTCTTCTTCCCTCGAGGAGGCTCGCCTCCCCGCCAGCTGTTCACTCGGCTTCCAGGTGGGGGCGCTCTGCGCCTCCTGCAGGTCTTGGCTCAGGGGCTGCTTGCCCTGAGCTGGGGCTGTGGGTGGGAGCCCAGGCACGCAGGGGCAGGCCCCAACCAGCTGCACACGTCTCTGCTGGGGAGGAGAGCGCTAGGGAAGCTACGTGTGTGAGGCAGCTGCTGGGCGCCCAGGGAGTCAGCCTCCGGGTGTGCGTGGCTGCAGACTCCAGCCAGGGGCCCTGGGAACCTGGTGCACTCCATGCGGCGCTGAGTCTGGGCGGCCAAGCAACCACTGGATGAGCCCTGCACTAGCCCTTCCCTTCCCTCGCACAGAGCTCTCCCTGCTGGAGCCCTTGGCAGTGTGCAAGCCAGCGGACCCTAAGCCCTCCCCAAGGACGCCTGGGGCCTAGGTGCAAAGGCAAGGCAGGAGCGGAGCTGAGGCCAGGAAGGCGCCAGTGGCAACTCCCAGCCCCCGCAGCCTGCTCCTTCCTGGGCAGGAAGCCTAGAAGCGAGGCAAGTCTGGGCAAGGCTCGCCCAGGGCAGAGCAGCCTCGCGCCAGCAACTCTGCCAGATCGGGCCTCTGAGCAGAGCTGGAGCTCTGCCGTCCTGGAGGCGCACTCGGCTCCAGCCAAGTAGGGCTTGAGCGAAACGAGGCTGGGCTGCCTCTTCTTCCCTCGAGAAGGCTCGCCTCCCGGCAGCTGTTCAGTCGGCTTCCAGGTGGGGGCGCTCAGCGCCTCCTGCAGGTCTTGGCTCAGGGGCTGCTTGCCCTGAGCTGGGGCTGTGGGCGGGAGCCCAGGCACGCAGGGGCAGGCCCCAACCAGCTGCACACGTCTCTGCTGGGGAGGAGAGCACTAGGGAAGCTACGTGTGTGAGGCAGCTGCTGGGCGCCCAGGGAGTCAGCCTCCGGGTGTGCGTGGCTGCAGACCCCAGCCAGGGGCCCTGGGAGCCTGGTGCACTCCGTGCGGCGCTGAGTCTGGGCGGCCAAGCAACCACTGGAGGAGCCCTGCACTAGCCCTTCCCTTCCCTCGCACAGAGCTCTCCCTGCTGGAGCCCTTGGCAGTGTGCAGGCCAGCGGACCCTAAGCCCTCCCCAAGGACGCCTGGGGCCTAGGTGCAAAGGCAAGGCAGGAGCGGAGCCGAGGCCAGGAAGGGCCAGTGGAGTCTCCCAGCCTTGCGCAGCCTGCTCCTTCCTGGGCAGGAAGCCTAGCAGAGAGGCAAGTCTGGGCAAGGCTCGCCCAGGGCAGAGCAGCCTCGCGCCAGCAACTCTGCCAGATCGGGCCTCTGAGCAGAGCTGGAGCTCTGCCGTCCTGGCGGCGCACTCGGCTCCAGCCAAGTAGGGCTTGAGCCAAACGAGGCTGGGCTGCCTCTTCTTCCCTCGAGGAGGCTCGCCTCCCCGCCAGCTGTTCACTCGGCTTCCAGGTGGGGGCGCTCTGCGCCTCCTGCAGGTCTTGGCTCAGGGGCTGCTTGCCCTGAGCTGGGGCTGTGGGCGGGAGCCCAGGCACGCAGGGGCAGGCCCCAACCAGCTGCACACGTCTCTGCTGGGGAGGAGAGCGCTAGGGAAGCTACGTGTGTGAGGCAGCTGCTGGGCGCCCAGGGAGTCAGCCTCCGGGTGTGCGTGGCTGCAGACCCCAGCCAGGGGCCTTGGGAACCTGGTGCACTCCGTGCGGCGCTGAGTCTGGGCGGCCAAGCAACCACTGGAGGAGCCCTGCACTAGCCCTTCCCTTCCCTCGCACAGAGCTCTCCCTGCTGGAGCCCTTGGCAGTGTGCAAGCCACCGGCCCCTATGCCCTCCCCAAGGACGCCTGGGGCCTAGGTGCAAAGGCAAGGCAGGAGCGGAGCTGAGGCCAGGAAGGCGCCAGTGGCGTCTCCCAGCCTCGCGCAGCCTGCTCCTTCCTGGGCAGGAAGCCTAGCAGCGAGGCAAGTCTGGGCAAGGCTCGCCCAGGGCAGAGCAGCATCGCGCCAGCAACTCTGCCAGATCGGGCCTCTGAGCAGAGCTGGAGCTCCGCCGTCCTGGAGGCGCACTCGGCTCCAGCCAAGTAGGGCTTGAGCGAAACGAGGCTGGGCTGCCTCTTCTTCCCTCGAGAAGGCTCGCCTCTCGGCCAGCTGTTCAGTCGGCTTCCAGGTGGGGGCGCTCTGCGCCTCCTGCAGGTCTTGGCTCAGGGGCTGCTTGCCCTGAGCTGGGGCTGTGGGCGGGAGCCCAGGCACGCAGGGGCAGGCCGCAACCAGCTGCACACGTCTCTGCTGGGGAGGAGAGCACTAGAGAAGCTACGTGTGTGAGGCAGCTGCTGGGCGCCCAGGGAGTCAGCCTCCGGGTGTGCGTGGCTGCAGACCCCAGCCAGGGGCCCTGGGAGCCTGGTGCACTCCGTGCGGCCCTGAGTCTGGGCGGCCAAGCAATCACTGGATGAGCCCTGCACTAGCCCTTCCCTTCCCTCGCACAGAGCTCTCCCTGCTGGAGCCCTTGGCAGTGTGCAGGCCAGCGGACCCTAACCACTCCCCAAGGACGCCTGGGGCCTAGGTGCAAAGGCAAGGCAGGAGCGGAGCCGAGGCCAGGAAGGGCCAGTGGAGTCTCCCAGCCTTGCGCAGCCTGCTCCTTCCTGGGCAGGAAGCCTAGCAGAGAGGCAAGTCTGGGCAAGCTCGCCCAGGGCAGAGCAGCCTCGCGCCAGCAACTCTGCCAGATCGGGCCTCTGAGCAGAGCTGGAGCTCTGCCGTCCTGGCGGCGCACTCGGCTCCAGCCAAGTAGGGCTTGAGCCAAACGAGGCTGGCCTGCCTCTTCTTCCCTCGAGGAGGCTCGCCTCCCCGCCAGCTGTTCACTCGGCTTCCAGGTGGGGGCGCTCTGCGCCTCCTGCAGGTCTTGGCTCAGGGGCTGCTTGCCCTGAGCTGGGGCTGTGGGCGGGAGCCCAGGCACGCAGGGGCAGGCCCCAACCAGCTGCACACGTCTCTGCTGGGGAGGAGAGCGCTAGGGAAGCTACGTGTGTGAGGCAGCTGCTGGGCGCCCAGGGAGTCAGCCTCCGGGTGTGCGTGGCTGCAGACCCCAGCCAGGGGCCCTGGGAACCTGGTGCACTCCGTGCGGCCCTGAGTCTGGGCGGCCAAGCAACCACTGGAAGAGCCCTGCACTAGCCCTTCCCTTCCCTCGCACAGAGCTCTCCCTGCTGGAGCCCTTGGCAGTGTGCAAGCCAGCGGACCCTAAGCCCTCCCCAAGGACGCCTGGGGCCTAGGTGCAAAGGCAAGGCAGGAGAGGAGCTGAGGCCAGGAAGGTGTCAGTGGCGTCTCCCAGCCTCGCGCAGCCGGCTCCTTCCTGGGCAGGAAGACTAGCAGCGAGGCAAGTCTGGGCAAGGCTCGCCCAGGGCAGAGCAGCCTTGCGCCAGCAACTCTGCCAGATCAGGCCTCGAGCAGAGCTGGAGCTCTGCCGTCCTGGAGGCGCACTCGGCTCCAGCCAAGTAGGGCTTGAGCCAAACGAGGCTGGCCTGCCTCTTCTTCCCTCGAGGAGGCTCGCCTCCCCGCCAGCTGTTCACTCGGCTTCCAGGTGGGGGCGCTCTGCGCCTCCTGCAGGTCTTGGCTCAGGGGCTGCTTGCCCTGAGCTGGGGCTGTGGGTGGGAGCCCAGGCACGCAGGGGCAGGCCCCAAACAGCTGCACACGTCTCTGCTGGGGAGGAGAGCGCTAGGGAAGCTACGTGTGTGAGGCAGCTGCTGGGCGCCCAGGGAGTCAGCCTCCGGGTGTGCGTGGCTGCAGACCCCAGCCAGGGGCCCTGGGAACCTGGTGCACTCCATGCGGCGCTGAGTCTGGGCGGCCAAGCAACCACTGGATGAGCCCTGCACTAGCCCTTCCCTTCCCTCGCACAGAGCTCTCCCTGCTGGAGCCCTTGGCAGTGTGCAAGCCAGCGGACCCTAAGCCATCGCCAAGGACGCCTGGGGCCTAGGTGCAAAGGAAAGGCAGGAGCGGAGCTGAGGCCAGGAAGGCGCCCGTGGCGTCTCCCAGCCTCGCGCAGCCTGCTCCTTCCTGGGCAGGAAGCCTAGCAGCGAAGCAAGTCTGGGCAAGGCTCGCCCAGGGCAGAGCAGCCTCGCACCAGCAACTCTGCCAGATCGGGCCTCTGAGCAGAGCTGGAGCTCTGCCGTCCTGGAGGCGCACTCGGCTCCAGCCAAGTAGGGCTTGAGCCAAACGAGGCTGGGCTGCCTCTTCTTCCCTCGAGGAGGCTCGCCTCCCCGCCAGCTGTTCACTCGGCTTCCAGGTGGGGGCGCTCTGCGCCTCCTGCAGGTCTTGGCTCAGGGGCTGCTTGCCCTGAGCTGAGGCTGTGGGCGGGAGCCCAGGCACGCAGGGGCAGGCCCCAACCAGCTGCACACGTCTCTGCTGGGGAGGAGAGCGCTAGGGAAGCTACGTGTGTGAGGCAGCTGCTGGGCGCCCAGGGAGTCAGCCTCCGGGTGTGCGTGGCTGCAGACCCCAGCCAGGGGCCCTGGGAACCTGGTGCACTCCGTGCGGCGCTGAGTCTGGGCGGCCAAGCAACCACTGGAGGAGCCCTGCACTAGCCCTTCCCTTCCCTCGCACAGAGCTCTCCCTGCTGTAGCCCTTGGCAGTGTGCAAGCCAGCGGACCCTAAGCCCTCCCCAAGGACGCCTGGGGCCTAGGTGCAAAGGCAAGGCAGGAGCGGAGCTGAGGCCAGGAGGGCGCCAGTGGGGTCTCCCAGCCTCGCGCAGCCTGCTCCTTCCTGGGCAGGAAGCCTAGCAGCGAGGCAAGTCGGGGCAAGGCTCGCCCATGGCAGAGCAGCCTCGCACCAGCAACTCTGCCAGATCGGGCCTCTGAGCAGAGCTGGAGCTCTGCCGTCCTGGAGGCGCACTCGGCTCCAGCCAAGTAGGGCTTGAGCCAAACGAGGCTGGGCTGCCTCTTCTTCCCTCGAGGAGGCTCGCCTCCCCGCCAGCTGTTCACTCGGCTTCCAGGTGGGGGCGCTCTGCGCCTCCTGCAGGTCTTGGCTCAGGGGCTGCTTGCCCTGAGCTGGGGCTGTGGGCGGGAGCCCAGGCACGCAGGGGCAGGCCCCAACCAGCTGCACACGTCTCTGCTGGGGAGGAGAGCGCTAGGGAAGCTACGTGTGTGAGGCAGCTGCTGGGCGCCCAGGGAGTCAGCCTCCGGGTGTGCGTGGCTGCAGACCCCAGCCAGGGGCCTTGGGAACCTGGTGCACTCCGTGCGGCGCTGAGTCTGGGCGGCCAAGCAACCACTGGAGGAGCCCTGCACTAGCCCTTCCCTTCCCTCGCACAGAGCTCTCCCTGCTGGAGCCCTTGGCAGTGTGCAAGCCACCGGCCCCTATGCCCTCCCCAAGGACGCCTGGGGCCTAGGTGCAAAGGCAAGGCAGGAGCGGAGCTGAGGCCAGGAAGGCGCCAGTGGCGTCTCCCAGCCTCGCGCAGCCTGCTCCTTCCTGGGCAGGAAGCCTAGCAGCGAGGCAAGTCTGGGTAAGGCTCGCCCAGGGCAGAGCAGCCTCGCGCCAACAACTCTGCCAGATCGGGCCTCTGAGCAGAGCTGGAGCTCTGCCGTCCTGGAGGCGCACTCGGCTCCAGCCAAGTAGGGCTTGAGCCAAACGAGGCTGGCCTGCCTCTTCTTCCCTCGAGGAGGCTCGCCTCCCCGCCAGCTGTTCACTCGGCTTCCAGGTGGGGGCGCTCTGCGCCTCCTGCAGGTCTTGGCTCAGGGGCTGCTTGCCCTGAGCTGGGGCTGTGGGCGGGAGCCCAGGCACGCAGGGGCAGGCCCCAACCAGCTGCACACGTCTCTGCTGGGGAGGAGAGCGCTAGGGAAGCTACGTGTGTGAGGCAGCTGCTGGGCGCCCAGGGAGTCAGCCTCCGGGTGTGCGTGGCTGCAGACCCCAGCCAGGGCCCCTGGGAACCTGGTGCACTCCGTGCGGCGCTGAGTCTGGGCGGCCAAGCAACCACTGGAGGAGCCCTGCACTAGCCCTTCCCTTCCTCGCACAGAGCTCTCCCGCCTGGAGCCCTTGGCAGCGTGCAAGCCACCGGCCCCTAAGCCCTCCCCAAGGACGCCTGGGGCCTAGGTGCAAAGGCAAGGCAGTAGCGGAGCTGAGGCCAGGAAGGCGCCAGCGGCGTCTCCCAGCCTCACGCAGCCTGCTCCTTCCTGGGGAGGAAGCCTAGCAGCGAGGCAAGTCTGGGCAAGGCTCGCCCAGGGCAGAGCAGCATCGCGCCAGCAACTCTGCCAGATCGGGCCTCTGAGCAGAGCTGGAGCTCTGCCGTCCTGGAGGCGCACTCGGCTCCAGCCAAGTAGGGCTTGAGCCAAACGAGGCTGGGCTGCCTCTTCTTCCCTCGAGGAGGCTCGCCTCCCCGCCAGCTGTTCACTCGGCTTCCAGGTGGGGGCGCTCTGCGCCTCCTGCAGGTCTTGGCTCAGGGGCTGCTTGCCCTGAGCTGGGGCTGTGGGCGGGAGCCCAGGCACGCAGGGGCAGGCCCCAACCAGCTGCACACGTCTCTGCTGGGGAGGAGAGCGCTAGGGAAGCTACGTGTGTGAGGCAGCTGCTGGGCGCCCAGGGAGTCAGCCTCCGGGTGTGCGTGGCTGCAGACCCCAGCCAGGGCCCCTGGGAACCTGGTGCACTCCGTGCGGCGCTGAGTCTGGGCGGCCAAGCAACCACTGGAGGAGCCCTGCACTAGCCCTTCCCTTCCTCCCACAGAGCTCTCCCTGCTGGAGCCCTTGGCAGCGTGCAAGCCACCGGCCCCTAAGCCCTCCCCAAGGACGCCTGGGGCCTAGGTGCAAAGGCAAGGCAGTAGCGGAGCTGAGGCCAGGAAGGCGCCAGTGGCGTCTCCCAGCCTCACGCAGCCTGCTCCTTCCTGGGGAGGAAGCCTAGCAGCGAGGCAAGTCTGGGCAAGGCTCGCCCAGGGCAGAGCAGCCTCGCGCCAGCAACTCTGCCAGATCGGGCCTCTGAGCAGAGCTGGAGCTCTGCCGTCCAGGAGGCGCACTCGGCTCCAGCCAAGTAGGGCTTGAGCCAAACGAGGCTGGGCTGCCTCTTCTTCCCTCGAGGAGGCTCGCCTCCCCGCCAGCTGTTCACTCGGCTTCCAGGTGGGGGCGCTCTGCGCCTCCTGCAGGTCTTGGCTCAGGGGCTGCTTGCCCTGAGCTGGGGCTGTGGGCGGGAGCCCAGGCACGCAGGGGCAGGCCCCAACCAGCTGCACACGTCTCTGCTGGGGAGGAGAGCGCTAGGGAAGCTACGTGTGTGAGGCAGCTGCTGGGCGCCCAGGGAGTCAGCCTCCGGGTGTGCGTGGCTGCAGACCCCAGCCAGGGGCCCTGGGAACCTGGTGCACTCCGTGCGGCGCTGAGTCTGGGCGGCCAAGCAACCACTGGAGGAGCCCTGCACTAGCCCTTCCCTTCCCTCGCACAGAGCTCTCCCTGCTGTAGCCCTTGGCAGTGTGCAAGCCAGCGGACCCTAAGCCCTCCCCAAGGACGCCTGGGGCCTAGGTGCAAAGGCAAGGCAGGAGCGGAGCTGAGGCCAGGAGGACGCCAGTGGGGTCTCCCAGCCTCGCGCAGCCTGCTCCTTCCTGGGCAGGAAGCCTAGCAGCGAGGCAAGTCGGGGCAAGGCTCGCCCATGGCAGAGCAGCCTCGCACCAGCAACTCTGTCAGATCGGGCCTCTGAGCAGAGCTGGAGCTCTGCCGTCCTGGAGGCGCACTCGGCTCCAGCCAAGTAGGGCTTGAGCCAAACGAGGCTGGGCTGCCTCTTCTTCCCTCGAGGAGGCTCGCCTCCCCGCCAGCTGTTCACTCGGCTTCCAGGTGGGGGCGCTCTGCGCCTCCTGCAGGTCTTGGCTCAGGGGCTGCTTGCCCTGAGCTGGGGCTGTGGGCGGGAGCCCAGGCACGCAGGGGCAGGCCCCAACCAGCTGCACACGTCTCTGCTGGGGAGGAGAGCGCTAGGGAAGCTACGTGTGTGAGGCAGCTGCTGGGCGCCCAGGGAGTCAGCCTCCGGGTGTGCGTGGCTGCAGACCCCAGCCAGGGGCCTTGGGAACCTGGTGCACTCCGTGCGGCGCTGAGTCTGGGCGGCCAAGCAACCACTGGAGGAGCCCTGCACTAGCCCTTCCCTTCCCTCGCACAGAGCTCTCCCTGCTGGAGCCCTTGGCAGTGTGCAAGCCACCGGCCCCTATGCCCTCCCCAAGGACGCCTGGGGCCTAGGTGCAAAGGCAAGGCAGGAGCGGAGCTGAGGCCAGGAAGGCGCCAGTGGCGTCTCCCAGCCTCGCGCAGCCGGCTCCTTCCTGGGCAGGAAGCCTAGCAGCGAGGCAAGTCTGGGCAAGGCTCGCCCAGGGCAGAGCAGCCTCGCGCCAGCAACTCTGCCAGATCGGGCCTCTGAGCAGAGCTGGAGCTCTGCCGTCCTGGAGGCGCACTCGGCTCCAGCCAAGTAGGGCTTGAGCCAAACGAGGCTGGTCTGCCTCTTCTTCCCTCGAGGAGGCTCGCCTCCCCGCCAGCTGTTCACTCGGCTTCCAGGTGGGGGCGCTCTGCGCCTCCTGCAGGTTTTGGCTCAGGGGCTGCTTGCCCTGAGCTGGGGCTGTGGGCGGGAGCCCAGGCACGCAGGGGCAGGCCCCAACCAGCTGCACACGTCTCTGCTGGGGAGGAGAGCGCTAGGGAAGCTACGTGTGTGAGGCAGCTGCTGGGCGCCCAGAGAGTCAGCCTCCGGGTGTGCGTGGCTGCAGACCCCAGCCAGGGGCCCTGGGAACCTGGTGCACTCCGTGCGGCGCTGAGTCTGGGCGGCCAAGCAACCACTGGAGGAGCCCTGCACTAGCCCTTCCCTTCCTCGCACAGAGCTCTCCCTGCTGCAGCCCTTGGCAGTGTGCAAGCCTCCGGCCCCTAAGCCCTCCCAAAGGACGCCTGGGGCCTAGGTGAAAAGGCAAGGCAGGAGCGGAGCTGAGGCCAGGAAGGCGCCAGTGGCGTCTCCCAGCCTCGCGCAGCCGGCTCCTTCCTGGGCAGGAAGCCTAGCAGCGAGGCAAGTCTGGGCAAGGCTCGCCCAGGGCAGAGCAGCCTCGCGCCAGCAACTCTGCCAGATCGGGCCTCTGAGCAGAGCTGGAGCTCTGCCGTCCTGGAGGCGCACTCGGCTCCAGCCAAGTAGGGCTTGAGCCAAACGAGGCTGGGCTGCCTCTTCTTCCCTCGAGGAGGCTCGCCTCCCCGCCAGCTGTTCACTCGGCTTCCAGGTGGGGGCGCTCTGCGCCTCCTGCAGGTCTTGGCTCAGGGGCTGCTTGCCCTGAGCTGGGGCTGTGGGCGGGAGCCCAGGCACGCAGGGGCAGGCCCCAACCAGCTGCACACGTCTCTGCTGGGGAGGAGAGCGCTAGGGAAGCTACGTGTGTGAGGCAGCTGCTGGGCGCCCAGGGAGTCAGCCTCCGGGTGTGCGTGGCTGCAGACCCCAGCCAGGGGCCCTGGGAACCTGGTGCACTCCGTGGGGCGCTGAGTCTGGGCGGCCAAGCAACCACTGGAGGAGCCCTGCACTAGCCCTTCCCTTCCCTCGCACAGAGCTCTCCCTGCTGGAGCCCTTGGCAGTGTGCAAGCCATCGGCCCCTAAGCCCTCCCAAAGGAAGACTGGGGCCTAGGTGCAAAGGCAAGGCAGGAGCGGAGCTGAGGCCAGGAAGGCGCCAGTGGCGTCTCCCAGCCTCGCGCAGCCGGCTCCTTCCTGGGCAGGAAGCCTAGCAGCGAGGCAAGTCTGGGCAAGGCTCGCCCAGGGCAGAGCAGCCTCGCGCCAGCAACTCTGCCAGATCGGGCCTCTGAGCAGAGCTGGAGCTCTGCCGTCCTGGAGGCGCACTCGGCTCCAGCCAAGTAGGGCTTGAGCCAAACGAGGCTGGGCTGCCTCTTCTTCCCTCGAGGAGGCTCGCCTCCCCGCCAGCTGTTCACTCGGCTTCCAGGTGGCAGCGCTCTGCGCCTCCTGCAGGGCTTGGCTCAGGGGCTGCTTGCCCTGAGCTGGGGCTGTGGGCGGGAGCCCAAGCACGCAGGGGCAGGCCCCAACCAGCTGCACACGTCTCTGCTGGGGAGGAGAGAGCTAGGGAAGCTACGTGTGTGAGGCAGCTGCTGGGCGCCCGAGGAGTCAGCCTCCGGGTGTGCGTGGCTGCAGACCCCAGCCAGGGGCCCTGGAAACCTGGTGCACTCCGTGTGGCGCTGAGTCTGGGCGGCCAAGCAACCACTGGAGGAGCCCTGCACTAGCCCTTCCCTTCCCTCGCACAGAGCTCTCCCTGCTGGAGCCCTTGGCAGTGTGCAAGCCAGCGGACCCTAAGCCCTCACAAAGGAGGCCTGGGGCCTAGGTGCAAAGGCAAGGCAGGAGCGGAGCTGAGGCCAGGAAGGCGCCAGTGGCGTCTCCCAGCCTCGCGCAGCCGGCTCCTTCCTGGGCAGGAAGCCTAGCAGCGAGGCAAGTCTGGGCAAGGCTCGCCCAGGGCAGAGCAGCCTCGCGCCAGCAACTGCCAGATCGGGCCTCTGAGCAGAGCTGGAGCTCTGCCGTCCTGGAGGCGCACTCGGCTCCAGCCAAGTAGGGCTTGAGCCAAACGAGGCTGGGCTGCCTCTTCTTCCCTCGAGGAGGCTCGCCTCCCCGCCAGCTGTTCACTCGGCTTCCAGGTGGGGGCGCTTTGCGCCTCCTGCAGGTCTTGGCTCAGGGGCTGCTTGCCCAGAGCTGGGGCGGTGGGCGGGAGCCCAGGCACGCAGGGGCAGGCCCCAACCAGCTGCACACGTCTCTGCTGGGGAGGAGAGAGCTAGGGAAGCTACGTGTGTGAGGCAGGTGCTGGGCGCCCAAGTAGTCAGCCTCCGGGTGTGCGTGGCTGCAGACCCCAGCCAGGTGCCCTGGGAACCTGGTGCACTCCGTGCGGAGCTGATTCTGGGCGGCCAAGCAACCACTGGAGGAGCCCTGCACTAGCCCTTCCCTTCCTCGCACAGAGCTCTCCCTGCTGGAGCCCTTGGCAGTGTGCAAGCCAGCGGACCCTAAGCCCTCCCCAAGGACGCCTCGGGCCTAGGTGCAAAGGCAAGGCAGGAGCGGAGTTGAGGCCAGTAAGGCGCCAGTGGCGTCTCCCAGCCTCGCGCAGCCGGCTCCTACCTGGGCAGGAAGCCTAGCAGCGAGGCATGTCTGGGCAAGGCTCGCCCAGGGCAGAGCAGCCTCGCGCCAGCAACTCTGCCAGATCGGGCCTCTGAGCAGAGCTGGAGCTCTGCCGTCCTGGAGGCGCACTCGGCTCCAGCCAAGTAGGGCTTGAGCCAAACGAGGCTGGGCTGCCTCTTCTTTCCTCGAGGAGGCTCGCCTCCCCGCCAGCTGTTCACTCGGCTTCCAGGTGGGGGCGCTCTGCGCCTCCTGCAGGGCTTGGCTCAGGGGCTGCTTGTCCTGAGCTGGGGCTGTGGGCGGGAGCCCAGGCACGCAGGGGCAGGCCCCAACCAGCTGCACACGTCTCTGCTGGGGAGGAGAGCGCTAGGGAAGCTACGTGTGTGAGGCAGCTGCTGGGCGCCCAGGGAGTCAGCCTCCGGTTGTGCGTGGCTGCAGACCCCAGCCAGGGGCCCTGGGAACCTGGTGCACTCCGTGCGGCGCTGAGTCTGGGCGGCCAATCAACCACTGGAGGAGCCCTGCACTAGCCCTTCCCTTCCTCACACAGAGTTCTCCCTGCTGGAGCCCTTGGCAGTGTGCAAGCCACCGGCCCCTAAGCCCTCCCCAAGGACGCCTTGGGCCTAGGTGCAAAGGCAAGGCAGGAGCGGAGCTGAGGCCAGGAAGGCGCCAGTGGCGTCTCCCAGCCTCGCGCAGCCTGCTCCTTCCTGGGCAGGAAGCCTAGCAGCGAGGCAAGTCTGGGCAAGGCTCGCCCAGGGCAGAGCAGCCTCGCGCCAGCAACTCTGCCAGATCGGGCCTCTGAGCAAAGCTGGAGCTCTGCCGTCCTGGAGGCGCACTCGGCTCCAGCCAAGTAGGGCTTGAGCCAAACGAGGCTGGGCTGCCTCTTCTTCCCTCGAGGAGGCTCGCCTCCCCGCCAGCTTTTCACTCGGCTTCCAGGTGGGGGCCCTCTGCGCCTCCTGCAGGGCTTGGCTCAGGGGCTGCTTGCCCTGAGCTGGGGCTGTGGGCGGGAGACCAGGCACGCAGGGGCAGGCCCCAACCAGCTGCACACGTCTCTGCTGGGGAGGAGGGCGCTAGGGAAGCTACGTGTGTGAGGCAGCTGCTGGGCGCCCAGGGAGTCAGCCTCCGGGTGTGCGTGGCTGCAGACCCCAGCCAGGGGCCCTGGGAACCTGGTGCACTCCGTGGGGCGCTGAGTCTGGGCGGCCAAGCAACCACTGGAGGAGCCCTGCACTAGCCCTTCCCTTCCCTCGCACAGAACTCTCCCTGCTGGAGCCCTTGGCAGTGTGCAAGCCACCGGCCCCTAAGCCCTCCCAAAGGACGCCTGGGGCCTAGGTGCAAAGGCAAGGCAGGAGCGGAGCTGAGGCCAGGAAGGCGCCAGTGGCGTCTCCCAGCCTCGCGCAGCCGGCTCCTTCCTGGGCAGGAAGCCTAGCAGCGAGGCAAGTCTGGGCAAGGCTCGCCAGGGCAGAGCAGCCTCGCGCCAGCAACTCTGCCAGATCGGACCTCTGAGCAGAGCTGGAGCTCTGCCGTCCTGGAGGCGCACTCGGCTCCAGCCAAGTAGGGCTTGAGCCAAACGAGGCTGGGCTGCCTCTTCTTCCCTCGAGGAGGCTCGCCTCCCCGCCAGCTGTTCACTCGGCTTCCAGGTGGGGGCGCTCTGCGCCTCCTGCAGGTCTTGGCTCAGGGGCTGCTTGCCCTGAGCTGGGGCTGTGGGCGGGAGCCCAGGCACGCAGGGGCAGGCCCCAACCAGCTGCACACGTCTCTGCTGGGGAGGAGAGCGCTAGGGAAGCTACGTGTGTGAGGCAGCTGCTGGGCGCCCAGGGAGTCAGCCTCCGGGTGTGCGTGGCTGCAGACCCCAGCCAGGGGCCCTGGGAACCTGGTGCACTCCATGCGGCGCTGAGTCTGGGCGGCCAAGCAACCACTGGATGAGCCCTGCACTAGCCCTTCCCTTCCCTCGCACAGAGCTCTCCCTGCTGGAGCCCTTGGCAGTGTGCAAGCCAGCAGACCCGAAGCCATCCCCAAGGACGCCTGGGGCCTAGGTGCAAAGGAAAGGCAGGAGCGGAGCTGAGGCCAGGAAGGCGCCAGTGGCGTCTCCCAGCCTCGCGCAGCCTGCTCCTTCCTGGGCAGGAAGCCTAGCAGCGAAGCAAGTCTGGGCAAGGCTCGCCCAGGGCAGAGCAGCCTCGCACCAGCAACTCTGCCAGATCGGGCCTCTGAGCAGAGCTGGAGCTCTGCCGTCCTGGAGGCGCACTCGGCTCCAGCCAAGTAGGGCTTGAGCCAAATTAGGCTGGGCTGCCTCTTCTTCCCTCAAGGAGGCTCGCCTCCCCGCCAGCTGTTCACGCGGCTTCCAGGTGGGGGCGCTCTGCGCCTCCTGCAGGTCTTGGCTCAGGGGCTGCTTGCCCTGAGCTGGGCCTGTGGGCGGGAGCCCAGGCACGCAGGGGCAGGCCCCAACCAGCTGCACACGTCTCTGCTGGGGAGGAGAGCGCTAGGGAAGCTACGTGTGTGAGGCAGCTGCTGGGCGCCCAGGGAGTCAGCCTCCGGGTGTGCGTGGCTGCAGACCCCAGCCAGGGGCCCTGGGAACCTGGTGCACTCCGTGCGGCGCTGAGTCTGGGCGGCCAAGCAACCACTGGAGGAGCCCTGCACTAGCCCTTCCCTTCCTCGCACAGAGCTCTCCCTGCTGGAGCCCTTGGCAGTGTGTAGGCCAGCGGACCCTAAGCCCTCCCCAAGGACCCCTGGGGCCTAGGTGCAAAGGCAAGGCAGGAGCGGAGCCGAGGCCAGGAAGGGCCAGTGGCGTCTCCCAGCCTCGCGCAGCCTGCCCCTTCCTGGGCAGGAAGCCTAGCAGCGAAGCAAGTCTGGGCAAGGCTCGCCCAGGGCAGAGCAGCCTCGCGCCAGCAACTCTGCCAGATCGGGCCTCTGAGCAGAGCTGGAGCTCTGCCGTCCTGGAGGCGCACTCGGCTCCAGCCAAGTAGGGCTTGAGCCAAACGAGGCTGGGCTGCCTCTTCTTCCCTCGAGGAGGCTCGCCTCCCCGCCAGCTGTTCACTCGGCTTCCAGGTGGGGGCGCTCTGCGCCTCCTGCAGGTCTTGGCTCAGGGGCTGCTTGCCCTGAGCTGGGGCTGTGGGCGGGAGCCCAGGCACGCAGGGGCAGGCCCCAACCAGCTGCACACGTCTCTGCTGGGGAGGAGAGCGCTAGGGAAGCTACGTGTGTGAGGCAGCTGCTGGGCGCCCAGGGAGTCAGCTTCCGGGTGTGCGTGGCTGCAGACCCCAGCCAGGGGCCCTGGGAACCTGGTGCACTCCGTGCGGCGCTGAGTCTGGGCGGCCAAGCAACCACTGGAGGAGCCCTGCACTAGCCCTTCCTTTCCCTCGCACAGAGCTCTCCCTGCTGGAGCCCTTGGCAGTGTGCAAGCCAGCGGACCCTAAGCCCTCCCCAAGGACGCCTGGGGCCTAGGTGCAAAGGCAAGGCAGGAGAGGAGCTGAGGCCAGGAAGGTGACAGTGGCGTCTCCCAGCCTCGCGCAGCCTGCTCCTTCCTGGGGAGGAAGCCTAGCAGCGAGGCAAGTCTGGACAAGGCTC
Organism: Ovis canadensis; assembly: GCF_042477335.2. NCBI lineage: Eukaryota > Metazoa > Chordata > Mammalia > Artiodactyla > Bovidae > Ovis > Ovis canadensis. Next base: position 7,951,435 of record NC_091727.1, on the reverse strand, counting down.
GCCCAGGGCAGAGTAGCCTCGCGCCAGCAACTCTGCCAGATCGGGCCTCTGAGCAGAGCTGGAGCTCTGCCGTCCTGGAGGCGCACTCGGCTCCAGCCAAGTAGGGCTTGAGCCAAACGAGGCTGGGCTGCCTCTTCTTCCCTCGAGGAGGCTCGCCTCCCCGCCAGCTGTTCACTCGGCTTCCAGGTGGGGGCGCTCTGCGCCTCCTGCAGGTCTTGGCTCAGGGGCTGCTTGCCTTGAGCTGGGGCTGTGGGCGGGAGCCCAGGCACGCAGGGGCAGGCCCCAACCAGCTGCAGACGTCTCTGCTGGGGAGGAGAGCGCTAGGGAATCTACGTGTGTGAGGCAGCTGCTGGGCGCCCAGGGAGTCAGCCTCCGGGTGTGCGTGGCTGCAGACCCCAGCCAGGGGCCCTGGGAACCTGGTGCACTCCGTGCGGCGCTGAGTCTGGGCGGCCAAGCAACCACTGGAGGAGCCATGCACTAGCCCTTCCCTTCCTCGCACAGAGCTCTCCCTCCTGGAGCCCTTGGCAGTGTGCAAGCCACCGGCCCCTAAGCCCTCCCCAAGGACGCCTGGGGCCTAGGTGAAAAGGAAAGGCAGGAGAGGAGCTGAGGCCAGGAAGGCGCCAGTGGCGTCTCCCAGCCTCGCGCAGCATGCTCCTTCCTGGGGAGGAAGCCTAGCAGCGAAGCAAGTCTGGGCAAGGCTCGCCCAGGGCAGAGCAGCCTCGCACCAGCAACTCTGCCAGATCTGGCCTCTGAGCAGAGCTGGAGCTCTGCCGTCCTGGAGGCGCACTCGGCTCCAGCCAAGTACGGCTTGAGCCAAACGAGGCTGGGCTGCCTCTTCTTCCCTCGAGGAGGCTCGCCTCCCCGCCAGCTGTTCACTCGGCTTCCAGGTGGGGGCGCTCTGCGCCTCCTGCAGGTCTTGGCTCAGGGGCTGCTTGCCCTGAGCTGGGGCTGTGGGCGGGAGCCCAGGCACGCAGGGGCAGGCCCCAACCAGCTGCACACGTCTCTGCTGGGGAGGAGAGCGCTAGGGAAGCTACGTGTTTGAGGCAGCTGCTGGGCGCCCAGGGAGTCAGCCTGCGGGTGTGCGTGGCTGCAGACCCCAGCCAGGGGCCCTGGGAACCTGGTGCACTCCGTGCGGCGCTGAGTCTGGGCGGCCAAGCAACCACTGGAGGAGCCCTGCACTAACCCTTCTTTCCCTCGCACAGAGGTCTCCCTCCTGGAGCCCTTGGCAGTGTGCAATCCACCGGCCCCTAAGCCCTCCCCAAGGACGCCTGGGGCCTAGGTGCAAAGGCAAGGCAGGAGCGGAGCTGAGGCCAGGAAGGCGCCAGTGGCGTCTCCCAGCCTCGCGCAGCCTGCTCCTTCCTGGGGAGGAAGCCTAGCAGCGAGGCAAGTCTGGGCAAGGCTCGCCCAGGGCAGAGCAGCCTCGCGCCAGCAACTCTGCCAGATCGGGCCTCTGAGCAGAGCTGGAGCTCTGCCGTCCTGGAGGCTCACTCGGCTCCAGCCAAGTAGGGCTTGAGCCAAACGAGGCTGGGCTGCCTCTTCTTCCCTCGAGGAGGCTCGCCTCCCCGCCAGCTGTTCACTCGGCTTCCAGGTGGGGGCGCTCTGCGCCTCCTGCAGGTCTTGGCTCAGGGGCTGCTTGCCCTGAGCTGGGGCTGTGGGCGGGAGCCCAGGCACGCAGGGGCAGGCCCCAACCAGCTGCACACGTCTCTGCTGGGGAGGAGGGCGCTAGGGAAGCTACGTGTGTGAGGCAGCTGCTGGGCCCCCAGGGAGTCAGCCTCCGGGTGTGCGTGGCTGCAGACCCCAGCCAGGGGCCCTGGGAACCTGGTGCACTCCGTGGGGCGCTGAGTCTGGGCGGCCAAGCAACCACTGGAGGAGCCCTGCACTAGCCCTTCCCTTCCCTCGCACAGAGCTCTCCCTGCTGGAGCCCTTGGCAGTGTGCAAGCCTCCGGCCCCTAAGCCCTCCCAAAGGACGCCTGGGGCCTAGGTGCAAAGGCAAGGCAGGAGCGGAGCTGAGGCCAGGAAGGCGCCAGTGGCGTCTCCCAGCCTCGCGCAGCCGGCTCCTTCCTGGGCAGGAAGCCTAGCAGCGAGGCAAGTCTGGGCAAGGCTCGCCAGGGCAGAGCAGCCTCGCGCCAGCAACTCTGCCAGATCGGGCCTCTGAGCAGAGCTGGAGCTCTGCCGTCCTGGAGGCGCACTCGGCTCCAGCCATGTAGGGCTTGAGCCAAACGAGGCTGGGCTGCCTCTTCTTCCCTCGAGGAGGCTCGCCTCCCCGCCAGCTGTTCACTCGGCTTCCAGGTGGGGGCGCTCTGCGCCTCCTGCAGGTCTTGGCTCAGGGGCTGCTTGCCCTGAGCTGGGGCTGTGGGCGGGAGCCCAGGCACGCAGGGGCAGGCCCCAACCAGCTGCACACGTCTCTGCTGGGGAGGAGAGCGCTAGGGAAGCTACGTGTGTGAGGCAGCTGCTGGGCGCCCAGGGAGTCAGCCTCCGGGTGTGCGTGGCTGCAGACCCCAGCCAGGGGCCCTGGGAACCTGGTGCACTCCGTGCGGCGCTGAGTCTGGGCGGCCAAGCAACCACTGGAGGAGCCCTGCACTAGCCCTTCCCTTCCCTCGCACAGAGCTCTCCCTGCTGGAGCCCTTGGCAGTGTGCAAGCCACCGGCCCCTAAGCCCTCCCAAAGGACGCCTGGGGCCTAGGTGCAAAGGCAAGGCAGGAGCGGAGCTGAGGCCAGGAAGGCGCCAGTGGCGTCTCCCAGCCTCGCGCAGCCGGCTCCTTCCTGGGCAGGAAGCCTAGCCGCGAGGCAAGTCTGGGCAAGGCTCGCCCAGGGCAGAGCAGCCTCGCGCCAGCAACTCTGCCAGATCGGGCCTCTGAGCAGAGCTGGAGCTCTGCCGTCCTGGAGGCGCACTCGGCTCCAGCCAAGTAGGGCTTGAGCCAAAAGAGGCTGGGCTGCCTCTTTTTCCCTCGAGGAGGCTCGCCTCCCCGCCAGCTGTTCACTCGGCTTCCAGGTGGCAGCGCTCTGCGCCTCCTGCAGGGCTTGGCTCAGGGGCTGCTTGCCCTGAGCTGGGGCTGTGGGCGGGAGCCCAGGCACGCAGGGGCAGGCCCCAACCAGCTGCACACGTCTCTGCTGGGGAGGAGAGCGCTAGGGAAGCTACGTGTGTGAGGCAGCTGCTGGGCGCCCAAGGAGTCACGCTCCGGGTGTGCGTGGCTGCAGACCCCAGCCAGGGGCCCTGGGAACCTGGTGCACTCCGTGCGGCGCTGAGTCTGGGCGGCCAAGCAACCACTGGAGGAGCCCTGCACTAGCCCTTCCCTTCCCTCGCACAGAGCTCTACCTGCTGGAGCCCTTGGCAGTGTGCAAGCCAGCGGACCCTAAGCCCTCCCCAAGGACGCCTCGGGCCTAGGTGCAAAGGCAAGGCAGGAGCGGAGCTGAGGCCAGTAAGGCGCCAGTGGCGTCTCCCAGCCTCGCGCAGCCGGCTCCTACCTGGGCAGGAAGCCTAGCAGCGAGGCAAGTCTGGGCAAGGCTCGCCCAGGGCAGAGCAGCCTCGCGCCAGCAACTCTGCCAGATCGGGCCTCTGAGCAGAGCTGGAGCTCTGCCGTCCTGGAGGCGCACTCGGCTCCAGCCAAGTAGGACTTGAGCCAAACGAGCCTGGGCTGCCTCTTCTTCCCTCGAGGAGGCTCGTCTCCCCGCCAGCTGTTCACTCGGCTTCCAGGTGGGGGCGCTCTGCGCCTCCTGCAGGTCTTGGCTCAGGGGCTGCTTGCCCTGAGCTGGGGCTGTGGGAGGGAGCCCAGGCACGCAGGGGCAGGCCCCAACCAGCTGCACACGTCTCTGCTGGGGAGGAGGGCGCTAGGGAAGCTACGTGTGTGAGGCAGCTGCTGGGCGCCCATGGAGTCAGCCTCCAGGTGTACGTTGCTGCAGACCCCAGCCAGGGGCCCTGGGAACCTGGTGCACTCCGTGCGGCGCTGAGTCTGGGCGGCCAAGCAACCACTGGAGGAGCCCTGCACTAGCCCTTCCCTTCCCTCGCACAGAGCTCTCCCTGCTGGAGCCCTTGGCAGTGTGCAAGCCACCGGCCTCTAAGCACTCCCAAAGGACTCCTGGGGCCTATGTGCAAAGGCAAGGCAGGAGCGGAGCTGAGGCCAGGAGGGCGCCAGTGGCGTCTCCCATCCTCGCGCAGCCTGCTCCTTCCTGGGCAGGAAGCCTAGCAGCGAGGCATGTCTGGGCAAGGCTCGCCCAGGGCAGAGCAGCCTCGTGCCAGCAACTCTGCCAGATCGGGCCTCTGAGCAGAGCTGGAGCTCTGCCGTCCTGGAGGCGCACTCGGCTCCAGCCAAGTAGGGCTTGAGCCAAACGAGGCTGGGCTGCCTCTTCTTCCCTCGAGGAGGCTCGCCTCCCCGCCAGCTGTTCACTCGGCTTCCAGGTGGGGGCGCTCTGCGCCTCCTGCAGGTCTTGGCTCAGGGGCTGCTTGCCCTGAGCTGGGGCTGTGGGCGGGAGCCCAGGCACGCAGGGGCAGGCCCCAACCAGCTGCACACGTCTCTGCTGGGGAGGAGAGCGCTAGGGAAGCTACGTGTGTGAGGCAGCTGCTCGGCGCCCAGGGAGTCAGCCTCCGGGTGTGCGTGGCTGCAGACCCCAGCCAGGGGCCCTGGGAACCTGGTGCACTCCGTGCGGCGCTGAGTCTGGGCGGCCAAGCAACCACTGGAGGAGCCCTGCACTAGCCCTTCCCTTCCCTCGCACAGAGCTCTCCCTGCTGGATCCCTTGGCAGTGTGCAAGCCACCGGCCCATAAGCCCTCCCAAAGGACGAATGGGGCCTAGGTGCAAAGGCAAGGCAGGAGCGGAGCTAAGGCCAGGAAGGCGCCAGTGGCGTCTCCCAGCCTCGCGCAGCCGGCTCCTTCCTAGGCAGGAAGCCTAGCAGCGAGGCAAGTCTGGGCAAGGCTCGCCCAGGGCAGAGCAGCCTCGCGCCAGCAACTCTGCCGGATTGGGCCTCTGAGCAGAGCTGGAGCTCTGCCGTCCTGGAGGCGCACTCGGCTCCAGCCAAGTAGGGCCTGAGCCAAACGAGGCTGGGCTGCCTCTTCTTCCCTCGAGGAGGCTCGCCTCCCAGCCATCTGTTCACTCGGCTTCCAGGTGGGGGCGCTCTGCGCCTCCTGCAGGTCTTGGCTCAGGGGCTGCTTGCCCTGAGCTGGGGCTGTGGGCGGGAGCCCAGGCACGCAGGGGCAGACCCCAACCAGCTGCACACGTCTCTGCTGGGGAGGAGAGCGCTAGGGAAGCTACGTGTGTGAGGCAGCTGCTGGGCGCCCAAGGAGTCAGCCTCCGGGTGTGCGTGGCTGCAGACCCCAGCCAGGGGCCCTGGGAACCTGGTGCACTCCGTGCGGCGCTGAGTCTGGGCGGCCAAGCAACCACTGGAGGAGCCCTGCACTAGCCCTTCCCTTCCCTCTCACAGAGCTCTCCCTGCTGGAGCCCTTGGCAGTGTGCAAGCCACCGGCCCCTATGCCCTCCCAAAGTACGCCTGGGGCCTAGGTGCAAAGGCAAGGCAGGTGCGGAGCTGAGGCCAGGAAGGCGCCAGTGGCGTCTCCCAGCCTCGCGCAGCCGGCTCCTTCCTGGGCAGGAAGCCTAGCAGCGAGGGAAGTCTGGGCAAGGCTCGCCCAGGTCAGAGCAGCCTTACTCCAGCAACTCTGCCAGATCGGGCCTCTGAGCAGAGCTGGAGCTCTGCCGTCCTGGAGGCGCACTCGGCTCCAGCCAAGTAGGGCTTGAGCCAAACGAGGCTGGGCTGCCTCTTCTTCCCTCGAGGAGGCTCGCCTCCCCGCCAGCTGTTCACTCGGCTTCCAGGTGGGGGCGCTCTGCGCCTCCTGCAGGGCTTGGCTCAGGGGCTGCTTGCCCTGAGCTGGGGCTGTGGGCGGGAGCCCAGGCACGCAGGGGCAGGCCCCAACCAGCTGCACACGTCTCTGCTGGGGAGGAGAGCGCTAGGGAAGCTACGTGTGTGAGGCAGCTGCTGGGCGCCCAAGGAGTCACGCTCCGGGTGTGCGTGGCTGCAGACCCCAGCCAGGGGCCCTGGGAACCTGGTGTACTCCGTGCGGCGCTGAGTCTGGGCGGCCAAGCAACCACTGGAGGAGCCCTGCACTAGCCCTTCCCTTCCCTCGCACAGAGCTCTCCCTGCTGGAGCCCTTGGCAGTGTGCAAGCCAGCGGACCCTAAGCCCTCCCCAAGGACACCTCGGGCCTAGGTGCAAAGGCAAGGCAGGAGCGGAGCTGAGGCCAGTAAGGCGCCAGTGGCGTCTCCCAGCCTCGCGCAGCCGGCTCCTACCTGGGCAGGAAGCCTAGCAGCGAGGCAAGTCTGGGCAAGGCTCGCCCAGGGCAGAGCAGCCTCGCGCCAGCAACTCTGCCAGATCGGGCCTCTGAGCAGAGCTGGAGCTCTGCCGTCCTGGAGGCGCACTCGGCTCCAGCCAAGTAGGGCTTGAGCGAAACGAGGCTGGGCTGCCTCTTCTTCCCTCGAGGAGGCTCGCCTCCCCGCCAGCTGTTCACTCGGCTTCCAGGTGGCGGCGCTCTGCGCCTCCTGCAGGTCTTGGCTCAGGGGCTGCTTGCCCTGAGCTGGGGCTGTGGGCGGGAGCCCAGGCACGCAGGGGCAGGCCCCAACCAGCTGCACACGTCTCTGCTGGGGAGGAGAGCGCTAGGGAAGCTACGTGTGTGAGGCAGCTGCTGGGCGCCCAGGGAGTCAGCCTCCGGGTGTGCGTGGCTGCAGATCCCAGCCAGGGGCCCTGGGAACCTGGTGCACTCCGTGCGGCGCTGAGTCTGGGCGGCCAAGCAACCACTGGAGGAGCCCTGCACTAGCCCTTCCCTTCCTCCCACAGAGCTCTCCCTGCTGGAGCCCTTGGCAGTGTGCAAGCCACCGGCCCCTAAGCCCTCACAAAGGACGCCTGGGGCCTAGGTGCAAAGGCAAGGCAGGAGCGGAGCTGAGGCCAGGAAGGCGCCAGTGGCGTCTCCCAGCCTCGCGCAGCCTGCTCCTTCCTGGGCAGGAAGCCTAGCAGCGAGGCAAGTCTGGGCAAGGCTCGCCCAGGGCAGAGCAGCCTCGCGCCAGCAACTGCCAGATCGGGCCTCTGAGCAGAGCTGGAGCTCTGCCGTCCTGTAGGCGCACTCGGCTCCAGCCAAGTAGGGCTTGAGCCAAACGAGGCTGGGCTGCCTCTTCTTCCCTCGAGGAGGCTCGCCTCCCCGCCAGCTGTTCACTCGGCTTCCAGGTGGGGGCGCTCTGCGCCTCCTGCAGGTCTTGGCTCAGGGGCTGCTTGTCCTGAGCTGGGGCTGTGGGCGGGAGCCCAGGCACGCAGGGGCAGGCCCCAACCAGCTGCACACGTCTCTGCTGGGGAGGAGAGCGCTAGGGAAGCTACGTGTGTGAGGCAGCTGCTGGGCGCCCAGGGAGTCAGCCTCCGGGTGTGCGTGGCTGCAGACCCCAGCCAGGGGCCCTGGGAACCTGGTGCACTCCGTGTGGCGCTGAGTCTGGGCGGCCAAGCAACCACTGGAGGAGCCCTGCACTAGCCCTTCCCTTCCCTCGCACAGAGCTCTCCCTGCTGGAGCCCTTGGCAGTGTGCAAGCCACCGGCCCCTAAGCCCTCCCCAAGGACGCCTGGGGCCTAGGTGCAAAGGCAAGGCAGGAGCGGAGCTGAGGCCAGGAAGGCGCCAGTGGCGTCTCCCAGCCTGGCGCAGCCGGCTCCTTCCTGGGCAGTAAGCCTAGCAGCGAGGCAAGTCTGGGCAAGGCTCGCCCAGGGCATAGCAGCCTCGCGCCAGCAACTCTGCCAGATCGGGCCTCTGAGCAGAGATGGAGCTCTGCCGTCCTGGAGGCGCACTCGGCTCCAGCCAAGTAGGGCTTGAGCCAAACGAGGCTGGGCTGCCTCTTCTTCCCTCGAGGAGGCTCGCCTCCCCGCCAGCTGTTCACTCGGCTTCCGGGTGGCAGCGCTCTGCGCCTCCTGCAGGGCTTGGCTCAGGGGCTGCTTGCCCTGAGCTGGGGCTGTGGGCGGGAGCCCAGGCACGCAGGGGCAGGCCCCAACCAGCTGCACACGTCTCTGCTGGGGAGGAGAGCGCTAGGGAAGCTACGTGTGTGAGGCAGCTGCTGGGCGCCCAGGGAGTCAGCCTCCGGTTGTGCGTGGCTGCAGACCCCAGCCAGGGGCCCTGGGAACCTGGTGCACTCCGTGCGGCGCTGAGTCTGGGCGGCCAATCAACCACTGGAGGAGCCCTACACTAGCCCTTCCCTTCCTCACACAGAGCTCTCCCTGCTCGAGCCCTTGGCAGTGTGCAAGCCACCGGCCTCTAAGCACTCCCAAAGGACGCCTGGGGTCGAGGTGCAAAGGCAAGGCAGGAGCGGAGCTGAGGCCAGGAAGGCGCCAGTGGCGTCTCCCAGCCTCGCGCAGCCTGCTCCTTCCTGGGCAGGAAGCCTAGCACCGAGGCAAGTCTGGGCAAGGCTCGCCCAGGGCAGAGCAGCCTCGCGCCAGCAACTGCCAGATCGGGCCTCTGAGCAGAGCTGGAGCTCTGCCATCCTGGAGGCGCACTCGGCTCCAGCCAAGTAGGGCTTGAGCCAAACGAGGCTGGGCTGCCTCTTCTTCCCTCGAGGAGGCTCGCCTCCCCGCCAGCTGTTCACTCGGCTTCCAGGTGGGGGCGCTCTGCGCCTCCTGCAGGTCTTGGCTCAGGGGCTGCTTGTCCTGAGCTGGGGCTGTGGGCGGGAGCCCAGGCACGCAGGGGCAGGCCCCAACCAGCTGCACACGTCTCTGCTGGGGAGGAGAGCGCTAGGGAAGCTACGTGTGTGAGGCAGCTGCTGGGCGCCCAGGGAGTCAGCCTCCGGGTGTGCGTGGCTGCAGACCCCAGCCAGGGGCCCTGGGAACCTGGTGCACTCCGTGTGGCGCTGAGTCTGGGCGGCCAAGCAACCACTGGAGGAGCCCTGCACTAGCCCTTCCCTTCCCTCGCACAGAGCTCTCCCTGCTGGAGCCCTTGGCAGTGTGCAAGCCACCGGCCCCTAAGCCCTCCCCAAGGACGCCTGGGGCCTAGGTGCAAAGGCAAGGCAGGAGCGGAGCTGAGGCCAGGAAGGCGCCAGTGGCGTCTCCCAGCCTCGCGCAGCCTGCTCCTTCCTGGGCAGGAAGCCTAGCACCGAGGCAAGTCTGGGCAAGGCTCGCCCAGGGCAGAGCAGCCTCGCGCCAGCAACTGCCAGATCGGGCCTCTGAGCAGAGCTGGAGCTCTGCCATCCTGGAGGCGCACTCGGCTCCAGCCAAGTAGGGCTTGAGCCAAACGAGGCTGGGCTGCCTCTTCTTCCCTCGAGGAGGCTCGCCTCCCCGCCAGCTGTTCACTCGGCTTCCAGGTGGGGGCGCTCTGCGCCTCCTGCAGGTCTTGGCTCAGGGGCTGCTTGTCCTGAGCTGGGGCTGTGGGCGGGAGCCCAGGCACGCAGGGGCAGGCCCCAACCAGCTGCACACGTCTCTGCTGGGGAGGAGAGCGCTAGGGAAGCTACGTGTGTGAGGCAGCTGCTGGGCGCCCAGGGAGTCAGCCTCCGGGTGTGCGTGGCTGCAGACCCCAGCCAGGGGCCCTGGGAACCTGGTGCACTCCGTGTGGCGCTGAGTCTGGGCGGCCAAGCAACCACTGGAGGAGCCCTGCACTAGCCCTTCCCTTCCCTCGCACAGAGCTCTCCCTGCTGGAGCCCTTGGCAGTGTGCAAGCCACCGGCCCCTAAGCCCTCCCCAAGGACGCCTGGGGCCTAGGTGCAAAGGCAAGGCAGGAGCGGAGCTGAGGCCAGGAAGGCGCCAGTGGCGTCTCCCAGCCTGGCGCAGCCGGCTCCTTCCTGGGCAGTAAGCCTAGCAGCGAGGCAAGTCTGGGCAAGGCTCGCCCAGGGCATAGCAGCCTCGCGCCAGCAACTCTGCCAGATCGGGCCTCTGAGCAGAGCTGGAGCTCTGCCGTCCTGGAGGCGCACTCGGCTCCAGCCAAGTAGGGCTTGAGCCAAACGAGGCTGGGCTGCCTCTTCTTCCCTCGAGGAGGCTCGCCTCCCCGCCAGCTGTTCACTCGGCTTCCGGGTGGCAGCGCTCTGCGCCTCCTGCAGGGCTTGGCTCAGGGGCTGCTTGTCCTGAGCTGGGGCGGTGGGCGGGAGCCCAGGCACGCAGGGGCAGGCCCCAACCAGCTGCACACGTCTCTGCTGGGGAGGAGAGCGCTAGGGAAGCTACGTGTGTGAGGCAGCTGCTGGGCGCCCAGGGAGTCAGCCTCCGGTTGTGCGTGGCTGCAGACCCCAGCCAGGGGCCCTGGGAACCTGGTGCACTCCGTGCGGCGCTGAGTCTGGGCGGCCAATCAACCACTGGAGGAGCCCTACACTAGCCCTTCCCTTCCTCACACAGAGCTCTCCCTGCTCGAGCCCTTGGCAGTGTGCAAGCCACCGGCCTCTAAGCACTCCCAAAGGACGCCTGGGGTCGAGGTGCAAAGGCAAGGCAGGAGCGGAGCTGAGGCCAGGAAGGCGCCAGTGGCGTCTCCCAGCCTCGCGCAGCCTGCTCCTTCCTGGGCAGGAAGCCTAGCACCGAGGCAAGTCTGGGCAAGGCTCGCCCAGGGCAGAGCAGCCTCGCGCCAGCAACTCTGCCAGATCGGGCCTCTGAGCAGAGCTGGAGCTCTGCCGTCCAGGAGGCGCACTCGGCTCCAGCCAAGTAGGGCTTGAGCCAAACGAGGCTGGGCTGCCTCTTCTTCCCTTGAGGAGGCTCGCCTCCCCGCCAGCTGTTCACTCGGCTTCCAGGTGGGGGCGCTCTGCGCCTCCTGCAGGTCTTGGCTCAGGGGCTGCTTGCCCTGAGCTGGGGCTGTGGGCGGGAGCCCAGGCACGCAGGGGCAGGCCCCAACCAGCTGCACACGTCTCTGCTGGGGAGGAGAGCGCTAGGGAAGCTACGTGTGTGAGGCAGCTGCTGGGCGCCCAGGGAGTCAGCCTCCGGGTGTGCGTGGCTGCAGACCCCAGCCACGGGCCCTGGGAACCTGGTGCACTCCGTGCGGCGCTGAGTCTGGGCGGCCAAGCAACCACTGGAGGAGCCCTGCACTAGCCCTTCCCTTCCCTCGCACAGAGCTCTCCCTGCTGGAGCCCTTGGCAGTGTGCAAGCCACCGGCCCCTAAGCCCTCCCAAAGGACGCCTGGGGCCTAGGTGCAAAGGCAAGGCAGGAGCGGAGCTGAGGCCAGGAAGGCGCCAGTGGCGTCTCCCAGGCTCGCGCAGCCGGCTCCTTCCTGGGCAGGAAGCCTAGCAGCGAGGCAAGTCTGGGCAAGGCTCGCCCAGGGCAGAGCAGCCTCGCGCCAGCAACTCTGCCAGATCGGGCCTCTGAGAAGAGCTGGAGCTCTGCCGTCCTGGAGGCGCACTCGGCTCCAGCCAAGTAGGGCTTGAGCCAAAAGAGGCTGGGCTGCCTCTTCTTCCCTCGAGGAGGCTCGCCTCCCCGCCAGCTGTTCACTCGGCTTCCAGGTGGCAGCGCTCTGCGCCTCCTGCAGGACTTGGCTCAGGGGCTGCTTGCCCTGAGCTGGGGCTGTGGGCGGGAGCCCAGGCACGCAGGGGCAGGCCCCAACCAGCTGCACACGTCTCTGCTGGGGAGGAGAGCGCTAGGGAAGCTACGTGTGTGACGCAGCTGCTGGGCGCCCAGGGAGTCAGCCTCCTGGTGTGCGTGGCTGCAGACCCCAGCCAGGGGCCCTGGGAACCTGGTGCACTCCGTGCGGCGCTGAGTCTGGGCGGCCAAGCAACCACTGGAGGAGCCCTGCACTAGCCCTTCCCTTCCCTCGCACAGAGCTCTCCCTGCTGGAGCCCTTGGCAGTGTGCAAGCCACCGGCCCCTAAGCCCTCCCAAAGGACGCCTGGGGCCTAGGTGCAAAGGCAAGGCAGGAGCGGAGCTGAGGCCAGGAAGGCGCCAGTGGCGTCACCCAGCCTCGCGCAACCGGCTCCTTCCTGGGCAGGAAGCCTAGCAGCGAGGCAAGTCTGGGCAACGCTCGCCCAGGTCAGAGCAGCCTCGCGCCAGCAACTCTGCCAGATCGGGCCTCTGAGCAGAGCTGGAGCTCTGCCGTCCTGGAGGCGCACTCGGCTCCAGCCAAGTAGGGCTTGAGCCAAACGAGGCTGGGCTGCCTCTTCTTCCCTCGAGGAGGCTCGCCTCCCCGCCAGCTGTTCACTCGGCTTCCAGGTGGGGGCGCTCTGCGCCTCCTGCAGGTCTTGGCTCAGGGGCTGCTTGCCCTGAGCTGGGGCTGTGGGTGGGAGCACAGACACGCAGGGGCAGGCCCCAACCAGCTGCACACGTCTCTGCTGGGGAGGAGAGCGCTAGGGAAGCTACGTGTGTGAGGCAGCTGCTGGGCGCCCAGGGAGTCAGCCTCCGGGTGTGCGTGGCTGCAGACCCCAGCCAGGGGCCCTGGGAACCTGGTGCACTCCGTGCGGCGCTGAGTCTGGGCGGCCAAGCAACCACTGGAGGAGCCCTGCACTAGCCCTTCCCTTCCCTCGCACAGAGCTCTCCCTGCTGGATCCCTTGGCAGTGTGCAAGCCACCGGCCCATAAGCCCTCCCAAAGGACGAATGGGGCCTAGGTGCAAAGGCAAGGCAGGAGCGGAGCTAAGGCCAGGAAGGCGACAGTGGCGTCTCCCAGCCTCGCGCAGCCGGCTCCTTCCTAGGCAGGAAGCCTAGCAGCGAGGCAAGTCTGGGCAAGGCTCGCCCAGGGCAGAGCAGCCTCGCGCCAGCAACTCTGCCGGATTGGGCCTCTGAGCAGAGCTGGAGCTCTGCCGTCCTGGAGGCGCACTCGGCTCCAGCCAAGTAGGGCCTGAGCCAAACGAGGCTGGGCTGCCTCTTCTTCCCTCGAGGAGGCTCGCCTCCCAGCCATCTGTTCACTCAGCTTCCAGGTGGGGGCGCTCTGCGCCTCCTGCAGGTCTTGGCTCAGGGGCTGCTTGCCCTGAGCTGGGGCTGTGGGCGGGAGCCCAGGCACGCAGGGGCAGACCCCAACCAGCTGCACACGTCTCTGCTGGGGAGGAGAGCGCTAGGGAAGCTACGTGTGTGAGGCAGCTGCTGGGCGCCCAAGGAGTCAGCCTCCGGGTGTGCGTGGCTGCAGACCCCAGCCAGGGGCCCTGGGAACCTGGTGCACTCCGTGCGGCGCTGAGTCTGGGCGGCCAAGCAACCACTGGAGGAGCCCTGCACTAGCCCTTCCCTTCCCTCTCACAGAGCTCTCCCTGCTGGAGCCCTTGGCAGTGTGCAAGCCACCGGCCCCTATGCCCTCCCAAAGGACGCCTGGGGCCTAGGTGCAAAGGAAAGGCAGGAGCGGAGCTGAGGCCAGGAAGGCGCCAGTGGCGTCTCCCAGCCTCGCGCAGCCTGCTCCTTCCTTGGCAGGAAGCCTAGCAGCGAGGGAAGTCTGGGCAAGGCTCGCCCAGGTCAGAGCAGCCTCACTCCAGCAACTCTGCCAGATCGGGCCTCTGAGCAGAGCTGGAGCTCTGCCGTCCTGGAGGCGCACTCGGCTCCAGCCAAGTAGGGCTTGAGCCAAACGAGGCTGGGCTGCCTCTTCTTCCCTCGAGGAGGCTCGCCTCCCCGCCAGCTGTTCACTCGGCTTCCAGGTGGGGGCGCTCTGCGCCTCCTGCAGGGCTTGGCTCAGGGGCTGCTTGCCCTGAGCTGGGGCTGTGGGAGGGAGCCCAGGCACGCAGGGGCAGGCCCCAACCAGCTGCACACGTCTCTGCTGGGGAGGAGGGCGCTAGGGAAGCTACGTGTGTGAGGCAGCTGCTGGGCGCCCATGGAGTCAGCCTCCAGGTGTACGTTGCTGCAGACCCCAGCCAGGGGCCCTGGGAACCTGGTGCACTCCGTGCGGCGCTGAGTCTGGGCGGCCAAGCAACCACTGGAGGAGCCCTGCACTAGCCCTTCCCTTCCCTCGCACAGAGCTCTCCCTGCTGGAGCCCTTGGCAGTGTGCAAGCCACCGGCCTCTAAGCACTCCCAAAGGACTCCTGGGGCCTATGTGCAAAGGCAAGGCAGGAGCGGAGCTGAGGCCAGGAGGGCGCCAGTGGCGTCTCCCATCCTCGCGCAGCCTGCTCCTTCCTGGGCAGGAAGCCTAGCAGCGAGGCATGTCTGGGCAAGGCTCGCCCAGGGCAGAGCAGCCTCGTGCCAGCAACTCTGCCAGATCGGGCCTCTGAGCAGAGCTGGAGCTCTGCCGTCCTGGAGGCGCACTCGGCTCCAGCCAAGTAGGGCTTGAGCCAAACGAGGCTGGGCTGCCTCTTCTTCCCTCGAGGAGGCTCGCCTCCCCGCCAGCTGTTCACTCGGCTTCCAGGTGGGGGCGCTCTGCGCCTCCTGCAGGTCTTGGCTCAGGGGCTGCTTGCCCTGAGCTGGGGCTGTGGGCGGGAGCCCAGGCACGCAGGGGCAGGCCCCAACCAGCTGCACACGTCTCTGCTGGGGAGGAGAGCGCTAGGGAAGCTACGTGTGTGAGGCAGCTGCTCGGCGCCCAGGGAGTCAGCCTCCGGGTGTGCGTGGCTGCAGACCCCAGCCAGGGGCCCTGGGAACCTGGTGCACTCCGTGCGGCGCTGAGTCTGGGCGGCCAAGCAACCACTGGAGGAGCCCTGCACTAGCCCTTCCCTTCCCTCGCACAGAGCTCTCCCTGCTGGATCCCTTGGCAGTGTGCAAGCCACCGGCCCATAAGCCCTCCCAAAGGACGAATGGGGCCTAGGTGCAAAGGCAAGGCAGGAGCGGAGCTAAGGCCAGGAAGGCGCCAGTGGCGTCTCCCAGCCTCGCGCAGCCGGCTCCTTCCTAGGCAGGAAGCCTAGCAGCGAGGCAAGTCTGGGCAAGGCTCGCCCAGGGCAGAGCAGCCTCGCGCCAGCAACTCTGCCGGATTGGGCCTCTGAGCAGAGCTGGAGCTCTGCCGTCCTGGAGGCGCACTCGGCTCCAGCCAAGTAGGGCCTGAGCCAAACGAGGCTGGGCTGCCTCTTCTTCCCTCGAGGAGGCTCGCCTCCCAGCCATCTGTTCACTCGGCTTCCAGGTGGGGGCGCTCTGCGCCTCCTGCAGGTCTTGGCTCAGGGGCTGCTTGCCCTGAGCTGGGGCTGTGGGCGGGAGCCCAGGCACGCAGGGGCAGACCCCAACCAGCTGCACACGTCTCTGCTGGGGAGGAGAGCGCTAGGGAAGCTACGTGTGTGAGGCAGCTGCTGGGCGCCCAAGGAGTCAGCCTCCGGGTGTGCGTGGCTGCAGACCCCAGCCAGGGGCCCTGGGAACCTGGTGCACTCCGTGCGGCGCTGAGTCTGGGCGGCCAAGCAACCACTGGAGGAGCCCTGCACTAGCCCTTCCCTTCCCTCTCACAGAGCTCTCCCTGCTGGAGCCCTTGGCAGTGTGCAAGCCACCGGCCCCTATGCCCTCCCAAAGTACGCCTGGGGCCTAGGTGCAAAGGCAAGGCAGGAGCGGAGCTGAGGCCAGGAAGGCGCCAGTGGCGTCTCCCAGCCTCGCGCAGCCGGCTCCTTCCTGGGCAGGAAGCCTAGCAGCGAGGGAAGTCTGGGCAAGGCTCGCCCAGGTCAGAGCAGCCTTACTCCAGCAACTCTGCCAGATCGGGCCTCTGAGCAGAGCTGGAGCTCTGCCGTCCTGGAGGCGCACTCGGCTCCAGCCAAGTAGGGCTTGAGCCAAACGAGGCTGGGCTGCCTCTTCTTCCCTCGAGGAGGCTCGCCTCCCCGCCAGCTGTTCACTCGGCTTCCAGGTGGGGGCGCTCTGCGCCTCCTGCAGGGCTTGGCTCAGGGGCTGCTTGCCCTGAGCTGGGGCTGTGGGCGGGAGCCCAGGCACGCAGGGGCAGGCCCCAACCAGCTGCACACGTCTCTGCTGGGGAGGAGAGCGCTAGGGAAGCTACGTGTGTGAGGCAGCTGCTGGGCGCCCAAGGAGTCACGCTCCGGGTGTGCGTGGCTGCAGACCCCAGCCAGGGGCCCTGGGAACCTGGTGTACTCCGTGCGGCGCTGAGTCTGGGCGGCCAAGCAACCACTGGAGGAGCCCTGCACTAGCCCTTCCCTTCCCTCGCACAGAGCTCTCCCTGCTGGAGCCCTTGGCAGTGTGCAAGCCAGCGGACCCTAAGCCCTCCCCAAGGACGCCTCGGGCCTAGGTGCAAAGGCAAGGCAGGAGCGGAGCTGAGGCCAGTAAGGCGCCAGTGGCGTCTCCCAGCCTCGCGCAGCCGGCTCCTACCTGGGCAGGAAGCCTAGCAGCGAGGCAAGTCTGGGCAAGGCTCGCCCAGGGCAGAGCAGCCTCGCGCCAGCAACTCTGCCAGATCGGGCCTCTGAGCAGAGCTGGAGCTCTGCCGTCCTGGAGGCGCACTCGGCTCCAGCCAAGTAGGGCTTGAGCGAAACGAGGCTGGGCTGCCTCTTCTTCCCTCGAGGAGGCTCGCCTCCCCGCCAGCTGTTCACTCGGCTTCCAGGTGGCGGCGCTCTGCGCCTCCTGCAGGTCTTGGCTCAGGGGCTGCTTGCCCTGAGCTGGGGCTGTGGGCGGGAGCCCAGGCACGCAGGGGCAGGCCCCAACCAGCTGCACACGTCTCTGCTGGGGAGGAGAGCGCTAGGGAAGCTACGTGTGTGAGGCAGCTGCTGGGCGCCCAGGGAGTCAGCCTCCGGGTGTGCGTGGCTGCAGATCCCAGCCAGGGGCCCTGGGAACCTGGTGCACTCCGTGCGGCGCTGAGTCTGGGCGGCCAAGCAACCACTGGAGGAGCCCTGCACTAGCCCTTCCCTTCCTCCCACAGAGCTCTCCCTGCTGGAGCCCTTGGCAGTGTGCAAGCCACCGGCCCCTAAGCCCTCACAAAGGACGCCTGGGGCCTAGGTGCAAAGGCAAGGCAGGAGCGGAGCTGAGGCCAGGAAGGCGCCAGTGGCGTCTCCCAGCCTCGCGCAGCCTGCTCCTTCCTGGGCAGGAAGCCTAGCAGCGAGGCAAGTCTGGGCAAGGCTCGCCCAGGGCAGAGCAGCCTCGCGCCAGCAACTGCCAGATCGGGCCTCTGAGCAGAGCTGGAGCTCTGCCGTCCTGGAGGCGCACTCGGCTCCAGCCAAGTAGGGCTTGAGCCAAACGAGGCTGGGCTGCCTCTTCTTCCCTCGAGGAGGCTCGCCTCCCCGCCAGCTGTTCACTCGGCTTCCAGGTGGGGGCGCTCTGCGCCTCCTGCAGGTCTTGGCTCAGGGGCTGCTTGTCCTGAGCTGGGGCTGTGGGCGGGAGCCCAGGCACGCAGGGGCAGGCCCCAACCAGCTGCACACGTCTCTGCTGGGGAGGAGAGCGCTAGGGAAGCTACGTGTGTGAGGCAGCTGCTGGGCGCCCAGGGAGTCAGCCTCCGGGTGTGCGTGGCTGCAGACCCCAGCCAGGGGCCCTGGGAACCTGGTGCACTCCGTGTGGCGCTGAGTCTGGGCGGCCAAGCAACCACTGGAGGAGCCCTGCACTAGCCCTTCCCTTCCCTCGCACAGAGCTCTCCCTGCTGGAGCCCTTGGCAGTGTGCAAGCCACCGGCCCCTAAGCCCTCCCCAAGGACGCCTGGGGCCTAGGTGCAAAGGCAAGGCAGGAGCGGAGCTGAGGCCAGGAAGGCGCCAGTGGCGTCTCCCAGCCTGGCGCAGCCGGCTCCTTCCTGGGCAGTAAGCCTAGCAGCGAGGCAAGTCTGGGCAAGGCTCGCCCAGGGCATAGCAGCCTCGCGCCAGCAACTCTGCCAGATCGGGCCTCTGAGCAGAGCTGGAGCTCTGCCGTCCTGGAGGCGCACTCGGCTCCAGCCAAGTAGGGCTTGAGCCAAACGAGGCTGGGCTGCCTCTTCTTCCCTCGAGGAGGCTCGCCTCCCCGCCAGCTGTTCACTCGGCTTCCGGGTGGCAGCGCTCTGCGCCTCCTGCAGGGCTTGGCTCAGGGGCTGCTTGCCCTGAGCTGGGGCGGTGGGCGGGAGCCCAGGCACGCAGGGGCAGGCCCCAACCAGCTGCACACGTCTCTGCTGGGGAGGAGAGCGCTAGGGAAGCTACGTGTGTGAGGCAGCTGCTGGGCGCCCAGGGAGTCAGCCTCCGGTTGTGCGTGGCTGCAGACCCCAGCCAGGGGCCCT
This sequence comes from Ovis canadensis, assembly GCF_042477335.2. NCBI lineage: Eukaryota > Metazoa > Chordata > Mammalia > Artiodactyla > Bovidae > Ovis > Ovis canadensis. The sequence goes on along the minus strand of NC_091727.1, from coordinate 7,933,490 downwards.
GGGAACCTGGTGCACTCCGTGCGGCGCTGAGTCTGGGCGGCCAATCAACCACTGGAGGAGCCCTACACTAGCCCTTCCCTTCCTCACACAGAGCTCTCCCTGCTCGAGCCCTTGGCAGTGTGCAAGCCACCGGCCTCTAAGCACTCCCAAAGGACGCCTGGGGTCGAGGTGCAAAGGCAAGGCAGGAGCGGAGCTGAGGCCAGGAAGGCGCCAGTGGCGTCTCCCAGCCTCGCGCAGCCTGCTCCTTCCTGGGCAGGAAGCCTAGCACCGAGGCAAGTCTGGGCAAGGCTCGCCCAGGGCAGAGCAGCCTCGCGCCAGCAACTCTGCCAGATCGGGCCTCTGAGCAGAGCTGGAGCTCTGCCGTCCAGGAGGCGCACTCGGCTCCAGCCAAGTAGGGCTTGAGCCAAACGAGGCTGGGCTGCCTCTTCTTCCCTTGAGGAGGCTCGCCTCCCCGCCAGCTGTTCACTCGGCTTCCAGGTGGGGGCGCTCTGCGCCTCCTGCAGGTCTTGGCTCAGGGGCTGCTTGCCCTGAGCTGGGGCTGTGGGCGGGAGCCCAGGCACGCAGGGGCAGGCCCCAACCAGCTGCACACGTCTCTGCTGGGGAGGAGAGCGCTAGGGAAGCTACGTGTGTGAGGCAGCTGCTGGGCGCCCAGGGAGTCAGCCTCCGGGTGTGCGTGGCTGCAGACCCCAGCCACGGGCCCTGGGAACCTGGTGCACTCCGTGCGGCGCTGAGTCTGGGCGGCCAAGCAACCACTGGAGGAGCCCTGCACTAGCCCTTCCCTTCCCTCGCACAGAGCTCTCCCTGCTGGAGCCCTTGGCAGTGTGCAAGCCACCGGCCCCTAAGCCCTCCCAAAGGACGCCTGGGGCCTAGGTGCAAAGGCAATGCAGGAGCGGAGCTGAGGCCAGGAAGGCGCCAGTGGCGTCTCCCAGGCTCGCGCAGCCGGCTCCTTCCTGGGCAGGAAGCCTAGCAGCGAGGCAAGTCTGGGCAAGGCTCGCCCAGGGCAGAGCAGCCTCGCGCCAGCAACTCTGCCAGATCGGGCCTCTGAGAAGAGCTGGAGCTCTGCCGTCCTGGAGGCGCACTCGGCTCCAGCCAAGTAGGGCTTGAGCCAAAAGAGGCTGGGCTGCCTCTTCTTCCCTCGAGGAGGCTCGCCTCCCCGCCAGCTGTTCACTCGGCTTCCAGGTGGCAGCGCTCTGCGCCTCCTGCAGGACTTGGCTCAGGGGCTGCTTGCCCTGAGCTGGGGCTGTGGGCGGGAGCCCAGGCACGCAGGGGCAGGCCCCAACCAGCTGCACACGTCTCTGCTGGGGAGGAGAGCGCTAGGGAAGCTACGTGTGTGAGGCAGCTGCTGGGCGCCCAGGGAGTCAGCCTCCGGGTGTGCGTGGCTGCAGACCCCAGCCAGGGGCCCTGGGAACCTGGTGCACTCCGTGCGGCGCTGAGTCTGGGCGGCCAAGCAACCACTGGAGGAGCCCTGCACTAGCCCTTCCCTTCCTCGCACAGAGCTCTCCCTGCTGCAGCCCTTGGCAGTGTGCAAGCCTCCGGCCCCTAAGCCCTCCCAAAGGACGCCTGGGGCCTAGGTGCAAAGGCAAGGCAGGAGCGGAGCTGAGGCCAGGAAGGCGCCAGTGGCGTCTCCCAGCCTCGCGCAGCCGGCTCCTTCCTGGGCAGGAAGCCTAGCAGCGAGGCAAGTCTGGGCAAGGCTCGCCCAGGGCAGAGCAGCCTCGCGCCAGCAACTCTGCCAGATCGGGCCTCTGAGCAGAGCTGGAGCTCTGCCGTCCTGGAGGCGCACTCGGCTCCAGCCAAGTAGGGCTTGAGCCAAACGAGGCTGGGCTGCCTCTTCTTCCCTCGAGGAGGCTCGCCTCCCCGCCAGCTGTTCACTCGGCTTCCAGGTGGGGGCGCTCTGCGCCTCATGCAGGGCTTGGCTCAGGGGCTGCTTGCCCTGAGCTGGGGCTGTGGGCGGGAGCCCAGGCACGCAGGGGCAGGCCCCAACCAGCTGCACACGTCTCTGCTGGGGAGGAGAGCGCTAGGGAAGCTACGTGTGTGAGGCAGCTGCTGGACGCCCAGGGAGTCAGCCTCCGGGTGTGCGTGGCTGCAGACCCCAGCCAGGGGCCCTGGGAACCTGGTGCACTCCGTGCGGCGCTGAGTCTGGGCGGCCAAGCAACCACTGGAGGAGCCCTGCACTAGCCCTTCCCTTCCTCGCACAGAGCTCTCCCTGCTGGAGCCCTTGGCAGTGTGCAAGCCACCGGCCCCTAAGCCCTCCCAAAGGACGCCTGGGGCCTAGGTGCAAAGGCAAGGCAGGAGCGGAGCTGAGGCCAGGAAGGCGCCAGTGGCGTCTCCCAGCCTCGCGCAGCCGGCTCCTTCCTGGGCAGGAAGCCTAGCAGCGAGGCAAGTCTGGGCAAGGCTCGCCCAGGGCAGAGCAGCCTCGCGCCAGCAACTCTGCCAGATCGGGCCTCTGAGCAGAGCTGGAGCTCTGCCGTCCTGGAGGCGCACTCGGCTCCAGCCAAGTAGGGCTTGAGCCAAACGAGGCTGGGCTGCCTCTTCTTCCCTCGAGGAGGCTCGCCTCCCCGCCAGCTGTTCACTCGGCTTCCAGGTGGGGGCGCTCTGCGCCTCCTGCAGGTCTTGGCTCAGGGGCTGCTTGCCCTGAGCTGGGGCTGTGGGCGGGAGCCCAGGCACGCAGGGGCAGGCCCCAACCAGCTGCACACGTCTCTGCTGGGGAGGAGAGCGCTAGGGAAGCTACGTGTGTGAGGCAGCTGCTGGGCGCCCAGGGAGTCAGCCTCCGGGTGTGCATGGCTGCAGACCCCAGCCAGGGGCCCTGGGAACCTGGTGCACTCCGTGCGGCGCTGAGTCTGGGCGGCCAAGCAACCACTGGAGGAGCCCTGCACTAGCCCTTCCCTTCCCTCGCACAGAGCTCTCCCTGCTGGAGCCCTTGGCAGTGTGCAAGCCACCGGCCCCTAAGCCCTCCCAAAGGACGCCTGGGGCCTAGGTGCAAAGGCAAGGCAGGAGCGGAGCTGAGGCCAGGAAGGCGCCAGTGGCGTCTCCCAGCCTCGCGCAGCCGGCTCCTTCCTGGGCAGGAAGCCTAGCAGCGAGGCAAGTCTGGGCAAGGCTCGCCAGGGCAGAGCAGCCTCGCGCCAGCAACTCTGCCAGATCGGGCCTCTGAGCAGAGCTGGAGCTCTGCCGTCCAGGAGGCGCACTCGGCTCCAGCCATGTAGGGCTTGAGCCAAACGAGGCTGGGCTGCCTCTTCTTCCCTCGAGGAGGCTCGCCTCCCCGCCAGCTGTTCACTCGGCTTCCAGGTGGGGGCGCTCTGCGCCTCCTGCAGGTCTTGGCTCAGGGGCTGCTTGCCCTGAGCTGGGGCTGTGGGCGGGAGCCCAGGCACGCAGGGGCAGGCCCCAACCAGCTGCACACGTCTCTGCTGGGGAGGAGAGCGCTAGAGAAGCTACGTGTGTGAGGCAGCTGCTGGGCGCCCAGGGAGTCAGCCTGCGGGTGTGCGTGGCTGCAGACCCCAGCCAGGGGCCCTGGGAACCTGGTGCACTCCGTGCGGCGCTGAGTCTGGGCGGCCAAGCAACCACTGGAGGAGCCCTGCACTAGCCCTTCCCTTCCCTCGCACAGAGCTCTCCCTGCTGGAGCCCTTGGCAGTGTGCAAGCCACCGGCCCCTAAGCCCTCCCCAAGGACGCCTGGGGCATAGGTGCAAAGGCAAGGCAGGAGCGGAGCTGAGGCCAGGAAGGCGCCAGTGGCGTCTCCCAGCCTGGCGCAGCCGGCTCCTTCCTGGGCAGTAAGCCTAGCAGCGAGGCAAGTCTGGGCAAGGCTCGCCCAGGGCATAGCAGCCTCGCGCCAGCAACTCTGCCAGATCGGGCCTCTGAGCAGAGCTGGAGCTCTGCCGTCCTGGAGGCGCACTCGGCTCCACCCAAGTAGGGCTTGAGCCAAACGAGGCTGGGCTGCCTCTTCTTCCCTCGAGGAGGCTCGCCTCCCCGCCAGCTGTTCACTCGGCTTCCGGGTGGCAGCGCTCTGCGCCTCCTGCAGGGCTTGGCTCAGGGGCTGCTTGCCCTGAGCTGGGGCGGTGGGCGGGAGCCCAGGCACGCAGGGGCAGGCCCCAACCAGCTGCACACGTCTCTGCTGGGGAGGAGAGCGCTAGGGAAGCTACGTGTGTGAGGCAGCTGCTGGGCGCCCAGGGAGTCAGCCTCCGGTTGTGCGTGGCTGCAGACCCCAGCCAGGGGCCCTGGGAACCTGGTGCACTCCGTGCGGCGCTGAGTCTGGGCGGCCAATCAACCACTGGAGGAGCCCTACACTAGCCCTTCCCTTCCTCACACAGAGCTCTCCCTGCTCGAGCCCTTGGCAGTGTGCAAGCCACCGGCCTCTAAGCACTCCCAAAGGACGCCTGGGGTCGAGGTGCAAAGGCAAGGCAGGAGCGGAGCTGAGGCCAGGAAGGCGCCAGTGGCGTCTCCCAGCCTCGCGCAGCCTGCTCCTTCCTGGGCAGGAAGCCTAGCACCGAGGCAAGTCTGGGCAAGGCTCGCCCAGGGCAGAGCAGCCTCGCGCCAGCAACTCTGCCAGATCGGGCCTCTGAGCAGAGCTGGAGCTCTGCCGTCCAGGAGGCGCACTCGGCTCCAGCCAAGTAGGGCTTGAGCCAAACGAGGCTGGGCTGCCTCTTCTTCCCTTGAGGAGGCTCGCCTCCCCGCCAGCTGTTCACTCGGCTTCCAGGTGGGGGCGCTCTGCGCCTCCTGCAGGTCTTGGCTCAGGGGCTGCTTGCCCTGAGCTGGGGCTGTGGGCGGGAGCCCAGGCACGCAGGGGCAGGCCCCAACCAGCTGCACACGTCTCTGCTGGGGAGGAGAGCGCTAGGGAAGCTACGTGTGTGAGGCAGCTGCTGGGCGCCCAGGGAGTCAGCCTCCGGGTGTGCGTGGCTGCAGACCCCAGCCACGGGCCCTGGGAACCTGGTGCACTCCGTGCGGCGCTGAGTCTGGGCGGCCAAGCAACCACTGGAGGAGCCCTGCACTAGCCCTTCCCTTCCCTCGCACAGAGCTCTCCCTGCTGGAGCCCTTGGCAGTGTGCAAGCCACCGGCCCCTAAGCCCTCCCAAAGGACGCCTGGGGCCTAGGTGCAAAGGCAAGGCAGGAGCGGAGCTGAGGCCAGGAAGGCGCCAGTGGCGTCTCCCAGGCTCGCGCAGCCGGCTCCTTCCTGGGCAGGAAGCCTAGCAGCGAGGCAAGTCTGGGCAAGGCTCGCCCAGGGCAGAGCAGCCTCGCGCCAGCAACTCTGCCAGATCGGGCCTCTGAGAAGAGCTGGAGCTCTGCCGTCCTGGAGGCGCACTCGGCTCCAGCCAAGTAGGGCTTGAGCCAAACGAGGCTGGGCTGCCTCTTCTTCCCTCGAGGAGGCTCGCCTCCCCGCCAGCTGTTCACTCGGCTTCCAGGTGGGGGCGCTCTGCGCCTCCTGCAGGTCTTGGCTCAGGGGCTGCTTGCCCTGAGCTGGGGCTGTGGGTGGGAGCACAGGCACGCAGGGGCAGGCCCCAACCAGCTGCACACGTCTCTGCTGGGGAGGAGAGCGCTAGGGAAGCTACGTGTGTGAGGCAGCTGCTGGGCGCCCAGGGAGTCAGCCTCCGGGTGTGCGTGGCTGCAGACCCCAGCCAGGGGCCCTGGGAACCTGGTGCACTCCGTGCGGCGCTGAGTCTGGGCGGCCAAGCAACCACTGGAGGAGCCCTGCACTAGCCCTTCCCTTCCCTCGCACAGAGCTCTCCCTGCTGGATCCCTTGGCAGTGTGCAAGCCACCGGCCCATAAGCCCTCCCAAAGGACGAATGGGGCCTAGGTGCAAAGGCAAGGCAGGAGCGGAGCTAAGGCCAGGAAGGCGACAGTGGCGTCTCCCAGCCTCGCGCAGCCGGCTCCTTCCTAGGCAGGAAGCCTAGCAGCGAGGCAAGTCTGGGCAAGGCTCGCCCAGGGCAGAGCAGCCTCGCGCCAGCAACTCTGCCGGATTGGGCCTCTGAGCAGAGCTGGAGCTCTGCCGTCCTGGAGGCGCACTCGGCTCCAGCCAAGTAGGGCCTGAGCCAAACGAGGCTGGGCTGCCTCTTCTTCCCTCGAGGAGGCTCGCCTCCCAGCCATCTGTTCACTCAGCTTCCAGGTGGGGGCGCTCTGCGCCTCCTGCAGGTCTTGGCTCAGGGGCTGCTTGCCCTGAGCTGGGGCTGTGGGCGGGAGCCCAGGCACGCAGGGGCAGACCCCAACCAGCTGCACACGTCTCTGCTGGGGAGGAGAGCGCTAGGGAAGCTACGTGTGTGAGGCAGCTGCTGGGCGCCCAAGGAGTCAGCCTCCGGGTGTGCGTGGCTGCAGACCCCAGCCAGGGGCCCTGGGAACCTGGTGCACTCCGTGCGGCGCTGAGTCTGGGCGGCCAAGCAACCACTGGAGGAGCCCTGCACTAGCCCTTCCCTTCCCTCTCACAGAGCTCTCCCTGCTGGAGCCCTTGGCAGTGTGCAAGCCACCGGCCCCTATGCCCTCCCAAAGGACGCCTGGGGCCTAGGTGCAAAGGAAAGGCAGGAGCGGAGCTGAGGCCAGGAAGGCGCCAGTGGCGTCTCCCAGCCTCGCGCAGCCGGCTCCTTCCTTGGCAGGAAGCCTAGCAGCGAGGGAAGTCTGGGCAAGGCTCGCCCAGGTCAGAGCAGCCTCACTCCAGCAACTCTGCCAGATCGGGCCTCTGAGCAGAGCTGGAGCTCTGCCGTCCTGGAGGCGCACTCGGCTCCAGCCAAGTAGGGCTTGAGCCAAACGAGGCTGGGCTGCCTCTTCTTCCCTCGAGGAGGCTCGCCTCCCCGCCAGCTGTTCACTCGGCTTCCAGGTGGGGGCGCTCTGCGCCTCCTGCAGGGCTTGGCTCAGGGGCTGCTTGCCCTGAGCTGGGGCTGTGGGCGGGAGCCCAGGCACGCAGGGGCAGGCCCCAACCAGCTGCACACGTCTCTGCTGGGGAGGAGAGCGCTAGGGAAGCTACGTGTGTGAGGCAGCTGCTGGGCGCCCAAGGAGTCAGGCTCCGGGTGTGCGTGGCTGCAGACCCCTGCCAGGGGCCCTGGGAACCTGGTGTACTCCGTGCGGCGCTGAGTCTGGGCGGCCAAGCAACCACTGGAGGAGCCCTGCACTAGCCCTTCCCTTCCCTCGCACAGAGCTCTACCTGCTGGAGCCCTTGGCAGTGTGCAAGCCAGCGGACCCTAAGCCCTCCCCAAGGACGCCTCGGGCCTAGGTGCAAAGGCAAGGCAGGAGCGGAGCTGAGGCCAGTAAGGCGCCAGTGGCGTCTCCCAGCCTCGCGCAGCCGGCTCCTACCTGGGCAGGAAGCCTAGCAGCGAGGCAAGTCTGGGCAAGGCTCGCCCAGGGCAGAGCAGCCTCGCGCCAGCAACTCTGCCAGATCGGGCCTCTGAGCAGAGCTGGAGCTCTGCCGTCCTGGAGGCGCACTCGGCTCCAGCCAAGTAGGGCTTGAGCCAAACGAGGCTGGGCTGCCTCTTCTTCCCTCGAGGAGGCTCGCCTCCCCGCCAGCTGTTCACTCGGCTTCCAGGTGGGGGCGCTCTGCGCCTCCTGCAGGTTTTGGCTCAGGGGCTGCTTGCCCTGAGCTGGGGCTGTGGGCGGGAGCCCAGGCACGCAGGGGCAGGCCCCAACCAGCTGCACACGTCTCTGCTGGGGAGGAGAGCGCTAGGGAAGCTACGTGTGTGAGGCAGCTGCTGGGCGCCCAGGGAGTCAGCCTCCGGGTGTGCGTGGCTGCAGACCCCAGCCAGGGGCCCTGGGAACCTGGTGCACTCCGTGCGGCGCTGAGTCTGGGCGGCCAAGCAACCACTGGAGGAGCCCTGCACTAGCCCTTCCCTTCCTCGCACAGAGCTCTCCCTGCTGCAGCCCTTGGCAGTGTGCAAGCCTCCGGCCCCTAAGCCCTCCCAAAGGACGCCTGGGGCCTAGGTGCAAAGGCAAGGCAGGAGCGGAGCTGAGGCCAGGAAGGCGCCAGTGGCGTCTCCCAGCCTCGCGCAGCCGGCTCCTTCCTGGGCAGGAAGCCTAGCAGCGAGGCAAGTCTGGGCAAGGCTCGCCCAGGGCAGAGCAGCCTCGCGCCAGCAACTCTGCCAGATCGGGCCTCTGAGCAGAGCTGGAGCTCTGCCGTCCTGGAGGCGCACTCGGCTCCAGCCAAGTAGGGCTTGAGCCAAACGAGGCTGGGCTGCCTCTTCTTCCCTCGAGGAGGCTCGCCTCCCCGCCAGCTGTTCACTCGGCTTCCAGGTGGGGGCGCTCTGCGCCTCCTGCAGGTCTTGGCTCAGGGGCTGCTTGCCCTGAGCTGGGGCTGTGGGCGGGAGCCCAGGCACGCAGGGGCAGGCCCCAACCAGCTGCACACGTCTCTGCTGGGGAGGAGAGCGCTAGGGAAGCTACGTGTGTGAGGCAGCTGCTGGGCGCCCAGGGAGTCAGCCTCCGGGTGTGCGTGGCTGCAGACCCCAGCCAGGGGCCCTGGGAACCTGGTGCACTCCGTGGGGCGCTGAGTCTGGGCGGCCAAGCAACCACTGGAGGAGCCCTGCACTAGCCCTTCCCTTCCCTCGCACAGAGCTCTCCCTGCTGGAGCCCTTGGCAGTGTGCAAGCCATCGGCCCCTAAGCCCTCCCAAAGGAAGACTGGGGCCTAGGTGCAAAGGCAAGGCAGGAGCGGAGCTGAGGCCAGGAAGGCGCCAGTGGCGTCTCCCAGCCTCGCGCAGCCGGCTCCTTCCTGGGCAGGAAGCCTAGCAGCGAGGCAAGTCTGGGCAAGGCTCGCCCAGGGCAGAGCAGCCTCGCGCCAGCAACTCTGCCAGATCGGGCCTCTGAGCAGAGCTGGAGCTCTGCCGTCCTGGAGGCGCACTCGGCTCCAGCCAAGTAGGGCTTGAGCCAAACGAGGCTGGGCTGCCTCTTCTTCCCTCGAGGAGGCTCGCCTCCCCGCCAGCTGTTCACTCGGCTTCCAGGTGGGGGCGCTCTGCGCCTCATGCAGGGCTTGGCTCAGGGGCTGCTTGCCCTGAGCTGGGGCTGTGGGCGGGAGCCCAGGCACGCAGGGGCAGGCCCCAACCAGCTGCACACGTCTCTGCTGGGGAGGAGAGCGCTAGGGAAGCTACGTGTGTGAGGCAGCTGCTGGACGCCCAGGGAGTCAGCCTCCGGGTGTGCGTGGCTGCAGACCCCAGCCAGGGGCCCTGGGAACCTGGTGCACTCCGTGCGGCGCTGAGTCTGGGCGGCCAAGCAACCACTGGAGGAGCCCTGCACTAGCCCTTCCCTTCCTCGCACAGAGCTCTCCCTGCTGGAGCCCTTGGCAGTGTGCAAGCCACCGGCCCCTAAGCCCTCCCAAAGGACGCCTGGGGCCTAGGTGCAAAGGCAAGGCAGGAGCGGAGCTGAGGCCAGGAAGGCGCCAGTGGCGTCTCCCAGCCTCGCGCAGCCGGCTCCTTCCTGGGCAGGAAGCCTAGCAGCGAGGCAAGTCTGGGCAAGGCTCGCCCAGGGCAGAGCAGCCTCGCGCCAGCAACTCTGCCAGATCGGGCCTCTGAGCAGAGCTGGAGCTCTGCCGTCCTGGAGGCGCACTCGGCTCCAGCCAAGTAGGGCTTGAGCCAAACGAGGCTGGGCTGCCTCTTCTTCCCTCGAGGAGGCTCGCCTCCCCGCCAGCTGTTCACTCGGCTTCCAGGTGGGGGCGCTCTGCGCCTCCTGCAGGTCTTGGCTCAGGGGCTGCTTGCCCTGAGCTGGGGCTGTGGGCGGGAGCCCAGGCACGCAGGGGCAGGCCCCAACCAGCTGCACACGTCTCTGCTGGGGAGGAGAGCGCTAGGGAAGCTACGTGTGTGAGGCAGCTGCTGGGCGCCCAGGGAGTCAGCCTCCGGGTGTGCATGGCTGCAGACCCCAGCCAGGGGCCCTGGGAACCTGGTGCACTCCGTGCGGCGCTGAGTCTGGGCGGCCAAGCAACCACTGGAGGAGCCCTGCACTAGCCCTTCCCTTCCCTCGCACAGAGCTCTCCCTGCTGGAGCCCTTGGCAGTGTGCAAGCCACCGGCCCCTAAGCCCTCCCAAAGGACGCCTGGGGCCTAGGTGCAAAGGCAAGGCAGGAGCGGAGCTGAGGCCAGGAAGGCGCCAGTGGCGTCTCCCAGCCTCGCGCAGCCGGCTCCTTCCTGGGCAGGAAGCCTAGCAGCGAGGCAAGTCTGGGCAAGGCTCGCCAGGGCAGAGCAGCCTCGCGCCAGCAACTCTGCCAGATCGGGCCTCTGAGCAGAGCTGGAGCTCTGCCGTCCAGGAGGCGCACTCGGCTCCAGCCATGTAGGGCTTGAGCCAAACGAGGCTGGGCTGCCTCTTCTTCCCTCGAGGAGGCTCGCCTCCCCGCCAGCTGTTCACTCGGCTTCCAGGTGGGGGCGCTCTGCGCCTCCTGCAGGTCTTGGCTCAGGGGCTGCTTGCCCTGAGCTGGGGCTGTGGGCGGGAGCCCAGGCACGCAGGGGCAGGCCCTAACCAGCTGCACACGTCTCTGCTGGGGAGGAGAGCGCTAGAGAAGCTACGTGTGTGAGGCAGCTGCTGGGCGCCCAGGGAGTCAGCCTGCGGGTGTGCGTGGCTGCAGACCCCAGCCAGGGGCCCTGGGAACCTGGTGCACTCCGTGCGGCGCTGAGTCTGGGCGGCCAAGCAACCACTGGAGGAGCCCTGCACTAGCCCTTCCCTTCCCTCGCACAGAGCTCTCCCTGCTGGAGCCCTTGGCAGTGTGCAAGCCACCGGCCCCTAAGCCCTCCCAAAGGACGCCTGGGGCCTAGGTGCAAAGGCAAGGCAGGAGCGGAGCTGAGGCCAGGAAGGCGCCAGTGGCGTCTCCCAGCCTCGCGCAGCCGGCTCCTTCCTGGGCAGGAAGCCTAGCAGCGAGGCAAGTCTGGGCAAGGCTCGCCCAGGGCAGAGCAGCCTCGCGCCAGCAACTCTGCCAGATCGGGCCTCTGAGCAGAGCTGGAGCTCTGCCGTCCTGGAGGCGCACTCGGCTCCAGCCAAGTAGGGCTTGAGCCAAACGAGGCTGGGCTGCCTCTTCTTCCCTCGAGGAGCCTCGCCTCCCCGCCAGCTGCTCACTCGGCTTCCAGGTGGCGGCGCTCTGCGCCTCCTGCAGGTCTTGGCTCAGGGGCTGCTTGCCCTGAGCTGGGGCTGTGGGCGGGAGCCCAGGCTCGCAGGGGCAGGCCCCAACCAGCTGCACACGTCTCTGCTGGGGAGGAGAGCGCTAGGGAAGCTACGTGTGTGAGGCAGCTGCTGGGCGCCCAGGGAGTCAGCCTCCGGGTGTGCGTGGCTGCAGACCCCAGCCAGGGGCCCTGGGAACCTGGTGCACTCCGTGCGGCGCTGAGTCTGGGCGGCCAAGCAACCACTGGAGGAGCCCTGCACTAGCCCTTCCCTTCCCTCGCACAGAGCTCTCCCTGCTGGAGCCCTTGGCAGTGTGCAAGCCACCGGCCCCTAAGCCCTCCCAAAGGACGCCTGGGGCCTAGGTGCAAAGGCAAGGCAGGAGCGGAGCTGAGGCCAGGAAGGCGCCAGTGGCGTCTCCCAGCCTCTCGCCGCCTGCTCCTTCCTTGGCAGGAAGCCTAGCAGCGAGGCAAGTCTGGGCAAGGCTCGCCCAGGGCAGAGCAGCCTCGCGCCAGCAACTGCCAGATCGGGCCTCTGAGCAGAGCTGGAGCTCTGCCGTCCTGGAGGCGCACTCGGCTCCAGCCAAGTAGGGCTTGAGCCAAACGAGGCTGGGCTGCCTCTTCTTCCCTCGAGGAGGCTCGCCTCCCCGCCAGCTGTTCACTCGGCTTCCAGGTGGGGGCGCTCTGCGCCTCCTGCAGGGCTTGGCTCAGGGGATGCTTGCCCAGAGCTGGGGCGGTGGGAGGGAGCCCAGGCACGCAGGGGCAGGCCCCAACCAGCTGCACACGTCTCTGCTGGGGAGGAGAGAGCTAGGGAAGCTACGTGTGTGAGGCAGCTGCTGGGCGCCCGAGGAGTCAGCCTCCGGGTGTGCGTGGCTGCAGACCCCAGCCAGGGGCCCTGGGAACCTGGTGCACTCCGTGCGGCGCTGAGTCTGGGCGGCCAAGCAACCACTGGAGGAGCCCTGCACTAGCCCTTCCCTTCCCGCGCACAGAGCTCTCCCTGCTGGAGCCCTTGGCAGTGTGCAAGCCAGCGGACCCTAAGCCCTCCCCAAGGACACCTCGGGCCTAGGTTCAAAGGCAAGGCAGGAGCGGAGCTGAGGCCAGTAAGGCGCCAGTGGCGTCTCCCAGCCTCGCGCAGCCGGCTCCTACCTGGGCAGGAAGCCTAGCAGCGAGGCAAGTCTGGGCAAGGCTCGCCCAGGGCAGAGCAGCCTCGCGCCAGCAACTCTGCCAGATCGGGCCTCTGAGCAGAGCTGGAGCTCTGCCGTCCTGGAGGCGCACTCGGCTCCAGCCAAGTAGGGCTTGAGCCAAACGAGGCTGGGCTGCCTCTTCTTCCCTCGAGGAGGCTCGCTTCCCCGCCAGCTGTTCACTCGGCTTCCAGGTGGGGGCGCTCTGCGCCTCCTGCAGGTCTTGGCTCAGGGGCTGCTTGCCCTGAGCTGGGGCTGTGGGCGGGAGCCCAGGCACGCAGGAGCATGCCCCAAACAGCTGCAGACGTCTCTGCTGGGGAGGAGAGCGCTAGGGAAGCTACGTGTGTGAGGCAGCTGCTGGGCGCCCAGGGAGTCAGCCTCCGGGTGTGCGTGGCTGCAGACCCCATCCAGGGGCCCTGGGAACCTGGTGCACTCCGTGCGGCGCTGAGTCTGGGCGGCCAAGCAACCACTGGAGGAGCCCTGCACTAGCCCTTCCCTTCCTCCCACAGAGCTCTCCCTGCTGGAGCCCTTGGCAGTGTGCAAGCCACCGGCCCCTAAGCCCTCCCAAAGGACGCCTGGGGCCTAGGTGCAAAGGCAAGGCAGGAGCGGAGCTGAGGCCAGGAAGGCGCCAGTGGCGTCTCCCAGCCTCGCGCAGCCTGCTCCTTCCTTGGCAGGAAGCCTAGCAGCGAGGCAAGTCTGGGCAAGGCTCGCCCAGGGCAGAGCAGCCTCGCGCCAGCAACTGCCAGATCGGGCCTCTGAGCAGAGCTGGAGCTCTGCCGTCCTGGAGGCGCACTCGGCTCCAGCCAAGTAGGGCTTGAGCCAAGCGAGGCTGGGCTGCCTCTTCTTCCCTCGAGGAGGCTCGCCTCCCCGCCAGCTGTTCACTCGGCTTCCAGGCGGGGGCGCTCTGCGCCTCCTGCAGGTCTTGGCTCAGGGGCTGCTTGCCCAGAGCTGGGGCGGTGGGCGGGAGCCCAGGCACGTAGGGGCAGGCCCCAACCAGCTGCACACGTCTCTGCTGGGGAGGAGAGAGCTAGGGAAGCTACGTGTGTGAGGCAGCTGCTGGGCGCCCAAGGAGTCAGCCTCCGGGTGTGCGTGGCTGCAGACCCCAGCCAGGGGCCCTGGGAACCTGGTGCACTCCGTGCGGCGCTGAGTCTGGGCGGCCAAGCAACCACTGGAGGAGCCCTGCACTAGCCCTTCCCTTCCCTCGCACAGAGCTCTACCTGCTGGAGCCCTTGGCAGTGTGCAAGCCACCGGCCCCTAAGCCCTCACAAAGGACGCCTGGGGCCTAGGTGCAAAGGCAAGGCAGGAGCGGAGCTGAGGCCAGGAAGGCGCCAGTGGCGTCTCCCAGCCTCGCGCAGCCTGCTCCTTCCTTGGCAGGAAGCCTAGCAGCGAGGCAAGTCTGGGCAAGGCTCGCCCAGGGCAGAGCAGCCTCGCGCCAGCAACTGCCAGATCGGGCCTCTGAGCAGAGCTGGAGCTCTGCCGTCCTGGAGGCGCACTCGGCTCCAGCCAAGTAGGGCTTGAGCCTAACGAGGCTGGGCTGCCTCTTCTTCCCTCGAGGAGGCTCGCCTCCCCGCCAGCTGTTCACTCGGCTTCCAGGCGGGGGCGCTCTGCGCCTCCTGCAGGTCTTAGCTCAGGGGCTGCTTGCCCAGAGCTGGGGCGGTGGGCGGGAGCCCAGGCACGTAGGGGCAGGCCCCAACCAGCTGCACACGTCTCTGCTGGGGAGGAGAGAGCTAGGGAAGCTACGTGTGTGACGCAGCTGCTGGGCGCCCAAGGAGTCAGCCTCCGGGTGTGCGTGGCTGCAGACCCCAGCCAGGGGCCCTGGGAACCTGGTGCACTCCGTGCGGCGCTGAGTCTGGGCGGCCAAGCAACCACTGGAGGAGCCCTGCACTAGCCCTTCCCTTCCCTCGCACAGAGCTCTACCTGCTGGAGCCCTTGGCAGTGTGCAAGCCAGCGGACCCTAAGCCCTCCCCAAGGATGCCTCGGGCCTAGGTGCAAAGGCAAGGCAGGAGCGGAGCTGAGGCCAGTAAGGTGCCAGTGGCGTCTCCCAGCCTCGCGCAGCCGGCTCCTACCTGGGCAGGAAGCCTAGCAGCGAGGCAAGTCTGGGCAAGGCTCGCCCAGGGCAGAGCAGCCTCGCGCCAGCAACTCTGCCAGATCGGGCCTCTGAGCAGAGCTGGAGCTCTGCCGTCCTCGAGGCGCACTCGGCTCCAGCCAAGTAGGGCTTGAGCCAAACGAGGCTGGGCTGCCTCTTCTTCCCTCGAGGAGGCTCGCCTCCCCGCCAGCTGTTCACTCGGCTTCCAGGTGGGGGCGCTCTGCGCCTCCTGCAGGTCTTGGCTCAGGGGCTGCTTGCCCTGAGCTGGGGCTGTGGGCGGGAGCCCAGGCACGCAGGGGCAGGCCCCAACCAGCTGCACACGTCTCTGCTGGGGAGGAGAGCGCTAGGGAAGCTACGTGTGTGAGGCAGCTGCTGGGCGCCCAGGGAGTCAGCCTCCGGGTGTGCGTGGCTGCAGACCCCAGCCAGGGGCCCTGGGAACCTGGTGCACTCCGTGCGGCGCTGAGTCTGGGCGGCCAAGCAACCACTGGAGGAGCCCTGCACTAGCCCTTCCCTTCCCTCGCACAGAGCTCTCCCTGCTGGAGCCCTTGGCAGTGTGCAAGCCACCGGCCCCTAAGCCCTCCGCAAGGACGCTTGGGGCCTAGGTGCAAAGGCAAGGCAGGAGCGGAGCTGAGGCCAGGAAGGCGCCAGTGGCGTCTCCCAGCCTCGCGCAGCCGGCTCCTTCCTGGGCAGGAAGCCTAGCAGCGAGGCAAGTCTGGGCAAGGCTCGCCCAGGGCAGAGCAGCCTCGCGCCAGCAACTCTGCCAGATCGGGCCTCTGAGCAGAGCTGGAGCTCTGCCGTCCTGGAGGCGCACTCGGCTCCAGCCAAGTAGGGCTTGAGCCAAATGAGGCTGGGCTGCCTCTTCTTCCCTCGAGGAGGCTCGCCTCCCCGCCAGCTGTTCACTCGGCTTCCAGGTGGGGGCGCTCTGCGCCTCCTGCAGGTCTTGGCTCAGGGGCTGCTTGCCCTGAGCTGGGGCTGTGGGCGGGAGCCCCGGCACGCAGGGGCAGGCCCCAACCAGCTGCACACGTCTCTGCTGGGGAGGAGAGCGCTAGGGAAGCTACGTGTGTGAGGCAGCTGCTGGGCGCCCAGGGAGTCAGCCTCCGGGTGTGCGTGGCTGCAGACCCCAGCCAGGGGCCCTGGGAACCTGGTGCACTCCGTGCGGAGCTGATTCTGGGTGGCCAAGCAACCACTGGAGGAGCCCTGCACTAGCCCTTCCCTTCCTCGCACAGAGCTCTCCCTGCTGGAGCCCTTGGCAGTGTGCAAGCCACCGGCCCCTAAGCCCTCCCAAAGGACGCCTGGGGCCTAGGTGCAAAGGCAAGGCAGGAGCGGAGCTGAGGCCAGGAAGGCGCCAGTGGCGTCTCCCAGCCTCGCGCAGCCGGCTCCTTCCTGGGCAGGAAGCCTAGCAGCGAGGCAAGTCTGGGCAAGGCTCGCCCAGGGCAGAGCAGCCTCGCGCCAGCAACTCTGCCAGATCGGGCCTCTGAGCAGAGCTGGAGCTCTGCCGTCCTGGAGGCGCACTCGGCTCCAGCCAAGTAGGGCTTGAGCCAAACGAGGCTGGGCTGCCTCTTCTTCCCTCGAGGAGGCTCGCCTCCCCGCCAGCTGTTCACTCGGCTTCCAGGTGGGGGCGCTCTGCGCCTCCTGCAGGGCTTGGCTCAGGGGCTGCTTGCCCTGAGCTGGGGCTGTGGGCGGGAGCCCAGGCACGCAGGGGCAGGCCCCAAACAGCTGCACACGTCTCTGCTGGGGAGGAGAGCGCTAGGGAAGCTACGTGTGTGAGGCAGCTGCTGGGCGCCCAAGGAGTCAGCCTCCGGGTGTGCGTGGCTGCAGACCCCAGCCAGGGGCCCTGGGAACCTGGTGCACTCCGTGCGGCGCTGAGTCTGGGCGGCCAAGCAACCACTGGAGGAGCCCTGCACTAGCGCTTCCCTTCCTCGCACAGAGCTCTCCCTGCTGGAGCCCTTGGCAGTGTGCAAGCCACCGGCCCCTAAGCCCTCAAAAAGGACGCCTGGGGCCTAGGTGCAAAGGCAAGGCAGGAGCGGAGCTGAGGCCAGGAAGGCGCCAGTGGCGTCTCCCAGCCTCGCGCAGCCTGCTCCTTCCTTGGCAGGAAGCCTAGCAGCGAGGCAAGTCTGGGCAAGGCTCGCCCAGGGCAGAGCAGCCTCGCGCCAGCAACTGCCAGATCGGGCCTCTGAGCAGAGCTGGAGCTCTGCCGTCCTGGAGGCGCACTCGGCTCCAGCCAAGTAGGGCTTGAGCCAAACGAGGCTGGGCTGCCTCTTCTTCCCTCGAGGAGGCTCGCCTCCCCACCAGCTGTTCACTCGGCTTCCAGGTGGGGGCGCTCTGCGCCTCCTGCAGGTCTTGGCTCAGGGGCTGCTTGCCCTAAGCTGGGGCTGTGGGCGGGAGCCCCGGCACGCAGGGGCAGGCCCCAACCAGCTGCACACGTCTCTGCTGGGGAGGAGAGCGCTAGGGAAGCTACGTGTGTGAGGCAGCTGCTGGGCGCCCAGGGAGTCAGCCTCCGGGTGTGCGTGGCTGCAGACCCCAGCCAGGGGCCCTGGGAACCTGGTGCACTCCGTGCGGAGCTGATTCTGGGCGGCCAAGCAACCACTGGAGGAGCCCTGCACTAGCCCTTCCCTTCCTCGCACAGAGCTCTCCCTGCTGGAGCCCTTGGCAGTGTGCAAGCCACCGGCCCCTAAGCCCTCCCAAAGGACGCCTGGGGCCTAGGTGCAAAGGCAAGGCAGGAGCGGAGCTGAGGCCAGGAAGGCGCCAGTGGCGTCTCCCAGCCTCGCGCAGCCGGCTCCTTCCTGGGCAGGAAGCCTAGCAGCGAGGCAAGTCTGGGCAAGGCTCGCCCAGGGCAGAGCAGCCTCGCGCCAGCAACTCTGCCAGATCGGGCCTCTGAGCAGAGCTGGAGCTCTGCCGTCCTGGAGGCGCACTCGGCTCCAGCCAAGTAGGGCTTGAGCCAAACGAGGCTGGGCTGCCTCTTCTTCCCTCGAGGAGGCTCGCCTCCCCGCCAGCTGTTCACTCGGCTTCCAGGTGGGGGCGCTCTGCGCCTCCTGCAGGGCTTGGCTCAGGGGCTGCTTGCCCTGAGCTGGGGCTGTGGGCGGGAGCCCAGGCACGCAGGGGCAGGCCCCAAACAGCTGCACACGTCTCTGCTGGGGAGGAGAGCGCTAGGGAAGCTACGTGTGTGAGGCAGCTGCTGGGCGCCCAAGGAGTCAGCCTCCGGGTGTGCGTGGCTGCAGACCCCAGCCAGGGGCCCTGGGAACCTGGTGCACTCCGTGCGGCGCTGAGTCTGGGCGGCCAAGCAACCACTGGAGGAGCCCTGCACTAGCGCTTCCCTTCCTCGCACAGAGCTCTCCCTGCTGGAGCCCTTGGCAGTGTGCAAGCCACCGGCCCCTAAGCCCTCACAAAGGACGCCTGGGGCCTAGGTGCAAAGGCAAGGCAGGAGCGGAGCTGAGGCCAGGAAGGCGCCAGTGGCGTCTCCCAGCCTCGCGCAGCCTGCTCCTTCCTTGGCAGGAAGCCTAGCAGCGAGGCAAGTCTGGGCAAGGCTCGCCCAGGGCAGAGCAGCCTCGCGCCAGCAACTGCCAGATCGGGCCTCTGAGCAGAGCTGGAGCTCTGCCGTCCTGGAGGCGCACTCGGCTCCAGCCAAGTAGGGCTTGAGCCAAACGAGGCTGGGCTGCCTCTTCTTCCCTCGAGGAGGCTCGCCTCCCCGCCAGCTGTTCACTCGGCTTCCAGGTGGGGGCGCTCTGCGCCTCCTGCAGGTCTTGGCTCAGGGGCTGCTTGCCCTGAGCTGGGGCGGTGGGCGGGAGCCCAGGCACGTAGGGGCAGGCCCCAACCAGCTGCACACGTCTCTGCTGGGGAGGAGAGAGCTAGGGAAGCTACGTGTGTGAGGCAGCTGCTGGGCGCCCAAGGAGTCAGCCTCCGGGTGTGCGTGGCTGCAGACCCCAGCCAGGGGCCCTGGGAACCTGGTGCACTCCGTGCGGCGCTGAGTCTGGGCGGCCAAGCAACCACTGGAGGAGCCCTGCACTAGCCCTTCCCTTCCCTCGCACAGAGCTCTACCTGCTGGAGCCCTTGGCAGTGTGCAAGCCAGCGGACCCTAAGCCCTCCCCAAGGATGCCTCGGGCCTAGTTGCAAAGGCAAGGCAGGAGCGGAGCTGAGGCCAGGAAGGCGCCAGTGGCGTCTCCCAGCCTCGCGCAGCCGGCTCCTACCTGGGCAGGAAGCCTAGCAGCGAGGCAAGTCTGGGCAAGGCTCGCCCAGGGCAGAGCAGCCTCGCGCCAGCAACTCTGCCAGATCGGGCCTCTGAGCAGAGCTGGAGCTCTGCCGTCCTGGAGGCGCACTCGGCTCCAGCCAAGTAGGACTTGAGCCAAACGAGGCTGGGCTGCCTCTTCTTCCCTCGAGGAGGCTCGTCTCCCCGCCAGCTGTTCACTCGGCTTCCAGGTGGGGGCGCTCTGCGCCTCCTGCAGGTCTTGGCTCAGGGGCTGCTTGCCCTGAGCTGGGGCTGTGGGAGGGAGCCCAGGCACGCAGGGGCAGGCCCCAACCAGCTGCACACGTCTCTGCTGGGGAGGAGGGCGCTAGGGAAGCTACGTGTGTGAGGCAGCTGCTGGGCGCCCATGGAGTCAGCCTCCAGGTGTACGTTGCTGCAGACCCCAGCCAGGGGCCCTGGGAACCTGGTGCACTCCGTGCGGCGCTGAGTCTGGGCGGCCAAGCAACCACTGGAGGAGCCCTGCACTAGCCCTTCCCTTCCCTCGCACAGAGCTCTCCCTGCTGGAGCCCTTGGCAGTGTGCAAGCCACCGGCCTCTAAGCACTCCCAAAGGACTCCTGGGGCCTATATGCAAAGGCAAGGCAGGAGCGGAGCTGAGGCCAGGAGGGCGCCAGTGGCGTCTCCCATCCTCGCGCAGCCTGCTCCTTCCTGGGCAGGAAGCCTAGCAGCGAGGCAAGTCTGGGCAAGGCTCGCCCAGTGCAGAGCAGCCTCGCGCCAGCAACTCTGCCAGATCGGGCCTCTGAGCAGAGCTGGAGCTCTGCCGTCCTGGAGGCGCACTCGGCTCCAGCCAAGTAGGGCTTGAGCCAAACGAGGCTGGGCTGCCTCTTCTTCCCTCGAGGAGGCTCGCCTCCCCGCCAGCTGTTCACTCGGCTTCCAGGTGGGGGCGCTCTGCGCCTCCTGCAGGTCTTGACTCAGGGGCTGCTTGCCCAGAGCTGGGGCGGTGGGCGGGAGCCCAGGAACGCAGGGGCAGGCCCCAAACAGCTGCACACGTCTCTGCTGGGGAGGAGAGCGCTAGGGAAGCTACGTGTGTGAGGCAGCTGCTGGGCGCCCAAGGAGTCAGCCTCCGGGTGTGCGTGGCTGCAGACCCCAGCCAGGGGCCCTGGGAACCTGGTGAACTCCGTGCGGCGCTGAGTCTGGGCGGCCAAGCAACCACTGGAGGAGCCCTGCACTAGCCCTTCCCTTCCCTCGCACAGAGCTCTCCCTGCTGGAGCCCTTGGCAGTGTGCAAGCCAGCGGACCCTAAGCCCTCCCCAAGGACGCCTCGGGCCTAGGTTCAAAGGCAAGGCAGGAGCAGAGTTGAGGCCAGTAAGGCGCCAGTGGCGTCTCCCAGCCTCGCGCAGCCGGCTCCTACCTGGGCAGGAAGCCTAGCAGCGAGGCATGTCTGGGCAAGGCTCGCCCAGGGCAGAGCAGCCTCGCGCCAGCAACTCTGCCAGATCGGGCCTCTGAGCAGAGCTGGAGCTCTGCCGTCCTGGAGGCGCACTCGGCTCCAGCCAAGTAGGGCTTGAGCCAAACGAGGCTGGGCTGCCTCTTCTTCCCTCGAGGAGGCTCGCCTCCCCGCCAGCTGTTCACTCGGCTTCCAGGTGGGGGCGCTCTGCGCCTCCTGCAGGTCTTGGCTCAGGGGCTGCTTGTCCTGAGCTGGGGCTGTGGGCGGGAGCCCAGGCACGCAGGGGCAGGCCCCAACCAGCTGCACACGTCTCTGCTGGGGAGGAGAGCGCTAGGGAAGCTACGTGTGTGAGGCAGCTGCTGGGCGCCCAGGGAGTCAGCCTCCGGGTGTGCGTGGCTGCAGACCCCAGCCAGGGGCCCTGGGAACCTGGTGCACTCCGTGCGGCGCTGAGTCTGGGCGGCCAAGCAACCACTGGAGGAGCCCTGCACTAGCCCTTCCCTTCCCTCGCACAGAGCTCTCCCTGCTGGAGCCCTTGGCAGTGTGCAAGCCACCGGCCCCTAAGCCCTCCCCAAGGACGCCTGGGGCCTAGGTGCAAAGGCAAGGCAGGAGCGGAGCTGAGGCCAGGAAGGCACCAGTGGCGTCTCCCAGCCTGGCGCAGCCGGCTCCTTCCTGGGCAGGAAGCCTAGCAGCGAGGCAAGTCTGGGCAAGGCTCGCCCAGGGCAGAGCAGCCTCGCGCCAGCAACTCTGCCAGATCGGGCCTCTGAGCAGAGCTGGAGCTCTGCCGTCCTGGAGGCGCACTCGGCTCCAGCCAAGTAGGGCTTGAGCCAAACGAGGCTGGGCTGCCTCTTCTTCCCTCGAGGAGGCTCGCCTCCCCGCCAGCTGTTCACTCGGCTTCCAGGTGGCAGCGCTCTGCGCCTCCTGCAGGGCTTGGCTCAGGGGCTGCTTGCCCTGAGCTGGGGCTGTGGGCGGGAGCCCAGGCACGCAGGGGCAGGCCCCAACCAGCTGCACACGTCTCTGCTGGGGAGGAGGGCGCTAGGGAAGCTACGTGTGTGAGGCAGCTGCTGGGCGCCCAGGGAGTCAGCCTCCGGTTGTGTGTGGCTGCAGACCCCAGCCAGGGGCCCTGGGAACCTGGTGCACTCCGTGCGGAGCTGAGTCTGGGCGGCCAATCAACCACTGGAGGAGCCCTGCACTAGCCCTTCCCTTCCCTCGCACAGAGCTCTCCCTGCTGGAGCCCTTGGCAGTGTGCAAGCCAGCGGACCCTAAGCCCTCCCCAAGGACGCCTCGGGCCTAGGTGCAAAGCAAGGCAGGAGCGGAGCTGAGGCCAGGAAGGCGCCAGTGGCGTCTCCCATCCTCGCGCAGCCGGCTCCTTCCTGGGCAGGAAGCCTAGCAGCGAGGCAAGTCTGGGCAAGGCTCGCCCAGGGCAGAGCAGCCTCGCGCCAGCAACTCTGCCAGATCGGGCCTCTGAGCAGAGCTGGAGCTCTGCCGTCCTGGAGGCGCACTCGCCTCCAGCCAAGTAGGGCTTGAGCCAAACGAGGCTGGGCTGCCTCTTCTTCCCTCGAGGAGGCTCGCCTCCCCGCCAGCTGTTCAGTCGGCTTCCAGTTGGGGGCGCTCTGCGCCTCCTGCAGGTCTTGGCTCATGGGCTGCTTGCCCTGAGCTGGAGCTGTGGGCTGGAGCCAAGGCACGCAGGGGCAGGCCCCAACCAGCTGCACACGTCTCTGCTGGGGAGGAGAGTGCTAGGGAAGCTACGTGTGTGAGGCAGCTGCTGGGCGCCCAGGGAGTCAGCCTCCGGGTGTGCGTGGCTGCAGACCCCAGCCAGGGGCCCTGGGAACCTGGTGCACTCCGTGCGGCGCTGAGTCTGGGCGGCAAAGCAACCACTGGAGGAGCCCTGCACTAGCCCTTCCCTTCCTGGCACAGAGCTCTCCCTGCTGGAGCCCTTGGCAGTGTGGAAGCCACCGGCCCCTAAGCACTCCCAAAGGACGCCTGGGGCCTAGGTGCAAAGGCAAGGCAGGAGCGGAGCTGAGGCCAGGAAGGCGCCAGTGGCGTCTCCCAGCCTCGCGCAGCCGGCTCCTTCCTGGGCAGGAAGCCTAGCATCGAGGCAAGTCTGGGCAAGGCTCGCCCAGGGCAGAGCAGCCTCGCGCCAGCAACTCTGCCAGATCGGGCCTCTGAGCAGAGCTGGAGCTCTGCCGTCCAGGAGGCGCACTCGGCTCCAGCCAAGTAGGGCTTGAGCCAAACGAGGCTGGGCTGCCTCTTCTTCCCTTGAGGAGGCTCGCCTCCCCGCCAGCTGTTCACTCGGCTTCCAGGTGGGGGCGCTCTGCGCCTCCTGCAGGTCTTGGATCAGGGGCTGCTTGCCCTGAGCTGGGGCTGTGGGCGGGAGCCCAGGCACGTAGGGGCAGGCCCCAACCAGCTGCACACGTCTCGGCTGGGGAGGAGAGCGCTAGGGAAGCTACGTGTGTGAGGCAGCTGCTGGACGCCCAGGGAGTCAGCCTCCGGGTGTGCGTGGCTGCAGACCCCAGCCAGGGGCCCTGGGAACCTGGTGCACTCCGTGCGGCGCTGAGTCTGGGCGGCCAAGCAACCACTGGAGGAGCCCTGCACTAGCCCTTCCCTTCCTCACACAGAGTTCTCCCTGCTGGAGCCCTTGGCAGTGTGCAAGCCACCGGCCCCTAAGCCCTCCCCAAGGAAGCCTTGGGCCTAGGTGCAAAGGCAAGGCAGGAGCGGAGCTGAGGCCAGGAAGGCGCCAGTGGCGTCTCCCAGCCTCGCGCAGCCTGCTCCTTCCTGGGCAGGAAGCCTAGCAGCGAGGCAAGTCTGGGCAAGGCTCGCCCAGGGCAGAGCAGCCTCGCGCCAGCAACTCTGCCAGATCGGGCCTCTGAGCAAAGCTGGAGCTCTGCCGTCCTGGAGGCGCACTCGGCTCCAGCCAAGTAGGGCTTGAGCCAAACGAGGCTGGGCTGCCTCTTCTTCCCTCGAGGAGGCTCGCCTCCCCGCCAGCTGTTCACTCGGCTTCCAGGTGGGGGCCCTCTGCGCCTCCTGCAGGTCTTGGCTCAGGGGCTGCTTGCCCTGAGCTGGGGCTGTGGGCGGGAGACCAGGCACGCAGGGGCAGGCCCCAACCAGCTGCACACGTCTCTGCTGGGGAGGAGGGCGCTAGGGAAGCTACTTGTGTGAGGCAGCTGCTGGGCGCCCATGGAGTCAGCCTCCAGGTGTACGTGGCTGCAGACCCCAGCCAGGGGCCCTGGGAACCTGGTGCACTCCGTGCGGCGCTGAGTCTGGGCGGCCAAGCAACCACTGGAGGAGCCCTGCACTAGCCCTTCCCTTCCTCGCACAGAGCTCTCCCTGCTGGAGCCCTTGGCAGTGTGCAAGCCAGCAGATCCTAAGCCCTCCCCAAGGACGCCTGGGGCCTAGGTGCAAAGGCAAGGCAGGATCGGAGCTGAGGCCAGGAAGGCGCCAGTGGCGCCTCCCAGCCTCGCGCAGCCGGCTCCTTCCTGGGCAGGAAGCCTAGCAGCGAGGCAAGTCTGGGCAACGGTCGCCCAGGGCAGAGCAGCCTCGCGCCAGCAACTCTGCCAGATCGGGCCTCTGAGCAGAGCTGGAGCTCTGCCGTCCTGGAGGCGCACTCGGCTCCAGCCAAGTAGGGCTTGAGCCAAACGAGCCTGGGCTGCCTCTTCTTCCCTCGAGGAGGCTCGCCTCCCCGCCAGCTTTTCACTCGGCTTCCAGGTGGGGGCGCTCTGCGCCTCCTGCAGGGCTTGGCTCAGGGGCTGCTTGCCCTGAGCTGGGGCTGTGGGCGGGAGCCCAGGCACGCAGGGGCAGGCCCCAACCAGCTGCACACGTCTCTGCTGGGGAGGAGGGCGCTAGGGAAGCTACGTGTGTGAGGCAGCTGCTGGGCGCCCAGGGAGTCAGCCTCCGGGTGTGCGTGGCTGCAGACCCCAGCCAGGGGCCCTGGGAACCTGGTGCACTCCGTGCGGCGCTGAGTCTGGGCGGCCAAGCAACCACTGGAGGAGCCCTGCACTAGCCCTTCCCTTCCCTCGCACAGAGCTCTCCCTGCTGGAGCCCTTGGCAGTGTGCAAGCCAGCGGACCCTAAGCCCTCCCCAAGGACACCTCGGGCCTAGGTGCAAAGGCAAGGCAGGAGCGGAGCTGAGGCCAGTAAGGCGCAAGTGGCGTCTCCCAGCCTCGCGCAGCCGGCTCCTACCTGGGCAGGAAGCCTAGCAGCGAGGCAAGTCTGGGCAAGGCTCGCCCAGGGCAGAGCAGCCTCGCGCCAGCAACTCTGCCAGATCGGGCCTCTGAGCAGAGCTGGAGCTCTGCCGTCCTGGAGGCGCACTCGGCTCCAGCCAAGTAGGGCTTGAGCCAAACGAGGCTGGGCTGCCTCTTCTTCCCTCGAGGAGGCTCGCCTCCCCGCCAGCTGTTCACTCGGCTTCCAGGTGGGGGCGCTCTGCGCCTCCTGCAGGTCTTGGCTCAGGGGCTGCTTGCCCTGAGCTGGGGCTGTGGGCGGGAGCCCAGGCACGCAGGGGCAGGCCCCAAACAGCTGCACACGTCTCTGCTGGGGAGGAGAGCGCTAGGGAAGCTACGTGTGTGAGGCAGCTGCTGGGCGCCCAAGGAGTCAGCCTCCGGGTGTGGGTGGCTGCAGACCCCAGCCAGGGGCCCTGGGAACCTGGTGCACTCCGTGCGGCGCTGAGTCTGGGCGGCCAAGCAACCACTGGAGGAGCCCTGCACTAGCCCTTCCCTTCCTCGCACAGAGCTCTCCCTGCTGGAGCCCTTGGCAGTGTGCAAGCCACCGGCCCCTAATCCCTCACAAAGGACGCCTGGGGCCTAGGTGCAAAGGCAAGGCAGGAGCGGAGTTGAGGCCAGTAAGGCGCCAGTGGCGTCTCCCAGCCTCGCGCAGCCGGCTCCTACCTGGGCAGGAAGCCTAGCAGCGAGGCATGTCTGGGCAAGGCTCGCCCAGGGCAGAGCAGCCTCGTGCCAGCAACTCTGCCAGATGGGGCCTCTGAGCAGAGCTGGAGCTCTGCCGTCCTGGAGGTGCACTCGGCTCCAGCCAAGTAGGGCTTGAGCCAAACGAGGCTGGGCTGCCTCTTCTTCCCTCGAGGAGGCTCGCCTCCCCGCCAGCTGTTCACTCGGCTTCCAGGTGGGGGCGCTCTGCGCCTCCTGCAGGTGTTGGCTCAGGGGCTGCTTGTCCTGAGCTGGGGCTGTGGGCGGGAGCCCAGGCACGCAGGGGCAGGCCCCAACCAGCTGCACACGTCTCTGCTGGGGAGGAGAGCGCTAGGGAAGCTACGTGTGTGAGGCAGCTGCTGGGCGCCCAGGGAGTCAGCCTCCGGGTGTGCGTGGCTGCAGACCCCAGCCAGGGGCCCTGGGAACCTGGTGCACTCCGTGCGGCGCTGAGTCTGGGCGGCCAAGCAACCACTGGAGGAGCCCTGCACTAGCCCTTCCCTTCCCTCGCACAGATCTCTCCCTGCTGGAGCCCTTGGCAGTGTGCAAGCCACCGGCCCCTAAGCCCTCCCCAAGGACGCCTGGGGCCTAGGTGCAAAGGCAAGGCAGGAGCGGAGCTGAGGCCAGGAAGGCGCCAGTGGCGTCTCCCAGCCTGGCGCAGCCGGCTCCTTCCTGGGCAGGAAGCCTAGCAGCGAGGCAATTCTGGGCAAGGCTCGCCCAGGGCAGAGCAGCCTCGCGCCAGCAACTCTGCCAGATCGGGCCTCTGAGCAGAGCTGGAGCTCTGCCGTCCTGGAGGCGCACTCGGCTCCAGCCAAGTAGGGCTTGAGCCAAACGAGGCTGGGCTGCCTCTTCTTCCCTCGAGGAGGCTCGCCTCCCCGCCAGCTGTTCACTCGGCTTCCAGGTGGGGGCGCTCTGCGCCTCCTGCAGGTCTTGGCTCAGGGGCTGCTTGTCCTGAGCTGGGGCTGTGGGCGGGAGCCCAGGCACGCAGGGGCAGGCCCCAACCAGCTGCACACGTCTCTGCTGGGGAGGAGAGCGCTAGGGAAGCTACGTGTGTGAGGCAGCTGCTGGGCGCCCAGGGAGTCAGCCTCCGGGTGTGCGTGGCTGCAGACCCCAGCCAGGGGCCCTGGGAACCTGGTGCACTCCGTGCGGCGCTGAGTCTGGGCGGCCAAGCAACCACTGGAGGAGCCCTGCACTAGCCCTTCCCTTCCCTCGCACAGAGCTCTCCCTGCTGGAGCCCTTGGCAGTGTGCAAGCCACCGGCCCCTAAGCCCTCCCCAAGGACGCCTGGGGCCTAGGTGCAAAGGCAAGGCAGGAGCGGAGCTGAGGCCAGGAAGGCGCCAGTGGCGTCTCCCAGCCTGGCGCAGCCGGCTCCTTCCTGGGCAGGAAGCCTAGCAGCGAGGCAAGTCTGGGCAAGGCTCGCCCAGGGCAGAGCAGCCTCGCGCCAGCAACTCTGCCAGATCGGGCCTCTGAGCAGAGCTGGAGCTCTGCCGTCCTGGAGGCGCACTCGGCTCCAGCCAAGTAGGGCTTGAGCCAAACGAGGCTGGGCTGCCTCTTCTTCCCTCGAGGAGGCTCGCCTCCCCGCCAGCTGTTCACTCGGCTTCCAGGTGGCAGCGGTCTGCGCCTCCTGCAGGGCTTGGCTCAGGGGCTGCTTGCCCTGAGCTGGGGCTGTGGGCGGGAGCCCAGGCACGCAGGGGCAGGCCCCAACCAGCTGCACACGTCTCTGCTGGGGAGGAGAGCGCTAGGGAAGCTACGTGTGTGAGGCAGCTGCTGGGCGCCCAGGGAGTCAGCCTCCGGTTGTGTGTGGCTGCAGACCCCAGCCAGGGGCCCTGGGAACCTGGTGCACTCCGTGCGGAGCTGAGTCTGGGCGGCCAATCAACCACTGGAGGAGCCCTGCACTAGCCCTTCCCTTCCCTCGCACAGAGCTCTCCCTGCTGGAGCCCTTGGCAGTGTGCAAGCCAGCGGACCCTAAGCCCTCCCCAAGGACGCCTCGGGCCTAGGTGCAAAGCAAGGCAGGAGCGGAGCTGAGGCCAGGAAGGCGCCAGTTGCGTCTCCCATCCTCGCGCAGCCGGCTCCTTCCTGGGCAGGAAGCCTAGCAGCGAGGCAAGTCTGGGCAAGGCTCGCCCAGGGCAGAGCAGCCTCGCGCCAGCAACTCTGCCAGATCGGGCCTCTGAGCAGAGCTGGAGCTCTGCCGTCCTGGAGGCGCACTCGCCTCCAGCCAAGTAGGGCTTGAGCCAAACGAGGCTGGGCTGCCTCTTCTTCCCTCGAGGAGGCTCGCCTCCCCGCCAGCTGTTCAGTCGGCTTCCAGTTGGGGGCGCTCTGCGCCTCCTGCAGGTCTTGGCTCATGGGCTGCTTGCCCTGAGCTGGAGCTGTGGGCTGGAGCCAAGGCACGCAGGGGCAGGCCCCAACCAGCTGCACACGTCTCTGCTGGGGAGGAGAGTGCTAGGGAAGCTACGTGTGTGAGGCAGCTGCTGGGCGCCCAGGGAGTCAGCCTCCGGGTGTGCGTGGCTGCAGACCCCAGCCAGGGGCCCTGGGAACCTGGTGCACTCCGTGCGGCGCTGAGTCTGGGCGGCAAAGCAACCACTGGAGGAGCCCTGCACTAGCCCTTCCCTTCCTCGCACAGAGCTCTCCCTGCTGGAGCCCTTGGCAGTGTGGAAGCCACCGGCCCCTAAGCACTCCCAAAGGACGCCTGGGGCCTAGGTGCAAAGGCAAGGCAGGAGCGGAGCTGAGGCCAGGAAGGCGCCAGTGGCGTCTCCCAGCCTCGCGCAGCCGGCTCCTTCCTGGGCAGGAAGCCTAGCATCGAGGCAAGTCTGGGCAAGGCTCGCCCAGGGCAGAGCAGCCTCGCGCCAGCAACTCTGCCAGATCGGGCCTCTGAGCAGAGCTGGAGCTCTGCCGTCCAGGAGGCGCACTCGGCTCCAGCCAAGTAGGGCTTGAGCCAAACGAGGCTGGGCTGCCTCTTCTTCCCTTGAGGAGGCTCGCCTCCCCGCCAGCTGTTCACTCGGCTTCCAGGTGGGGGCGCTCTGCGCCTCCTGCAGGTCTTGGATCAGGGGCTGCTTGCCCTGAGCTGGGGCTGTGGGCGGGAGCCCAGGCACGTAGGGGCAGGCCCCAACCAGCTGCACACGTCTCGGCTGGGGAGGAGAGCGCTAGGGAAGCTACGTGTATGAGGCAGCTGCTGGACGCCCAGGGAGTCAGCCTCCGGGTGTGCGTGGCTGCAGACCCCAGCCAGGGGCCCTGGGAACCTGGTGCACTCCGTGCGGCGCTGAGTCTGGGCGGCCAAGCAACCACTGGAGGAGCCCTGCACTAGCCCTTCCCTTCCTCACACAGAGTTCTCCCTGCTGGAGCCCTTGGCAGTGTGCAAGCCACCGGCCCCTAAGCCCTCCCCAAGGACGCCTTGGCCTAGGTGCAAAGGCAAGGCAGGAGCGGAGCTGAGGCCAGGAAGGCGCCAGTGGCGTCTCCCAGCCTCGCGCAGCCTGCTCCTTCCTGGGCAGGAAGCCTAGCAGCGAGGCAAGTCTGGGCAAGGCTCGCCCAGGGCAGAGCAGCCTCGCGCCAGCAACTCTGCCAGATCGGGCCTCTGAGCAAAGCTGGAGCTCTGCCGTCCTGGAGGCGCACTCGGCTCCAGCCAAGTAGGGCTTGAGCCAAACGAGGCTGGGCTGCCTCTTCTTCCCTCGAGGAGGCTCGCCTCCCCGCCAGCTTTTCACTCGGCTTCCAGGTGGGGGCCCTCTGCGCCTCCTGCAGGGCTTGGCTCAGGGGCTGCTTGCCCTGAGCTGGGGCTGTGGGCGGGAGACCAGGCACGCAGGGGCAGGCCCCAACCAGCTGCACACGTCTCTGCTGGGGAGGAGGGCGCTAGGGAAGCTACTTGTGTGAGGCAGCTGCTGGGCGCCCATGGAGTCAGCCTCCAGGTGTACGTGGCTGCAGACCCCAGCCAGGGGCCCTGGGAACCTGGTGCACTCCGTGCGGCGCTGAGTCTGGGCGGCCAAGCAACCACTGGAGGAGCCCTGCACTAGCCCTTCCCTTCCTCGCACAGAGCTCTCCCTGCTGGAGCCCTTGGCAGTGTGCAAGCCAGCGGATCCTAAGCCCTCCCCAAGGACGCCTGGGGCCTAGGTGCAAAGGCAAGGCAGGATCGGAGCTGAGGCCAGGAAGGCGCCAGTGGCGTCTCCCAGCCTCGCGCAGCCGGCTCCTTCCTGGGCAGGAAGCCTAGCAGCGAGGCAAGTCTGGGCAACGGTCGCCCAGGGCAGAGCAGCCTCGCGCCAGCAACTCTGCCAGATCGGGCCTCTGAGCAGAGCTGGAGCTCTGCCGTCCTGGAGGCGCACTCGGCTCCAGCCAAGTAGGGCTTGAGCCAAACGAGCCTGGGCTGCCTCTTCTTCCCTCGAGGAGGCTCGCCTCCCCGCCAGCTTTTCACTCGGCTTCCAGGTGGGGGCGCTCTGCGCCTCCTGCAGGGCTTGGCTCAGGGGCTGCTTGCCCTGAGCTGGGGCTGTGGGCGGGAGCCCAGGCACGCAGGGGCAGGCCCCAACCAGCTGCACACGTCTCTGCTGGGGAGGAGGGCGCTAGGGAAGCTACGTGTGTGAGGCAGCTGCTGGGCGCCCAGGGAGTCAGCCTCCGGGTGTGCGTGGCTGCAGACCCCAGCCAGGGGCCCTGGGAACCTGGTGCACTCCGTGCGGCGCTGAGTCTGGGCGGCCAAGCAACCACTGGAGGAGCCCTGCACTAGCCCTTCCCTTCCCTCGCACAGATCTCTCCCTGCTGGAGCCCTTGGCAGTGTGCAAGCCACCGGCCCCTAAGCCCTCCCCAAGGACGCCTGGGGCCTAGGTGCAAAGGCAAGGCAGGAGCGGAGCTGAGGCCAGGAAGGCGCCAGTGGCGTCTCCCAGCCTGGCGCAGCCGGCTCCTTCCTGGGCAGGAAGCCTAGCAGCGAGGCAAGTCTGGGCAAGGCTCGCCCAGGGCAGAGCAGCCTCGCGCCAGCAACTCTGCCAGATCGGGCCTCTGAGCAGAGCTGGAGCTCTGCCGTCCTGGAGGCGCACTCGGCTCCAGCCAAGTAGGGCTTGAGCCAAACGAGGCTGGGCTGCCTCTTCTTCCCTCGAGGAGGCTCGTCTCCCCGCCAGCTGTTCACTCGGCTTCCAGGTGGGGGCGCTCTGCGCCTCCTGCAGGTCTTGGCTCAGGGGCTGCTTGCCCTGAGCTGGGGCTGTGGGAGGGAGCCCAGGCACGCAGGGGCAGGCCCCAACCAGCTGCACACGTCTCTGCTGGGGAGGAGGGCGCTAGGGAAGCTACGTGTGTGAGGCAGCTGCTGGGCGCCCATGGAGTCAGCCTCCAGGTGTACGTTGCTGCAGACCCCAGCCAGGGGCCCTGGGAACCTGGTGCACTCCGTGCGGCGCTGAGTCTGGGCGGCCAAGCAACCACTGGAGGAGCCCTGCACTAGCCCTTCCCTTCCCTCGCACAGAGCTCTCCCTGCTGGAGCCCTTGGCAGTGTGCAAGCCACCGGCCTCTAAGCAATCCCAAAGGACTCCTGGGGCCTATGTGCAAAGGCAAGGCAGGAGCGGAGCTGAGGCCAGGAGGGCGCCAGTGGCGTCTCCCATCCTCGCGCAGCCTGCTCCTTCCTGGGCAGGAAGCCTAGCAGCGAGGCAAGTCTGGGCAAGGCTCGCCCAGGGCAGAGCAGCCTCGCGCCAGCAACTCTGCCAGATCGGGCCTCTGAGCAGAGCTGGAGCTCTGCCGTCCTGGAGGCGCACTCGGCTCCAGCCAAGTAGGGCTTGAGCCAAACGAGGCTGGGCTGCCTCTTCTTCCCTCGAGGAGGCTCGCCTCCCCGCCAGCTGTTCACTCGGCTTCCAGGTGGGGGCGCTCTGCGCCTCCTGCAGGTCTTGGCTCAGGGGCTGCTTGCCCTGAGCTGGGGCTGTGGGCGGGAGCCCAGGCACGCAGGGGCAGGCCCCAACCAGCTGCACACGTCTCTGCTGGGGAGGAGAGCGCTAGGGAAGCTACGTGTGTGACGCAGCTGCTGGGCGCCCAGGGAGTCAGCCTCCGGGTGTGCGTGGCTGCAGACCCCAGCCAGGGGCCCTGGGAACCTGGTGCACTCCGTGCGGCGCTGAGTCTGGGCGGCCAAGCAACCACTGGAGGAGCCCTGCACTAGCCCTTCCCTTCCTCCCACAGAGCTCTCCCTGCTGGAGCCCTTGGCAGTGTGCAAGCCACCGGCCCCTAAGCCCTCACAAAGGACGCCTGGGGCCTAGGTGCAAAGGCAAGGCAGGACCGGAGCTGAGGCCAGGAAGGCGCCAGTGGCGTCTCCCAGCCTCGCGCAGCCTGCTCTTCCTTGGCAGGAAGCCTAGCAGCGAGGCAAGTCTGGGCAAGGCTCGCCCAGGGCAGAGCAGCCTCGCGACAGCAACTGCCAGATCGGGCCTCTGAGCAGAGCTGGAGCTCTGCCGTCCTGGATGCGCACTCGGCTCCAGCCAAGTAGGGCTTGAGCCAAACGAGGCTGGGCTGCCTCTTCTTCCCTCGAGGAGGCTCGCCTCCCCGCCAGCTGTTCACTCGGCTTCCAGGTGGGGGCGCTCTGCGCCTCCTGCAGGTCTTGACTCAGGGGCTGCTTGCCCAGAGCTGGGGCGGTGGGCGGGAGCCCAGGAACGCAGGGGCAGGCCCCAACCAGCTGCACACGTCTCTGCTGGGGAGGAGAGAGCTAGGGAAGCTACGTGTGTGAGGAAGCTGCTGGGCGCCCAAGGAGTCAGCCTCCGGGTGTGCGTGGCTGCAGACCCCAGCCAGGGGCCCTGGGAACCTGGTGAACTCCGTGCGGCGCTGAGTCTGGGCGGCCAAGCAACCACTGGAGGAGCCCTGCACTAGCCCTTCCCTTCCTCACACAGAGTTCTCCCTGCTGGAGCCCTTGGCAGTGTGCAAGCCACCGGCCCCTAAGCCCTCCCCAAGGACGCCTTGGGCCTAGGTGCAAAGGCAAGGCAGGAGCGGAGCTGAGGCCAGGAAGGCGCCAGTGGCGTCTCCCAGCCTCGCGCAGCCTGCTCCTTCCTGGGCAGGAAGCCTAGCAGCGAGGCAAGTCTGGGCAAGGCTCGCCCAGGGCAGAGCAGCCTCGCGCCAGCAACTCTGCCAGATCGGGCCTCTGAGCAAAGCTGGAGCTCTGCCGTCCTGGAGGCGCACTCGGCTCCAGCCAAGTAGGGCTTGAGCCAAACGAGCCTGGGCTGCCTCTTCTTCCCTCGAGGAGGCTCGCCTCCCCGCCAGCTTTTCACTCGGCTTCCAGGTGGGGGCCCTCTGCGCCTCCTGCAGGGCTTGGCTCAGGGGCTGCTTGCCCTGAGCTGGGGCTGTGGGCGGGAGACCAGGCACGCAGGGGCAGGCCCCAACCAGCTGCACACGTCTCTGCTGGGGAGGAGGGCGCTAGGGAAGCTACTTGTGTGAGGCAGCTGCTGGGCGCCCATGGAGTCAGCCTCCAGGTGTACGTGGCTGCAGACCCCAGCCAGGGGCCCTGGGAACCTGGTGCACTCCGTGCGTCGCTGAGTCTGGGCGGCCAAGCAACCACTGGAGGAGCCCTGCACTAGCCCTTCCCTTCCTCGCACAGAGCTCTCCCTGCTGGAGCCCTTGGCAGTGTGCAAGCCAGCGGATCCTAAGCCCTCCCCAAGGACGCCTGGGGCCTAGGTGCAAAGGCAAGGCAGGATCGGAGCTGAGGCCAGGAAGGCGCCAGTGGCGTCTCCCAGCCTCGCGCAGCCGGCTCCTTCCTGGGCAGGAAGCCTAGCAGCGAGGCAAGTCTGGGCAACGGTCGCCCAGGGCAGAGCAGCCTCGCGCCAGCAACTCTGCCAGATCGGGCCTCTGAGCAGAGCTGGAGCTCTGCCGTCCTGGAGGCGCACTCGGCTCCAGCCAAGTAGGGCTTGAGCCAAACGAGCCTGGGCTGCCTCTTCTTCCCTCGAGGAGGCTCGCCTCCCCGCCAGCTTTTCACTCGGCTTCCAGGTGGGGGCGCTCTGCGCCTCCTGCAGGGCTTGGCTCAGGGGCTGCTTGCCCTGAGCTGGGGCTGTGGGCGGGAGCCCAGGCACGCAGGGGCAGGCCCCAACCAGCTGCACACGTCTCTGCTGGGGAGGAGGGCGCTAGGGAAGCTACGTGTGTGAGGCAGCTGCTGGGCGCCCAGGGAGTCAGCCTCCGGGTGTGCGTGGCTGCAGACCCCAGCCAGGGGCCCTGGGAACCTGGTGCACTCCGTGCGGCGCTGAGTCTGGGCGGCCAAGCAACCACTGGAGGAGCCCTGCACTAGCCCTTCCCTTCCCTCGCACAGAGCTCTCCCTGCTGGAGCCCTTGGCAGTGTGCAAGCCAGCGGACCCTAAGCCCTCCCCAAGGACACCTCGGGCCTAGGTGCAAAGGCAAGGCAGGAGCGGAGCTGAGGCCAGTAAGGCGCAAGTGGCGTCTCCCAGCCTCGCGCAGCCGGCTCCTACCTGGGCAGGAAGCCTAGCAGCGAGGCAAGTCTGGGCAAGGCTCGCCCAGGGCAGAGCAGCCTCGCGCCAGCAACTCTGCCAGATCGGGCCTCTGAGCAGAGCTGGAGCTCTGCCGTCCTGGAGGCGCACTCGGCTCCAGCCAAGTAGGGCTTGAGCCAAACGAGGCTGGGCTGCCTCTTCTTCCCTCGAGGAGGCTCGCCTCCCCGCCAGCTGTTCACTCGGCTTCCAGGTGGGGGCGCTCTGCGCCTCCTGCAGGTCTTGGCTCAGGGGCTGCTTGCCCTGAGCTGGGGCTGTGGGAGGGAGCCCAGGCACGCAGGGGCAGGCCCCAACCAGCTGCACACGTCTCTGCTGGGGAGGAGAGCGCTAGGGAAGCTACGTGTGTGAGGCAGCTGCTGGGCGCCCATGGAGTCAGCCTCCAGGTGTACGTTGCTGCAGACCCCAGCCAGGGGCCCTGGGAACCTGGTGCACTCCGTGCGGCGCTGAGTCTGGGCGGCCAAGCAACCACTGGAGGAGCCCTGCACTAGCCCTTCCCTTCCCTCGCACAGAGCTCTCCCTGCTGGAGCCCTTGGCAGTGTGCAAGCCACCGGCCTCTAAGCACTCCCAAAGGACTCCTGGGGCCTATGTGCAAAGGCAAGGCAGGAGCGGAGCTGAGGCCAGGAGGGCGCCAGTGGCGTCTCCCATCCTCGCGCAGCCTGCTCCTTCCTGGGCAGGAAGCCTAGCAGCGAGGCAAGTCTGGGCAAGGCTCGCCCAGGGCAGAGCAGCCTCGCGCCAGCAACTCTGCCAGATCGGGCCTCTGAGCAGAGCTGGAGCTCTGCCGTCCTGGAGGCGCACTCGGCTCCAGCCAAGTAGGGCTTGAGCCAAACGAGGCTGGGCTGCCTCTTCTTCCCTCGAGGAGGCTCGCCTCCCCGCCAGCTGTTCACTCGGCTTCCAGGTGGGGGCGCTCTGCGCCTCCTGCAGGTCTTGGCTCAGGGGCTGCTTGCCCTGAGCTGGGGCTGTGGGCGGGAGCCCAGGCACGCAGGGGCAGGCCCCAACCAGCTGCACACGTCTCTGCTGGGGAGGAGAGCGCTAGGGAAGCTACGTGTGTGAGGCAGCTGCTGGGCGCCCAGGGAGTCAGCCTCCGGGTGTGCGTGGCTGCAGACCCCAGCCAGGGGCCCTGGGAACCTGGTGCACTCCGTGCGGCGCTGAGTCTGGGCGGCCAAGCAACCACTGGAGGAGCCCTGCACTAGCCCTTCCCTTCCTCCCACAGAGCTCTCCCTGCTGGAGCCCTTGGCAGTGTGCAAGCCAGCGGACCCTAAGCCCTCCCCAAGGACGCCTCGGGCCTAGGTGCAAAGGCAAGGCAGGAGCGGAGTTGAGGCCAGTAAGGCGCCAGTGGCGTCTCCCAGCCTCGCGCAGCCGGCTCCTACCTGGGCAGGAAGCCTAGCAGCGAGGCATGTCTGGGCAAGGCTCGCCCAGGGCAGAGCAGCCTCGCGCCAGCAACTCTGCCAGATCGGGCCTCTGAGCAGAGCTGGAGCTCTGCCGTCCTGGAGGTGCACTCGGCTCCAGCCAAGTAGGGCTTGAGCCAAACGAGGCTGGGCTGCCTCTTCTTCCCTCGAGGAGGCTCGCCTCCCCGCCAGCTGTTCACTCGGCTTCCAGGTGGGGGCGCTCTGCGCCTCCTGCAGGTCTTGGCTCAGGGGCTGCTTGTCCTGAGCTGGGGCTGTGGGCGGGAGCCCAGGCACGCAGGGGCAGGCCCCAACCAGCTGCACACGTCTCTGCTGGGGAGGAGAGCGCTAGGGAAGCTACGTGTGTGAGGCAGCTGCTGGGCGCCCAGGGAGTCAGCCTCCGGGTGTGCGTGGCTGCAGACCCCAGCCAGGGGCCCTGGGAACCTGGTGCACTCCGTGCGGCGCTGAGTCTGGGCGGCCAAGCAACCACTGGAGGAGCCCTGCACTAGCCCTTCCCTTCCCTCGCACAGATCTCTCCCTGCTGGAGCCCTTGGCAGTGTGCAAGCCACCGGCCCCTAAGCCCTCCCCAAGGACGCCTGGGGCCTAGGTGCAAAGGCAAGGCAGGAGCGGAGCTGAGGCCAGGAAGGCGCCAGTGGCGTCTCCCAGCCTGGCGCAGCCGGCTCCTTCCTGGGCAGGAAGCCTAGCAGCGAGGCAAGTCTGGGCAAGGCTCGCCCAGGGCAGAGCAGCCTCGCGCCAGCAACTCTGCCAGATCGGGCCTCTGAGCAGAGCTGGAGCTCTGCCGTCCTGGAGGCGCACTCGGCTCCAGCCAAGTAGGGCTTGAGCCAAACGAGGCTGGGCTGCCTCTTCTTCCCTCGAGGAGGCTCGTCTCCCCGCCAGCTGTTCACTCGGCTTCCAGGTGGGGGCGCTCTGCGCCTCCTGCAGGTCTTGGCTCAGGGGCTGCTTGCCCTGAGCTGGGGCTGTGGGCGGGAGCCCAGGCACGCAGGGGCAGGCCCCAACCAGCTGCACACGTCTCTGCTGGGGAGGAGGGCGCTAGGGAAGCTACGTGTGTGAGGCAGCTGCTGGGCGCCCATGGAGTCAGCCTCCAGGTGTACGTTGCTGCAGACCCCAGCCAGGGGCCCTGGGAACCTGGTGCACTCCGTGCGGCGCTGAGTCTGGGCGGCCAAGCAACCACTGGAGGAGCCCTGCACTAGCCCTTCCCTTCCCTCGCACAGAGCTCTCCCTGCTGGAGCCCTTGGCAGTGTGCAAGCCACCGGCCTCTAAGCAATCCCAAAGGACTCCTGGGGCCTATGTGCAAAGGCAAGGCAGGAGCGGAGCTGAGGCCAGGAGGGCGCCAGTGGCGTCTCCCATCCTCGCGCAGCCTGCTCCTTCCTGGGCAGGAAGCCTAGCAGCGAGGCAAGTCTGGGCAAGGCTCGCCCAGGGCAGAGCAGCCTCGCGCCAGCAACTCTGCCAGATCGGGCCTCTGAGCAGAGCTGGAGCTCTGCCGTCCTGGAGGCGCACTCGGCTCCAGCCAAGTAGGGCTTGAGCCAAACGAGGCTGGGCTGCCTCTTCTTCCCTCGAGGAGGCTCGCCTCCCCGCCAGCTGTTCACTCGGCTTCCAGGTGGGGGCGCTCTGCGCCTCCTGCAGGTCTTGGCTCAGGGGCTGCTTGCCCTGAGCTGGGGCTGTGGGCGGGAGCCCAGGCACGCAGGGGCAGGCCCCAACCAGCTGCACACGTCTCTGCTGGGGAGGAGAGCGCTAGGGAAGCTACGTGTGTGACGCAGCTGCTGGGCGCCCAGGGAGTCAGCCTCCGGGTGTGCGTGGCTGCAGACCCCAGCCAGGGGCCCTGGGAACCTGGTGCACTCCGTGCGGCGCTGAGTCTGGGCGGCCAAGCAACCACTGGAGGAGCCCTGCACTAGCCCTTCCCTTCCTCCCACAGAGCTCTCCCTGCTGGAGCCCTTGGCAGTGTGCAAGCCACCGGCCCCTAAGCCCTCACAAAGGACGCCTGGGGCCTAGGTGCAAAGGCAAGGCAGGACCGGAGCTGAGGCCAGGAAGGCGCCAGTGGCGTCTCCCAGCCTCGCGCAGCCTGCTCTTCCTTGGCAGGAAGCCTAGCAGCGAGGCAAGTCTGGGCAAGGCTCGCCCAGGGCAGAGCAGCCTCGCGACAGCAACTGCCAGATCGGGCCTCTGAGCAGAGCTGGAGCTCTGCCGTCCTGGATGCGCACTCGGCTCCAGCCAAGTAGGGCTTGAGCCAAACGAGGCTGGGCTGCCTCTTCTTCCCTCGAGGAGGCTCGCCTCCCCGCCAGCTGTTCACTCGGCTTCCAGGTGGGGGCGCTCTGCGCCTCCTGCAGGTCTTGACTCAGGGGCTGCTTGCCCAGAGCTGGGGCGGTGGGCGGGAGCCCAGGAACGCAGGGGCAGGCCCCAACCAGCTGCACACGTCTCTGCTGGGGAGGAGAGAGCTAGGGAAGCTACGTGTGTGAGGAAGCTGCTGGGCGCCCAAGGAGTCAGCCTCCGGGTGTGCGTGGCTGCAGACCCCAGCCAGGGGCCCTGGGAACCTGGTGAACTCCGTGCGGCGCTGAGTCTGGGCGGCCAAGCAACCACTGGAGGAGCCCTGCACTAGCCCTTCCCTTCCCTCGCACAGAGCTCTCCCTGCTGGAGCCCTTGGCAGTGTGCAAGCCAGCGGACCCTAAGCCCTCCCCAAGGACGCCTGGGGCCTAGGTACAAAGGCAAGGCAGGAGCGGAGTTGAGGCCAGTAAGGCGCCAGTGGCGTCTCCCAGCCTCGCGCAGCCGGCTCCTACCTGGGCAGGAAGCCTAGCAGCGAGGCAAGTCTGGGCAAGGCTCGCCCAGGGCAGAGCAGCCTCGCGCCAGCAACTGCCAGATCGGGCCTCTGAGCAGAGCTGGAGCTCTGCCGTCCTGGAGGCGCACTCGGCTCCAGCCAAGTAGGACTTGAGCCAAACGAGGCTGGGCTGCCTCTTCTTCCCTCGAGGAGGCTCGTCTCCCCGCCAGCTGTTCACTCGGCTTCCAGGTGGGGGCGCTCTGCGCCTCCTGCAGGTCTTGGCTCAGGGGCTGCTTGCCCTGAGCTGGGGCTGTGGGAGGGAGCCCAGGCACGCAGGGGCAGGCCCCAACCAGCTGCACACGTCTCTGCTTGGGAGGAGGGCGCTAGGGAAGCTACGTGTGTGAGGCAGCTGCTGGGCGCCCATGGAGTCAGCCTCCAGGTGTACGTTGCTGCAGACCCCAGCCAGGGGCCCTGGGAACCTGGTGCACTCCGTGCGGCGCTGAGTCTGGGCGGCCAAGCAACCACTGGAGGAGCCCTGCACTAGCCCTTCCCTTCCCTCGCACAGAGCTCTCCCTGCTGGAGCCCTTGGCAGTGTGCAAGCCACCGGCCTCTAAGCACTCCCAAAGGACTCCTGGGGCCTATGTGCAAAGGCAAGGCAGGAGCGGAGCTGAGGCCAGGAGGGCGCCAGTGGCGTCTCCCATCCTCGCGCAGCCTGCTCCTTCCTGGGCAGGAAGCCTAGCAGCGAGGCAAGTCTGGGCAAGGCTCGCCCAGGGCAGAGCAGCCTCGCGCCAGCAACTCTGCCAGATCGGGCCTCTGAGCAGAGCTGGAGCTCTGCCGTCCTGGAGGCGCACTCAGCTCCAGCCAAGTAGGGCTTGAGCCAAACGAGGCTGGGCTGCCTCTTCTTCCCTCGAGGAGGCTCGCCTCCCCGCCAGCTGTTCACTCGGCTTCCAGGTGGGGGCGCTCTGCGCCTCCTGCAGGTCTTGGCTCAGGGGCTGCTTGCCCTGAGCTGGGGCTGTGGGCGGGAGCCCAGGCACGCAGGGGCAGGCCCCAACCAGCTGCACACGTCTCTGCTGGGGAGGAGAGCGCTAGGGAAGCTACGTGTGTGAGGCAGCTGCTGGGCGCCCAGGGAGTCAGCCTCCGGGTGTGCGTGGCTGCAGACCCCAGCCAGGGGCCCTGGGAACCTGGTGCACTCCGTGCGGCGCTGAGTCTGGGCGGCCAAGCAACCACTGGAGGAGCCCTGCACTAGCCCTTCCCTTCCTCCCACAGAGCTCTCCCTGCTGGAGCCCTTGGCAGTGTGCAAGCCAGCGGACCCTAAGCCCTCCCCAAGGACGCCTCGGGCCTAGGTGCAAAGGCAAGGCAGGAGCGGAGTTGAGGCCAGTAAGGCGCCAGTGGCGTCTCCCAGCCTCGCGCAGCCGGCTCCTTCCTGGGCAGGAAGCCTAGCAGCGAGGCAAGTCTGGGCAAGGCTCGCCCAGGGCAGAGCAGCCTCGTGCCAGCAACTCTGCCAGATGGGGCCTCTGAGCAGAGCTGGAGCTCTGCCGTCCTGGAGGTGCACTCGGCTCCAGCCAAGTAGGGCTTGAGCCAAACGAGGCTGGGCTGCCTCTTCTTCCCTCGAGGAGGCTCGCCTCCCCGCCAGCTGTTCACTCGGCTTCCAGGTGGGGGCGCTCTGCGCCTCCTGCAGGTCTTGGCTCAGGGGCTGCTTGTCCTGAGCTGGGGCTGTGGGCGGGAGCCCAGGCACGCAGGGGCAGGCCCCAACCAGCTGCACACGTCTCTGCTGGGGAGGAGAGCGCTAGGGAAGCTACGTGTGTGAGGCAGCTGCTGGGCGCCCAGGGAGTCAGCCTCCGGGTGTGCGTGGCTGCAGACCCCAGCCAGGGGCCCTGGGAACCTGGTGCACTCCGTGCGGCGCTGAGTCTGGGCGGCCAAGCAACCACTGGAGGAGCCCTGCACTAGCCCTTCCCTTCCCTCGCACAGATCTCTCCCTGCTGGAGCCCTTGGCAGTGTGCAAGCCACCGGCCCCTAAGCCCTCCCCAAGGACGCCTGGGGCCTAGGTGCAAAGGCAAGGCAGGAGCGGAGCTGAGGCCAGGAAGGCGCCAGTGGCGTCTCCCAGCCTGGCGCAGCCGGCTCCTTCCTGGGCAGGAAGCCTAGCAGCAGGGCAAGTCTGGGCAAGGCTCGCCCAGGGCAGAGCAGCCTCGCGCCAGCAACTCTGCCAGATCGGGCCTCTGAGCAGAGCTGGAGCTCTGCCGTCCTGGAGGCGCACTCGGCTCCAGCCAAGTAGGGCCTGAGCCAAACGAGGCTGGGCTGCCTCTTCTTCCCTCGAGGAGGCTCGTCTCCCCGCCAGCTGTTCACTCGGCTTCCAGGTGGGGGCGCTCTGCGCCTCCTGCAGGTCTTGGCTCAGGGGCTGCTTGCCCTGAGCTGGGGCTGTGGGCGGGAGCCCAGGCACGCAGGGGCAGGCCCCAACCAGCTGCACACGTCTCTGCTGGGGAGGAGGGCGCTAGGGAAGCTACGTGTGTGAGGCAGCTGCTGGGCGCCCATGGAGTCAGCCTCCAGGTGTACGTTGCTGCAGACCCCAGCCAGGGGCCCTGGGAACCTGGTGCACTCCGTGCGGCGCTGAGTCTGGGCGGCCAAGCAACCACTGGAGGAGCCCTGCACTAGCCCTTCCCTTCCCTCGCACAGAGCTCTCCCTGCTGGAGCCCTTGGCAGTGTGCAAGCCACCGGCCTCTAAGCAATCCCAAAGGACTCCTGGGGCCTATGTGCAAAGGCAAGGCAGGAGCGGAGCTGAGGCCAGGAGGGCGCCAGTGGCGTCTCCCTTCCTCGCGCAGCCTGCTCCTTCCTGGGCAGGAAGCCTAGCAGCGAGGCAAGTCTGGGCAAGGCTCGCCCAGGGCAGAGCAGCCTCGCGCCAGCAACTCTGCCAGATCGGGCCTCTGAGCAGAGCTGGAGCTCTGCCGTCCTGGAGGCGCACTCGGCTCCAGCCAAGTAGGGCTTGAGCCAAACGAGGCTGGGCTGCCTCTTCTTCCCTCGAGGAGGCTCGCCTCCCCGCCAGCTGTTCACTCGGCTTCCAGGTGGGGGCGCTCTGCGCCTCCTGCAGGTCTTGGCTCAGGGGCTGCTTGCCCTGAGCTGGGGCTGTGGGCGGGAGCCCAGGCACGCAGGGGCAGGCCCCAACCAGCTGCACACGTCTCTGCTGGGGAGGAGAGCGCTAGGGAAGCTACGTGTGTGACGCAGCTGCTGGGCGCCCAGGGAGTCAGCCTCCGGGTGTGCGTGGCTGCAGACCCCAGCCAGGGGCCCTGGGAACCTGGTGCACTCCGTGCGGCGCTGAGTCTGGGCGGCCAAGCAACCACTGGAGGAGCCCTGCACTAGCCCTTCCCTTCCTCCCACAGAGCTCTCCCTGCTGGAGCCCTTGGCAGTGTGCAAGCCACCGGCCCCTAAGCCCTCACAAAGGACGCCTGGGGCCTAGGTGCAAAGGCAAGGCAGGAGCGGAGCTGAGGCCAGGAGGGCGCCAGTGGCGTCTCCCATCCTCGCGCAGCCTGCTCCTTCCTGGGCAGGAAGCCTAGCAGCGAGGCAAGTCTGGGCAAGGCTCGCCCAGGGCAGAGCAGCCTCGCGCCAGCAACTCTGCCAGATCGGGCCTCTGAGCAGAGCTGGAGCTCTGCCGTCCTGGAGGCGCACTCAGCTCCAGCCAAGTAGGGCTTGAGCCAAACGAGGCTGGGCTGCCTCTTCTTCCCTCGAGGAGGCTCGCCTCCCCGCCAGCTGTTCACTCGGCTTCCAGGTGGGGGCGCTCTGCGCCTCCTGCAGGTCTTGGCTCAGGGGCTGCTTGCCCTGAGCTGGGGCTGTGGGCGGGAGCCCAGGCACGCAGGGGCAGGCCCCAACCAGCTGCACACGTCTCTGCTGGGGAGGAGAGCGCTAGGGAAGCTACGTGTGTGAGGCAGCTGCTGGGCGCCCAGGGAGTCAGCCTCCGGGTGTGCGTGGCTGCAGACCCCAGCCAGGGGCCCTGGGAACCTGGTGCACTCCGTGCGGCGCTGAGTCTGGGCGGCCAAGCAACCACTGGAGGAGCCCTGCACTAGCCCTTCCCTTCCTCCCACAGAGCTCTCCCTGCTGGAGCCCTTGGCAGTGTGCAAGCCAGCGGACCCTAAGCCCTCCCCAAGGACGCCTCGGGCCTAGGTGCAAAGGCAAGGCAGGAGCGGAGTTGAGGCCAGTAAGGCGCCAGTGGCGTCTCCCAGCCTCGCGCAGCCGGCTCCTTCCTGGGCAGGAAGCCTAGCAGCGAGGCAAGTCTGGGCAAGGCTCGCCCAGGGCAGAGCAGCCTCGTGCCAGCAACTCTGCCAGATGGGGCCTCTGAGCAGAGCTGGAGCTCTGCCGTCCTGGAGGTGCACTCGGCTCCAGCCAAGTAGGGCTTGAGCCAAACGAGGCTGGGCTGCCTCTTCTTCCCTCGAGGAGGCTCGCCTCCCCGCCAGCTGTTCACTCGGCTTCCAGGTGGGGGCGCTCTGCGCCTCCTGCAGGTCTTGGCTCAGGGGCTGCTTGTCCTGAGCTGGGGCTGTGGGCGGGAGCCCAGGCACGCAGGGGCAGGCCCCAACCAGCTGCACACGTCTCTGCTGGGGAGGAGAGCGCTAGGGAAGCTACGTGTGTGAGGCAGCTGCTGGGCGCCCAGGGAGTCAGCCTCCGGGTGTGCGTGGCTGCAGACCCCACCCAGGGGCCCTGGGAACCTGGTGCACTCCGTGCGGCGCTGAGTCTGGGCGGCCAAGCAACCACTGGAGGAGCCCTGCACTAGCCCTTCCCTTCCCTCGCACAGATCTCTCCCTGCTGGAGCCCTTGGCAGTGTGCAAGCCACCGGCCCCTAAGCCCTCCCCAAGGACGCCTGGGGCCTAGGTGCAAAGGCAAGGCAGGAGCGGAGCTGAGGCCAGGAAGGCGCCAGTGGCGTCTCCCAGCCTGGCGCAGCCGGCTCCTTCCTGGGCAGGAAGCCTAGCAGCGAGGCAAGTCTGGGCAAGGCTCGCCCAGGGCAGAGCAGCCTCGCGCCAGCAACTCTGCCAGATCGGGCCTCTGAGCAGAGCTGGAGCTCTGCCGTCCTGGAGGCGCACTCGGCTCCAGCCAAGTAGGGCCTGAGCCAAACGAGGCTGGGCTGCCTCTTCTTCCCTCGAGGAGGCTCGTCTCCCCGCCAGCTGTTCACTCGGCTTCCAGGTGGGGGCGCTCTGCGCCTCCTGCAGGTCTTGGCTCAGGGGCTGCTTGCCCTGAGCTGGGGCTGTGGGCGGGAGCCCAGGCACGCAGGGGCAGGCCCCAACCAGCTGCACACGTCTCTGCTGGGGAGGAGGGCGCTAGGGAAGCTACGTGTGTGAGGCAGCTGCTGGGCGCCCATGGAGTCAGCCTCCAGGTGTACGTTGCTGCAGACCCCAGCCAGGGGCCCTGGGAACCTGGTGCACTCCGTGCGGCGCTGAGTCTGGGCGGCCAAGCAACCACTGGAGGAGCCCTGCACTAGCCCTTCCCTTCCCTCGCACAGAGCTCTCCCTGCTGGAGCCCTTGGCAGTGTGCAAGCCACCGGCCTCTAAGCAATCCCAAAGGACTCCTGGGGCCTATGTGCAAAGGCAAGGCAGGAGCGGAGCTGAGGCCAGGAGGGCGCCAGTGGCGTCTCCCTTCCTCGCGCAGCCTGCTCCTTCCTGGGCAGGAAGCCTAGCAGCGAGGCAAGTCTGGGCAAGGCTCGCCCAGGGCAGAGCAGCCTCGCGCCAGCAACTCTGCCAGATCGGGCCTCTGAGCAGAGCTGGAGCTCTGCCGTCCTGGAGGCGCACTCGGCTCCAGCCAAGTAGGGCTTGAGCCAAACGAGGCTGGGCTGCCTCTTCTTCCCTCGAGGAGGCTCGCCTCCCCGCCAGCTGTTCACTCGGCTTCCAGGTGGGGGCGCTCTGCGCCTCCTGCAGGTCTTGGCTCAGGGGCTGCTTGCCCTGAGCTGGGGCTGTGGGCGGGAGCCCAGGCACGCAGGGGCAGGCCCCAACCAGCTGCACACGTCTCTGCTGGGGAGGAGAGCGCTAGGGAAGCTACGTGTGTGACGCAGCTGCTGGGCGCCCAGGGAGTCAGCCTCCGGGTGTGCGTGGCTGCAGACCCCAGCCAGGGGCCCTGGGAACCTGGTGCACTCCGTGCGGCGCTGAGTCTGGGCGGCCAAGCAACCACTGGAGGAGCCCTGCACTAGCCCTTCCCTTCCTCCCACAGAGCTCTCCCTGCTGGAGCCCTTGGCAGTGTGCAAGCCACCGGCCCCTAAGCCCTCACAAAGGACGCCTGGGGCCTAGGTGCAAAGGCAAGGCAGGACCGGAGCTGAGGCCAGGAAGGCGCCAGTGGCGTCTCCCAGCCTCGCGCAGCCTGCTCTTCCTT
The DNA here is from genome assembly GCF_042477335.2 of Ovis canadensis. Classification (NCBI taxonomy): domain Eukaryota; kingdom Metazoa; phylum Chordata; class Mammalia; order Artiodactyla; family Bovidae; genus Ovis; species Ovis canadensis. The sequence goes on along the minus strand of NC_091727.1, from coordinate 7,889,765 downwards.
GGCAGGAAGCCTAGCAGCGAGGCAAGTCTGGGCAAGGCTCGCCCAGGGCAGAGCAGCCTCGCGCCAGCAACTGCCAGATCGGGCCTCTGAGCAGAGCTGGAGCTCTGCCGTCCTGGATGCGCACTCGGCTCCAGCCAAGTAGGGCTTGAGCCAAACGAGGCTGGGCTGCCTCTTCTTCCCTCGAGGAGGCTCGCCTCCCCGCCAGCTGTTCACTCGGCTTCCAGGTGGGGGCGCTCGGCGCCTCCTGCAGGTCTTGACTCAGGGGCTGCTTGCCCAGAGCTGGGGCGGTGGGCGGGAGCCCAGGAACGCAGGGGCAGGCCCCAACCAGCTGCACACGTCTCTGCTGGGGAGGAGAGAGCTAGGGAAGCTACGTGTGTGAGGAAGCTGCTGGGCGCCCAAGGAGTCAGCCTCCGGGTGTGCGTGGCTGCAGACCCCAGCCAGGGGCCCTGGGAACCTGGTGAACTCCGTGCGGCGCTGAGTCTGGGCGGCCAAGCAACCACTGGAGGAGCCCTGCACTAGCCCTTCCCTTCCCTCGCACAGAGCTCTCCCTGCTGGAGCCCTTGGCAGTGTGCAAGCCAGCGGACCCTAAGCCCTCCCCAAGGACGCCTGGGGCCTAGGTGCAAAGGCAAGGCAGGAGCGGAGTTGAGGCCAGTAAGGCGCCAGTGGCGTCTCCCAGCCTCGCGCAGCCGGCTCCTACCTGGGCAGGAAGCCTAGCAGCGAGGCATGTCTGGGCAAGGCTCGCCCAGGGCAGAGCAGCCTCGTGCCAGCAACTCTGCCAGATGGGGCCTCTGAGCAGAGCTGGAGCTCTGCCGTCCTGGAGGTGCACTCGGCTCCAGCCAAGTAGGGCTTGAGCCAAACGAGGCTGGGCTGCCTCTTCTTCCCTCGAGGAGGCTCGCCTCCCCGCCAGCTGTTCAGTCGGCTTCCAGTTGGGGGCGCTCTGCGCCTCCTGCAGGTCTTGGCTCATGGGCTGCTTGCCCTGAGCTGGGGCTGTGGGTTGGAGCCCAGGCACGCAGGGGCAGGCCCCAACCACCTGCACACGTCTCTGCTGGGGAGGAGAGTGCTAGGGAAGCTACGTGTGTGAGGCAGCTGCTGGGCGCCCAGGGAGTCAGCCTCCGGGTGTGCGTGGCTGCAGACCCCTGCCAGGGGCCCTGGGAACCTGGTGCACTCCGTGCGGCGCTGAGTCTGGGCGGCAAAGCAACCACTGGAGGAGCCCTGCACTAGCCCTTCCCTTCCTCGCACAGAGCTCTCCCTGCTGGAGCCCTTGGCAGTGTGCAAGCCACCGGCCCCTAAGCACTCCCAAAGGACGCCTGGGGCCTAGGTGCAAAGGCAAGGCAGGAGCGGAGCTGAGGCCAGGAAGGCGCCAGTGGCGTCTCCCAGCCTCGCGCAGCCGGCTCCTTCCTGGGCAGGAAGCCTAGCAGCGAGGCAAGTCTGGGCAAGGCTCGCCCAGGGCAGAGCAGCCTCGCGCCAGCAACTCTGCCAGATCGGGCCTCTGAGCAGAGCTGGAGCTCTGCCGTCCAGGAGGCGCACTCGGCTCCAGCCAAGTAGGGCTTGAGCCAAACGAGGCTGGGCTGCCTCTTCTTCCCTTGAGGAGGCTCGCCTCCCCGGCAGCTGTTCACTCGGCTTCCAGGTGGGGGCGCTCTGCGCCTCCTGCAGGTCTTGGATCAGGGGCTGCTTGCCCTGAGCTGGGGCTGTGGGCGGGAGCCCAGGCACGCAGGGGCAGGCCCCAACCAGCTGCACACGTCTCGGCTGGGGAGGAGAGCGCTAGGGAAGCTACGTGTGTGAGGCAGCTGCTGGACGCCCAGGGAGTCAGCCTCCAGGTGTGCGTGGCTGCAGACCCCAGCCAGGGGCCCTGGGAACCTGGTGCACTCCGTGCGGCGCTGAGTCTGGGCGGCCAAGCAACCACTGGAGGAGCCCTGCACTAGCCCTTCCCTTCCTCACACAGAGTTCTCCCTGCTGGAGCCCTTGGCAGTGTGCAAGCCACCGGCCCCTAAGCCCTCCCCAAGGACGCCTTGGGCCTAGGTGCAAAGGCAAGGCAGGAGCGGAGCTGAGGCCAGGAAGGCGCCAGTGGCGTCTCCCAGCCTCGCGCAGCCTGCTCCTTCCTGGGCAGGAAGCCTAGCAGCGAGGCAAGTCTGGGCAAGGCTCGCCCAGGGCAGAGCAGCCTCGCGCCAGCAACTCTGCCAGATCGGGTCTCTGAGCAAAGCTGGAGCTCTGCCGTCCTGGAGGCGCACTCGGCTCCAGCCAAGTAGGGCTTGAGCCAAACGAGGCTGGGCTGCCTCTTCTTCCCTCGAGGAGGCTCGCCTCCCCGCCAGGTTTTCACTCGGCTTCCAGGTGGGGGCCCACTGCGCCTCCTGCAGGGCTTGGCTCAGGGGCTGCTTGCCCTGAGCTGGGGCTGTGGGCGGGAGACCAGGCACGCAGGGGCAGGCCCCAACCAGCTGCACACGTCTCTACTGGGGAGGAGGGCGCTAGGGAAGCTACTTGTGTGTGGCAGCTGCTGGGCGCCCATGGAGTCAGCCTCCAGGTGTACGTGGCTGCAGACCCCAGCCAGGGGCCCTGGGAACCTGGTGCACTCCGTGCGGCGCTGAGTCTGGGCGGCCAAGCAACCACTGGAGGAGCCCTGCACTAGCCCTTCCCTTCCTCGCACAGAGCTCTCCCTGCTGGAGCCCTTGGCAGTGTGCAAGCCAGCGGATCCTAAGCCCTCCCCAAGGACGCCTGGGGCCTAGGTGCAAAGGCAAGGCAGGAGCGGAGCTGAGGCCAGGAAGGCGCCAGTGGCGTCTCCCAGCCTCGCGCAGCCGGCTCCTTCCTGGGCAGGAAGCCTAGCAGCGAGGCAAGTCTGGGCAAGGCTCGCCCAGGGCAGAGCAGCCTCGCGCCAGCAACTCTGCCAGATCGGGCCTCTGAGCAGAGCTGGAGCTCTGCCGTCCTGGAGGCGCACTCGGCTCCAGCCAAGTAGGGCTTGAGCCAAACGAGCCTGGGCTGCCTCTTCTTCCCTCGAGGAGGCTCGCCTCCCCGCCAGCTTTTCACTCGGCTTCCAGGTGGGGGCGCTCTGCGCCTCCTGCAGGGCTTGGCTCAGGGGCTGCTTGCCCTGAGCTGGGGCTGTGGGCGGGAGCCCAGGCACGCAGGGGCAGGCCCCAACCAGCTGCACACGTCTCTGCTGGGGAGGAGGGCGCTAGGGAAGCTACGTGTGTGAGGCAGCTGCTGGGCGCCCATGGAGTCAGCCTCCAGGTGTACGTGGCTGCAGACCCCAGCCAGGGGCCCTGGGAACCTGGTGCACTCCGTGCGGCGCTGAGTCTGGGCGGACAAGCAACCACTGGAGGAGCCCTGCACTAGCCCTTCCCTTCCTCGCACAGAGCTCTCCCTGCTGGAGCCCTTGGCAGTGTGCAAGCCAGCGGATCCTAAGCCCTCCCCAAGGACGCCTTGGGCCTAGGTGCAAAGGCAAGGCAGGAGCGGAGCTGAGGCCAGGAAGGCGCCAGTGGCGTCTCCCAGCCTCGCGCAGCCTGCTCCTTCCTGGGCAGGAAGCCTAGCAGCGAGGCAAGTCTGGGCAAGGCTCGCCCAGGGCAGAGCAGCCTCGCGCCAGCAACTCTGCCAGATCGGGCCTCTGAGCAAAGCTGGAGCTCTGCCGTCCTGGAGGCGCACTCGGCTCCAGCCAAGTAGGGCTTGAGCCAAACGAGGCTGGGCTGCCTCTTCTTCCCTCGAGGAGGCTCGCCTCCCCGCCAGCTTTTCACTCGGCTTCCAGGTGGGGGCCCACTGCGCCTCCTGCAGGGCTTGGCTCAGGGGCTGCTTGCCCTGAGCTGGGGCTGTGGGCGGGAGACCAGGCACGCAGGGGCAGGCCCCAACCAGCTGCACACGTCTCTACTGGGGAGGAGGGCGCTAGGGAAGCTACTTGTGTGAGGCAGCTGCTGGGCGCCCAGGGAGTCAGCCTCCAGGTGTACGTGGCTGCAGACCCCAGCCAGGGGCCCTGGGAATCTGGTGCACTCCGTGCGGCGCTGAGTCTGGGCGGCCAAGCAACCACTGGAGGAGCCCTGCACTAGCCCTTCCCTTCCTCGCACAGAGCTCTCCCTGCTGGAGCCCTTGGCAGTGTGCAAGCCAGCGGATCCTAAGCCCTCCCCAAGGACGCCTGGGGCCTAGGTGCAAAGGCAAGGCAGGAGCGGAGCTGAGGCCAGGAAGGCGCCAGTGGCGTCTCCCAGCCTCGCGCAGCCGGCTCCTTCCTGGGCGGGAAGCCTAGCAGCGAGGCAAGTCTGGGCAAGGCTCGCCCAGGGCAGAGCAGCCTCGCGCCAGCAACTCTGCCAGATCGGGCCTCTGAGCAGAGCTGGAGCTCTGCCGTCCTGGAGGCGCACTCGGCTCCAGCCAAGTAGGGCTTGAGCCAAACGAGCCTGGGCTGCCTCTTCTTCCCTCGAGGAGGCTCGCCTCCCCGCCAGCTGTTCACTCGGCTTCCAGGTGGGGGCGCTCTGCGCCTCCTGCAGGTCTTGGCTCAGGGGCTGCTTGCCCTGAGCTGGGGCTGTGGGCGGGAGCCCAGGCACGCAGGGGCAGGCCCCAACCAGCTGCACACGTCTCTGCTGGGGAGGAGGGCGCTAGGGAAGCTACGTGTGTGAGGCAGCTGCTGGGCGCCCATGGAGTCAGCCTCCAGGTGTACGTGGCTGCAGACCCCAGCCAGGGGCCCTGGGAACCTGGTGCACTCCGTGCGGCGCTGAGTCTGGGCGGCCAAGCAACCACTGGAGGAGCCCTGCACTAGCCCTTCCCTTCCTCGTACAGAGCTCTCCCTGCTGGAGCCCTTGGCAGTGTGCAAGCCAGCGGACCCTAAGCCCTCCCCAAGGACGCCTGGGGCCTATGTACAAAGGCAAGGCAGGAGCGGAGCTGAGGCCAGGAAGGCGCCAGTGGCGTCTCCCAGCCTCGCGCAGCCGGCTCATTCCTGGGCAGGAAGCCTAGCAGCGAGGCAAGTCTGGGCAAGGCTCGCCCAGGGCAGAGCAGCCTCGCGCCAGCAACTCTGCCAGATCGGGCCTCTGAGCAGAGCTGGAGCTCTGCCGTCCTGGAGGCGCACTCGGCTCCAGCCAAGTAGGGCTTGAGCCAAACGAGCGTGGGCTGCCTCTTCTTCCCTCGAGGAGGCTCGCCTCCCCGCCAGCTGTTCACTCGGCTTCCAGGTGGGGGCGCTCTGCGCCTCCTGCAGGGCTTGGCTCAGGGGCTGCTTGCCCTGAGCTGGGGCTGTGGGCGGGAGGCCAGGCACGCAGGGGCAGGCCCCAACCAGCTGCACACGTCTCTGCTGGGGAGGAGGGCGCTAGGGAAGCTACGTGTGTGAGGCAGCTGCTGGGCGCCCATGGAGTCAGCCTCCAGGTGTACGTGGCTGCAGACCCCAGCCAGGGGCCCTGGGAACCTGGTGCACTCCGTGCGGCGCTGAGTCTGGGCGGCCAAGCAACCACTGGAGGAGCCCTGCACTAGCCCTTCCCTTCCTCGTACAGAGCTCTCCCTGCTGGAGCCCTTGGCAGTGTGCAAGCCAGCGGATCCTAAGCCCTCCCCAAGGACGCCAGGGGCCTAGGTACAAAGGCAAGGCAGGAGCGGAGCTGAGGCCAGGAAGGCGCCAGTGGCGTCTCCCAGCCTCGCGCAGCCGGCTCCTTCCTGGGCAGGAAGCCTAGCTGCGAGGCAAGTCTGGGCAAGGCTCGCCCAGGGCAGAGCAGCCTCGCGCCAGCAACTCTGCCAGATCGGGCCTCTGAGCAGAGCAGGAGCTCTGCCGTCCTGGAGGCGCACTCTGCTCCAGCCAAGTAGGGCTTGAGCCAAACGAGCCTGGGCTGCCTCTTCTTCCCTCGAGGAGGCTCGCCTCCCCGCCAGCTGTTCACTCGGCTTCCAGGTGGGGGCGCTCTGCGCCTCCTGCAGGTCTTGGCTCAGGGGCTGCTTGCCCTGAGCTGGGGCTGTGGGCGGGAGCCCAGGCACGCAGGGGCAGGCCCCAACCAGCTGCACACGTCTCTGCTGGGGAGGAGAGCGCTAGGGAAGCTACGTGTGTGACGCAGCTACTGGGCGCCAAAGGAGTCAGCCTCCGGGTGTGCGTGGCTGCAGACCCCAGCCATGGGCCCTGGGAACCTGGTGCACTCCGTGCGGCGCTGAGTCTGGGCGGCCAAGCAACCACTGGAGGAGCCCTGCACTAGCCCTTCCCTTCCCTCGCACAGAGCTCTCCCTGCTGGAGCCCTTGGCAGTGTGCAAGCCAGCGGACCCTAAGCCCTCCCCAAGGACGCCTGGGGCCTAGGTGCAAAGTCAAGGCAGGAGCGGAGCTGAGGCCAGGAAGGCGCCAGTGGCGTCTCCCAGCCTCGCGCAGCCGGCTCCTTCCTGGGCAGGAAGCCTAGCAGCGAGGCAAGTGTGGGCAAGGCTCGCCCAGGGCAGAGCAGCCTCGCGCCAGCAAGTCTGCCAGATGGGGCCTCTGAGCAGAGCTGGAGCTCTGCCGTCCTGGAGGTGCACTCGGCTCCAGCCAAGTAGGGCTTGAGCCAAACGAGGCTGGGCTGCCTCTTCTTGCCTCGAGGAGGCTCGCCTCCCCGCCAGCTGTTCACTCGGCTTCCAGGTGGGGGCGCTCTGCGCCTCCTGCAGGTCTTGTCTCAGGGGCTGCTTGCCCTGAGCTGGGGCTGTGGGCGGGAGCCCAGGCACGCAGGGGCAGGCCCCAACCAGCTGCACACGTCTCTGCTGGGGAGGAGAGCGCTAGGGAAGCTACGTGTGTGAGGCAGCTGCTGGGCGCCCAAGGAGTCAGCCTCCGGGTGTGCGTGGCTGCAGACCCCAGCCAGGGGCCCTGGGAACCTGGTGCACTCCGTGCGGCGCTGAGTCTGGGCGGCCAAGCAACCACTGGAGGAGCCCTGCACTAGCCCTTCCCTTCCTCGCACAGAGCTCTCCCTGCTGGAGCCCTTGGCAGTGTGCAAGCCACCGGCCTCTAAGCACTCCCAAAGGACTCCTGGGGCCTATGTGCAAAGGCAAGGCAGGAGCGGAGCTGAGGCCAGGAGGGCGCCAGTGGGGTCTCCCAGCCTCGCGCAGCCTGCTCCTTCTTGGGCAGGAAGCCTAGCAGCGAGGCAAGTCTGGGCAAGGCTCGCCCAGGGCAGAGCAGCCTCGCGCCAGCAACTCTGCCAGATCGGGCCTCTGAGCAGAGCTGGAGCTCTGCCGTCCTGGAGGCGCACTCGGCTCCAGCCAAGTAGGGCTTGAGCCAAACGAGGCTGGGCTGCCTCTTCTTCCCTCGAGGAGGCTCGCCTCCCCGCCAGCTGTTCACTCGGCTTCCAGGTGGGGGCGCTCTGCGCCTCCTGCAGGTCTTGGCTCAGGGGCTGCTTGCCCTGAGCTGGGGCTGTGGGCGGGAGCCCAGGCACGCAGGGGCAGGCCCCAACCAGCTGCACACGTCTCTGCTGGGGAGGAGAGCGCTAAGGAAGCTACGTGTGTGAGGCAGCTGCTGGGCGCCCAGGGAGTCAGCCTCCGGGTGTGCGTGGCTGCAGTCCCCAGCCAGGGGCCCTGGGAACCTGGTGCACTCCGTGCAGCGCTGAGTCTGGGCGGCCAAGCAACCACTGGAGGAGCCCTGCACTAGCCCTTCCCTTCCCTCGCACAGAGCTGTCCCTGCTGGAGCCCTTGGCAGTGTGCAAGCCAGGGGACCCTAAGCCCTCCCCAAGGACACCTGGGGCCTAGGTGCAAAGGCAAGGCAGGAGCGGAGCTGAGGCCAGGAAGGCGCCAGTGGCCTCTCCCAGCCTCGCGCAGCCGGCTCCTTCCTGGGCAGGAAGCCTAGCAGCGAGGCAAGTCTGGGCAAGGCTCGCCCAGGGCAGAGCAGCCTCGCGCCAGTTACTCTGCCAGATCGGGCCTCTGAGCAGAGCTGGAGCTCTGCCGTCCTGGAGGCGCACTCGGCTCCAGCCAAGTAGGGCTTGAGCCAAACGAGGCTGGGCTGCCTCTTCTTCCCTCGAGGAGGCTCGCCTCCCCGCCAGCTGTTCACTCGGCTTCCAGGTGGGGGCGCTCTGCGCCTCCTGCAGGTCTTGGCTCAGGGGCTGCTTGCCCTGAGCTGGGGCTGTGGGCGGGAGCCCAGGCACGCAGGGGCAGGCCCCAACCAGCTGCACACGTCTCTGCTGGGGAGGAGAGCGCTAGGGAAGCTACGTGTGTGAGGCAGCTGCTGGGCGCCCAGGGAGTCAGCCTCCGGGTGTGCGTGGGTGCAGACCCCAGCCAGGGGCCCTGGGAACCTGGTGCACTCCGTGCGGCGCTGAGTCTGGGCGGCCAAGCAACCACTGGAGGAGCCCTGCCCTAGCCCTTCCCTTCCTCCCACAGAGCTCTCCCAGCTGGAGCCCTTGGCAGTGTGCAAGACAGCGGACCCTAAGCCCTCCCCAAGGACGCCTCGGGCCTAGGTGCAAAGGCAAGGCAGGAGCGGAGCTGAGGCCAGGAAGGCGCCAGTGGCGTCTCCCAGCCTCGCGCAGCCGGCTCCTTCCTGGGCAGGAAGCCTAGCAGCGAGGCAAGTCTGGGCAAGGCTCGCCCAGGGCAGAGCAGCCTCGCGCCAGCAACTCTGCCAGATCGGGCCTCTGAGCAGAGCTGGAGCTCTGCCGTCCTGGAGGCACACTCGGCTCCAGCCAAGTAGGGCTTGAGCCAAACGAGGCTGGGCTGCCTCTTCTTCCCTCGAGGAGGCTCGCCTCCCCGCCAGCTGTTCACTCGGCTTCCAGGTGGGGGCGCTCTGCGCCTCCTGCAGGTCTTGGCTCAGGGGCTGCTTGCCCTGAGCTGGGGCTGTGGGCGGGAGCCCAGGCACGCAGGGGCTGGCCCCAAACAGCTGCACACGTCTCTGCTGGGGAGGAGAGCGCTAGGGAATCTACGTGTGTGAGGCAGCTGCTGGGCGCCCAGGGAGTCAGCCTCCGGGTGTGCGTGGCTGCAGACCCCAGCCAGGGGCCCTGGGAACCTGGTGCACTCCGTGCGGCGCTGAGTCTTGGCGGCCAAGCAACCACTGGAGGAGCCCTACACTAGCCCTTCCCTTCCTCACACAGAGCTCTCCCTGCTGGAGCCCTTGGCAGTGTGCAAGCCACCGGCCTCTAAGCACTCCCAAAGGACGCCTGGGGCCGAGGTGCAAAGGCAAGGCAGGAGCGGAGCTGAGGCCAGGAAGGCGCCAGTGGCGTCTCCCAGCCTCGCGCAGCCTGCTCTTCCTTGGCAGGAAGCCTAGCAGCGAGGCAAGTCTGGGCAAGGCTCGCCCAGGGCAGAGCAGCCTCGCGCCAGCAACTGCCAGATCGGGCCTCTGAGCAGAGCTGGAGCTCTGCCGTCCTGGATGCGCACTCGGCTCCAGCCAAGTAGGGCTTGAGCCAAACGAGGCTGGGCTGCCTCTTCTTCCCTCGAGGAGGCTCGCCTCCCCGCCAGCTGTTCACTCGGCTTCCAGGTGGGGGCGCTCGGCGCCTCCTGCAGGTCTTGACTCAGGGGCTGCTTGCCCAGAGCTGGGGCGGTGGGCGGGAGCCCAGGAACGCAGGGGCAGGCCCCAACCAGCTGCACACGTCTCTGCTGGGGAGGAGAGAGCTAGGGAAGCTACGTGTGTGAGGAAGCTGCTGGGCGCCCAAGGAGTCAGCCTCCGGGTGTGCGTGGCTGCAGACCCCAGCCAGGGGCCCTGGGAACCTGGTGAACTCCGTGCGGCGCTGAGTCTGGGCGGCCAAGCAACCACTGGAGGAGCCCTGCACTAGCCCTTCCCTTCCCTCGCACAGAGCTCTCCCTGCTGGAGCCCTTGGCAGTGTGCAAGCCAGCGGACCCTAAGCCCTCCCCAAGGACGCCTGGGGCCTAGGTGCAAAGGCAAGGGAGGAGCGGAGTTGAGGCCAGTAAGGCGCCAGTGGCGTCTCCCAGCCTCGCGCAGCCGGCTCCTACCTGGGCAGGAAGCCTAGCAGCGAGGCATGTCTGGGCAAGGCTCGCCCAGGGCAGAGCAGCCTCGTGCCAGCAACTCTGCCAGATGGGGCCTCTGAGCAGAGCAGGAGCTCTGCCGTCCTGGAGGTGCACTCGGCTCCAGCCAAGTAGGGCTTGAGCCAAACGAGGCTGGGCTGCCTCTTCTTCCCTCGCGGAGGCTCGCCTCCCCGCCAGCTGTTCAGTCGGCTTCCAGTTGGGGGCGCTCTGCGCCTCCTGCAGGTCTTGGCTCATGGGCTGCTTGCCCTGAGCTGGGGCTGTGGGTTGGAGCCCAGGCACGCAGGGGCAGGCCCCAACCAGCTGCACACGTCTCTGCTGGGGAGGAGAGTGCTAGGGAAGCTACGTGTGTGAGGCAGCTGCTGGGCGCCCAGGGAGTCAGCCTCCGGGTGTGCGTGGCTGCAGACCCCTGCCAGGGGCCCTGGGAACCTGGTGCACTCCGTGCGGCGCTGAGTCTGGGCGGCAAAGCAACCACTGGAGGAGCCCTGCACTAGCCCTTCCCTTCCTCGCACAGAGCTCTCCCTGCTGGAGCCCTTGGCAGTGTGCAAGCCACCGGCCCCTAAGCACTCCCAAAGGACGCCTGGGGCCTAGGTGCAAAGGCAAGGCAGGAGCGGAGCTGAGGCCAGGAAGGCGCCAGTGGCGTCTCCCAGCCTCGCGCAGCCGGCTCCTTCCTGGGCAGGAAGCCTAGCAGCGAGGCAAGTCTGGGCAAGGCTCGCCCAGGGCAGAGCAGCCTCGCGCCAGCAACTCTGCCAGATCGGGCCTCTGAGCAGAGCTGGAGCTCTGCCGTCCAGGAGGCGCACTCGGCTCCAGCCAAGTAGGGCTTGAGCCAAACGAGGCTGGGCTGCCTCTTCTTCCCTTGAGGAGGCTCGCCTCCCCGGCAGCTGTTCACTCGGCTTCCAGGTGGGGGCGCTCTGCGCCTCCTGCAGGTCTTGGATCAGGGGCTGCTTGCCCTGAGCTGGGGCTGTGGGCGGGAGCCCAGGCACGCAGGGGCAGGCCCCAACCAGCTGCACACGTCTCGGCTGGGGAGGAGAGCGCTAGGGAAGCTACGTGTGTGAGGCAGCTGCTGGACGCCCAGGGAGTCAGCCTCCAGGTGTGCGTGGCTGCAGACCCCAGCCAGGGGCCCTGGGAACCTGGTGCACTCCGTGCGGCGCTGAGTCTGGGCGGCCAAGCAACCACTGGAGGAGCCCTGCACTAGCCCTTCCCTTCCTCACACAGAGTTCTCCCTGCTGGAGCCCTTGGCAGTGTGCAAGCCACCGGCCCCTAAGCCCTCCCCAAGGACGCCTTGGGCCTAGGTGCAAAGGCAAGGCAGGAGCGGAGCTGAGGCCAGGAAGGCGCCAGTGGCGTCTCCCAGCCTCGCGCAGCCTGCTCCTTCCTGGGCAGGAAGCCTAGCAGCGAGGCAAGTCTGGGCAAGGCTCGCCCAGGGCAGAGCAGCCTCGCGCCAGCAACTCTGCCAGATCGGGTCTCTGAGCAAAGCTGGAGCTCTGCCGTCCAGGAGGCGCACTCGGCTCCAGCCAAGTAGGGCTTGAGCCAAACGAGGCTGGGCTGCCTCTTCTTCCCTCGAGGAGGCTCGCCTCCCCGCCAGGTTTTCACTCGGCTTCCAGGTGGGGGCCCACTGCGCCTCCTGCAGGGCTTGGCTCAGGGGCTGCTTGCCCTGAGCTGGGGCTGTGGGCGGGAGACCAGGCACGCAGGGGCAGGCCCCAACCAGCTGCACACGTCTCTACTGGGGAGGAGGGCGCTAGGGAAGCTACTTGTGTGTGGCAGCTGCTGGGCGCCCATGGAGTCAGCCTCCAGGTGTACGTGGCTGCAGACCCCAGCCAGGGGCCCTGGGAACCTGGTGCACTCCGTGCGGCGCTGAGTCTGGGCGGCCAAGCAACCACTGGAGGAGCCCTGCACTAGCCCTTCCCTTCCTCGCACAGAGCTCTCCCTGCTGGAGCCCTTGGCAGTGTGCAAGCCAGCGGATCCTAAGCCCTCCCCAAGGACGCCTGGGGCCTAGGTGCAAAGGCAAGGCAGGAGCGGAGCTGAGGCCAGGAAGGCGCCAGTGGCGTCTCCCAGCCTCGCGCAGCCGGCTCCTTCCTGGGCAGGAAGCCTAGCAGCGAGGCAAGTCTGGGCAAGGCTCGCCCAGGGCAGAGCAGCCTCGCGCCAGCAACTCTGCCAGATCGGGCCTCTGAGCAGAGCTGGAGCTCTGCCGTCCTGGAGGCGCACTCGGCTCCAGCCAAGTAGGGCTTGAGCCAAACGAGCCTGGGCTGCCTCTTCTTCCCTCGAGGAGGCTCGCCTCCCCGCCAGCTTTTCACTCGGCTTCCAGGTGGGGGCGCTCTGCGCCTCCTGCAGGGCTTGGCTCAGGGGCTGCTTGCCCTGAGCTGGGGCTGTGGGCGGGAGCCCAGGCACGCAGGGGCAGGCCCCAACCAGCTGCACACGTCTCTGCTGGGGAGGAGGGCGCTAGGGAAGTACGTGTGTGAGGCAGCTGCTGGGCGCCCATGGAGTCAGCCTCCAGGTGTACGTGGCTGCAGACCCCAGCCAGGGGCCCTGGGAACCTGGTGCACTCCGTGCGGCGCTGAGTCTGGGCGGACAAGCAACCACTGGAGGAGCCCTGCACTAGCCCTTCCCTTCCTCGCACAGAGCTCTCCCTGCTGGAGCCCTTGGCAGTGTGCAAGCCAGCGGATCCTAAGCCCTCCCCAAGGACGCCTTGGGCCTAGGTGCAAAGGCAAGGCAGGAGCGGAGCTGAGGCCAGGAAGGCGCCAGTGGCGTCTCCCAGCCTCGCGCAGCCTGCTCCTTCCTGGGCAGGAAGCCTAGCAGCGAGGCAAGTCTGGGCAAGGCTCGCCCAGGGCAGAGCAGCCTCGCGCCAGCAACTCTGCCAGATCGGGCCTCTGAGCAAAGCTGGAGCTCTGCCGTCCTGGAGGCGCACTCGGCTCCAGCCAAGTAGGGCTTGAGCCAAACGAGGCTGGGCTGCCTCTTCTTCCCTCGAGGAGGCTCGCCTCCCCGCCAGCTGTTCACTCGGCTTCCAGGTGGGGGCCCACTGCGCCTCCTGCAGGGCT